>NC_045803.1:29421082-29766082 GCF_009873245.2 Balaenoptera musculus | reverse complement strand
TTAATTTTTACCTAATTAAAAAAGCCCTTCTCCCCTCCCCTTCCAGCCTGGACCAATGCCTGATGGTCTAAAGGATCCACCTTTAAATAAACCTCATGCAGAATGATGTGAGCATCCTCTAAGAAGGCCCTCAACAGTCCCTGCCTCCTGGTACTCACACCCTCGTGCAGTTCTTCCCCTTGAGTGTTGCCTGGGCCTAGTGACTCACTTCTAACAAACAGAATACTACAGAAGTGATGGGGCATGATTTCCAAGATTAGGTTACAAAAAAGACTGTACCTTCTTGTGTGTGTGTGTGTGTGTGTGTGTGTGTGTGTGTGTGTGTGTGTGTCTTCTGTCTCTCTCTCTCTCAGAGACACTCGGGGGGAAGCTAACCACCATGTTGTAAGCTGCCCTATGGAGAGGCCCACGTGGCAAGGAACTGACATCTCCTCCAGCCAACAGCCAGTGAGGATGTGTGGTCTGTCAACGGCCACAAGAGTGACCTTGGAAACGGATCCCCTCCACCCCTATCAAGTCTGAAAATGATTGCAGCCCCAGCCAACATCCTGAGTGCCTCCTTATGAGAGACTCTGAGCCTGAGGTACCCTGCTAAGCTGTGTCTGGATCCCTGACCCACAGGAATATAACCGTAAGAGGATAAATATTTGTTGTTTCAAGTCGTTAAGCTTTGCAGTAATCTGTCACACAGCAATGACAGAGTCTATTCACCATCTTTCATTGAGAGGATATGCTGAGAATGGCAGAACAGGATGCTAAAAGATGCTGGGTGCTCATGACCTTCAAATAAATAAACCTTTATTTCATTAAACAATTAAAATCAATTCTAAGTGATATAGTAAGTACTATTATTATTATTACTGTTCCCAGGTAACACCTAATGGGTTTATATGATATAAACATAAAAAGAAAAGCAGTGGGTCTCAGATTTTAATTCAATGGAATAAACAAACAAAAAAAGAACTCAACAGAAGTTACAGATCAACATGATATTCTGTCGGATGGGCAGATTACAAAAGCACACAGAATGACTGCATTGTTTAACACACACACAAATACTCACACGAATGCACAGGAAAAAGAGTCTTGAAGGTTATGGACCAGAGGTCAGCAAATGTTTTTCTGTAAAGGGTCAGACAGTATATACTTCAGGCTTTGGAGGCCTGGGAGAAGGCATATACAATATGAATATAAATGAGCACGGCTGTGTTCCAAGGAGGCTTTATTTACGGAAACTAAATTTTAAATTTCATATTATTTCCATATGTAACGAAATATTATTTTCTTTTCATTTTTTTCCCAACCATTTAAAAACGTAAATACCATTCTTAGCTCAGAGGCTGTACAAAAACAGGTAGCAGGCCAGATCTGGCCCCCAGGCCGTAGCTGACTAACCTCTGTTACAAACCAAAATAGTCACAGGGATTATGCTTGCCTGAGAAGGAAGATTAAGGAAGACTTTTACTTTCTTCTTGAAACTTTTCAGCATTGTCTGAATATACCATCAAGTATCTTATAATGAGAATATGCAGTGAAATGTTGTCCATATGAGGTGGGCAGGGGAAGGAGGACAAAGTTTCTTGGGAGACACTGTGACTTTGAAATGTACTGAAAAAGTCTATTGACCTGGGTCCCACCAGATCAGCAATAAAAACTGTCAGCTCAGCCAGAGATACCATTTTCAGTGGCCCTAGTGATTCTCCAAAGTGGAGAGAAACCATGTATTCATTTGCAAACAAACGATATGAGATGGAGCATTGAAACAGACTGGGGAAACCTACCAAGAAATGTGCTGTGTTCCCACAAAAAATAACTCTACCATGCTGAGCAGAAACACAAGAAAAACCGGAAAATGTAACATAAAGCACTTCTTCAATCCTGGGTGTACGTTACAAGTTTCATATTTTCAGAAAATATTCTATTCACTTAAGTGGAAGCATAACATGAAAATATAATTTACGATAAAATTCTTCTTTGCAATTTTCGTCAAACTGTATGTAAAATTCTTCAGGATTATAAAACTGATGTAACTAATGACATCCAGTCACTACGTCCAGCGCTTAAAAAAATACACTCTACACCTACCCAGGTAACTACACGTGTAACTTTCAGCTTTGTAGGCACCATGTCATAAAGCCATTCTAGCTGTCAGCATTCCTGTAGAAAAACAGTACGACGGGGAAAACACAAGTTCGGGTGCTTCTTGTTAACATTTACCAGATGATCCTAGGGGTTAGAGATGACGGTGCTAAATATTCATGTCAGAACGCAAGGCAGGCATCTCACTCTAATTTTGAAAAGGCTCTATCTAAGGTATGGAAGAAAGTCAACGTAATTATCTAACTTCCTTCAAAGCAGGTGACTTTTGTTTGCCTTCTGGTCCTTCTATTCTTGTCCCTTCTGTACATCTAGGATGGCTCCCTGGAGATCACACTTTGTATTTCTCCCTCTTTTTTAATACAAAAAAAGGTATTTTTAAGCATATGCAAATATTTTTCAAGACAACTATTAGAAGCACTAAGAAATAAGCATGAATAAGAGTTGTCATCTCATACACTTTGAAATGGTGAATTTTATGTTATGTAAATTATGCCTCAATATTTTTTACCACAGGCAAAATAATACAACCATGCTGATATAAAAAAAAAAAAAAAAGTGGGGATGGGAAATGTGATCTCCAACATAAGTAGCTAATTCAAAAACTTCTAAATTACTTGTGGATGATTTGCTGTTTTGAACTATCCATGCCTCTTCCTCCCCTCTGTTCACACACATACTAGGCATCTCATTTCATCTGTCCTTTGACTTGAAGTTTTCATCTATGAAATAACAGTAAGAATATTTTTCTCTGGCTAACTCAGAACCATGGGAATTAAATGAGAGAGGTAAAAAATGGACAATAACAAGTGTTGGCAAGGATGTGAAGAAATTAGAACCTTTTTTTTACACTGTTGTGGGGATGTAATACGGTACAGCTGCTTTGCAAAACAGTTTAGCAATTCCTCAAAAAGTTAAACATAGGGACTTCCCTGGTGGCGTAGTGGTTAAGAATCCACCTGCCAATGCAGGGGACATGGGTTCGAACCCTGGTCCGGGAAGATCCCACATGCTGCGGAGCAACTAAGCCCGTGTGCCACAACTACTGAGCCTGTGTTCTAGAGCCCGCGAGCCACAACTACTGAGCCCGCATGCCACAACTACTGAAGCCCACGTGCCTAGAGTCGATGTTCCACAACAAAAGAAGCCACTGCAATGAGAAGCCTGTGCACTGCAACGAAGAGTAGCCCCTGCTCACCTGCTCGCCGCAACTAGAGAAAGCCCATGGGCAGCAACAAAGACCCAAGGCAGCCAAAAATTAATTAATTAATTAAATTTTTTTTTTAACGTTAAACACAGAGTTACCATATAACTCAGTAACTCCACTCCTAGGTATACACCCAAAAATAATGAAAACGTGTCTATATGAAAACTTGTTCACAAATGTTTATAGCAGCATGATTCATAATAGCCAAAAAGTGAAAATAACCCAAATGTCTATCAAGTGATGCATGGGTAAATAAAATGTGGTATATCCATATAATGGAAAATTATTCAGCCATAAAAAGAAATGAAGTATCCACACATTCTACAACATGGACGAACCTTGAAAACATACAGATTATGCTTACTAGAAGAAGCCAGTCACAAGAAACCACTTATTATATTATTCCATTTATATGAAATGTCTATAACAGTCAAATCTATAAACACAGAATGTAGGTTAGCAGTTGCTTAGAGCTGGGGATGAGTGGTATATAAGAATGAATGGGGGGACTTCCCTGGTGGTCCAGTGGGTAAGACTCCACGCTCCCAATGCAGGGGGCCCGGGTTCAATCCCTGGGACTAGATCACGCACGCATGCCGCAACTAAGAGTTCGCATACCACAACTAAGAAGTCTGCATGCCGCAACGAAAAGATCCTGCATGCCACAACAAAAAGATCCTGGGGCTTCCCTGGTGGCGCAGTGGTTGAGAATCTGCCTGCCAATGCAGGGGACACGGGTTCGAGCCCTGGTCTGGGAAGATCCCACATGCCACGGAGCAACTAGGCCCGTGAGCCACAGCTACTGAGCCTGCGCGTCTGGAGCCTGTGCTCTGCAATGGGAGAGGCCGCGATAGTGAGAGGCCCGCGCACCGCGATGAAGAGTGGCCCCCGCTCACCACAACTAGAGAAAGCCCTTGCGCAGAAACGAAGACCCAACACAGCCAAAAATAAATAAATAAATAAATAAATAATAAAAATAAAGGAATTCCTTAAAAAAAAAAAAGATCCTGCATGCCGCAACGAAAAGATCCTGCATGCCACAACAAAGATCTCGCATGCCGCAACTAAGACCCAGAGCAGCCTAAATAAATAAATAAATAAATAAATATATTTTTTAAAAAAAGAATGAATGGGGAGTGACAGCTAATGAGTACAGGGTTTATTTCAAAGGAGACGAAAATGTTCTAAAGTTAGATTTCAGCAGTGATAGTTGTACAACCTTGTGAATAGACCAAAAAATCCCCAAACATTGGACTGTATACTTTAAATGAGTAAACTGTATGTATGCAAATTATATCTCAATGAAGTTCTTTTCCTTTAAAAAGAATAGTCATCTCTAAGTGGGGAAGCTGGGGAGGAATAAGGGGGAGAGTTGCTATTTTCCATCATAATCCCTCTGTACAATGTGATTATATTTTACATGTGAATGTTATTAATAAGATGAAAAAATAAAAATCATTGGAAAAAGTACATGCAAAACGGTACAGACATCATTCTTTCCTCATAAAGTCAACCTAAGAGAACAACATATGTTTCCCTAGAAGGCACCACACACATAAAATAAATGGTCATATTGCTGCTGGGTAACAAGGAGCACCCTCACGCACGTGTTGTGTGTGTGTGTGTGTGTACACATATGAATTTCCCTCACACAGAGAAACAAGTAAAATATGTCCATCGTGCAAAATGAAAAATATATTCGCAGGACATCATACCAACCCTTCCCTAAGTATCAGGATAGCCCTTCTGTTGGCAAAAATTGTGCTGTGCTGTATAGAAACACATGCAGACAGGGTCCCTGCTCTCCAGGACTCACCATCAAAGAGCCACCAACTACACCAATGCAATGGTGAAGTACAAAGTGAGTGATCAGAAACTAAACTGGTAAGTGGGCACAAGAGAAGGAAGGATTTGCAGAGGCAGAAACTTTCAAACGAAATCTTGAGAAGGCACTGGATTTTCCCCCAGATGAACTGCAGGGAGGGAAGAGGACAGTGGGTTGGAGGGATGAAGTGAAGTTGAAGGGGGTCTCCCTGACAAAATCAATAGTAAATAGATGGGCCTGGAAGGAAGGAGGCAGAGAGGGGCAGAGCTGGGAGGGGAAGGTTAAGTTAGATACCAGCCTGGAAGCAAAAGGACACGCATGCACCTGTGGCACTTGGACTTTATCCTATAGGCAACAGGAATGCATTTAACTAAGACCTACAGTGAATTAAGACCAGAGTCAAATAGTAAGAAAATCCATTCTGTTAGCTAAGTAAAAGATGGACTGGCAAGAAGAGGGGGTGGATGTTGAAAAGAAGGGAAGGAGAGTGGCAAGAAAACCAGCTAGGAAGCTGCTGCAAATTTGCTGGAAGGAGGAATTTTGAGATCATCTAAACTGGAGCAGAGGCGGTTGGAATGAGGAGGGGTCAGATTTTACAGCTGCTGACAAACTGAAAGTCACGGACTGAAGATAGATGGCGAAAGAAAGGAAGGGTAGCCCAAGATTTCCGGAAAGGAAGCAATACTGACTTGGGCAAGGGAAGAAATTACTAACTGCCACTAAGCTAGGGGTTTGACTTGGTTTGTCCCGATAGAATGGAGTATAGAAGAGTACAACTGACTTTTCTCAGTATAACGTAGAGCATGGACTCAGGAGCCAGACAGCCTGCGTTCAAATCCAGCTCTACCAGCTACTAGCTGGAGATCTCTGAGCACATGATTTAATCTCTCTGTCCCCAGTTTCTTCATCTGTAAGACAGAGATAATAATAAGGCCTATTTCATAGGGATAACACGTGTATTCAGTGAGATAAAATGTTTAGAAAAGTGTCTTGCACATATTAAGTGCCCTATCGGCGCTTACTATTCCTACTATGGCATCTACACAGCGATGTATCAACTCCATTTTCTAGAATAAGAAACTGAGGCTCAGGGAAACCCTGTTTCTTACACAGCTAGTTAGAGGCAGCATCTTTAATCTGTCTGGCTTCAAAGGCGAGATGTTATTTCCACTGTGCTATGCTGCCTCCAGAGCTGCTGACTGAATTGCCCACTCCAGGAAGTGCATGGAATTCTCAAGTTCCACGGCACTGTGTCCACAGGAACGGCCAACTTGTTTTTGCCTTGATTTCCAGGAGAACCTACACAAAAAGAGGGTGGTCAGTTCATCAGTTTCTGAGATGAACTGAGTCCTGAGCCTCAGGACGTGGGCGAGGATGTGACCCCCTCCAAGAGGCCTTCCCTGAGCCTGTATTAGCTGATTTCCACTCACTGCACAGCAAACTCTGCTGGCCCCCATTCTGAGCACTAATGCCACTATTTTGAAACTATTTCCTAATCTCTGTCCTACTGGTCTATAAGCCCTGTGAGTTTGGGGGACTGTCCATATTATTCACTAAAAGATCCTCAGCTTTGAGCAACAACCTGGTACCCCCTGAAAGTGCTAATTAAATGTGCTGAGTGATTGATGCAAACTTCCAATCCTGGTTTTATATGTATTTGTCCCAAAAGGTTATATTAAACGGTCACAAGGGCCACACCCCTTGGTCATTCCGGAATAAAAGATAAAAATCTCTTTCCCAGTCATATACTAATTGAGTGTGGCAGAAACCATGGCTGCTTCCTCATCAGCTCTTCCTTCTCCTTGCCCCTAACAGAGCAGCAATGAGCACAACTCCAAGAAATGGATCTTGAGTGTTCCAAGCCAGGCATGGTACCTTAGTCAGCTCAGGCTGCCATAACAAAATACCACAGACTAGGTGGCTTAGCAGAACTTTATTTCTTAGCATTCCGGAGGCTGGGAAATCCAACATCGAGGTGCTGACAAAGTAGGTTTCATTCTGAGGCTTCTTCTCTTGGCTTGTAGGCAGCCCATCTCACTGTACGCTCATATGACCTCTTCTCTGTGTTATGCACAGAGAGAGAAAGAGTGAGTTCTGTGATACCACTTCTTAGGAGGGTACTAATCCCATCATGAGGGCCCCATCCTCATGACCTCATCTGAGCCTAATTACCGCCTCAAAACCCCATCTCCAAATACCAACACACTGGAGGTTAGGGTTTCAACAAATAAATTTTGAGGGGACACAAACGTTCACCCATAATACGTGGAAATATCATTCCCTTTTGCTAAATCCTAGACTCCCCAGTCTCCCCTGCAACCAGGCATGGCCAAGCAATCCAAATCTGGCCAAAAGGGCATAATGAGGAGTCTGCTAGGAGCTTTGTGGGAAAGATTTTCCACCTAATATAAAAACTCCCTTTTATCTTCCCACCCTCTTCCAGTTTTCAATATGAGGATGCAATGAGTGGTGCTAGTGCAACCATCTTGTGATCACTAGGTTAAGCAGACCAAAAGGTCCATGTGCTAAAGATGGAGAGCAGAAAACTAGAAAGTGCCAGCATCCTTGGTTATATTACTAAGCCACTGCTCCAAATGAACTTCCTTCTTTCAGACAGCTTATGATGTGAGACAAGTCCTATTTAACCCACTGTTAAATGGGAATTCTGTTACTTGCAGCCAATGTTTTTCAAATTCATACTGAGTAAGTGCACAAAACTCTTCAACACACATCTACTCTAATGTGATATTGGCCACTCAACCTGAATTATAGACATTTGCGATTTGCAATCAAGCGAACACCACACTCATCTATTCTAGGGGAAGAGAACTGTCATTTTGGAAACATTAAAGAGTCCCTACCTCACCACAGAATGTTTATTGCTCTCAAATTTTGTATGGAAGGCTCATAACATGAAGAACAGAATAGACAGTGCTAGGAATACAAATTACTTCCTTTAAAAAATAAGAGATTCAATCTCTTATTCATAAGAAACCTAAATAAATAGACCAGAAATCAAGAATCTGAAGCTGTGGCATTATCCAGCTTTTTTACCACTTACAAATGATGTTAACAAGTGCAAAACTAAGGAGAAAGAAAAGGTCGGGCGGGAAACTTCATTGTTAGACTTGACCTGGTAATACCACTAAACCAAAAAAGATGCTCTTTTAGTACTTTTCCATTCTGTACATTTTTAAAAAATGATTTGTTGGGCTTCCCTGGTGGCGCAGTGGTTGAGAATCTGCCTGCTAATGCAGGGGACACGGGTTCGAGCCCTGGTCTGGGAAGATCCCACATGCCACGGAGCGGCTGGGCCCGTGAGCCACAACTACTGAGCCTGCGCGTCTGGAGCCTGTGCCCCGCAACGGGAGGGGCCGCGATAGTGAAAGGCCCGCGCACCGCGATGAAGAGCGGTCCCCGCACCGCGATGAAGAGTGGCCCCCACTTGCCTCAACTAGAGAAAGCCCTCGCATGAACCGAAGACCCAACACAGCCAAAAATAAAATAAAATAAATAAATAAAGTAGCTATAAAAAAGAAAAGTGCTAAAAAAAAAAAAAAAAAAAATGATTTGTCATGAGTTGATTCAAATGAGGGAATTAAATAAACTTCCAAAAATACCTTCAGTTTGTAGGATCCCTGTGCTTCTATTACGTGGCTTAAGTACTGTCTGTTTTATTGCTGTTATTGTTGTGTGTTTTCTACCTTATTTCCAATCAGTCTTCCATTAATACAAAACTCTTTTATTCTGGCTTAAGTAAGTTTCATTTTAAGATTTAAAGTTCTAGAGGAAATCCTTATATAACGTTCTTAGTAACACCTCAAGAGTGTTGCCGTGGTAGACAGGAGACAAACTCAGCCTTTTCCCGAGACACCTAGAAGTGTCACGTATCACTTTTTGTGTTATCTCCATATAACTCATATTTCAAGATGACAGGTTAAACCACAGTTACTGTCTTAAAAAAGCCTTAAATTACATCAAACATCGCCAAATAGCTACAGCTTTTTCCAAGAGTTCTCAGATTCTGTCCTCAAACCCAAGCAAGTAAAATACATTTAAGTGAGGAAAAAAGTCCTCCTTCACTGAGGATGGGTAATTCGCTGTCTACTTTTCCAGGCGGGCATCTCCTCCAGGGCTGTAAACTCTACAGGTAGCTCTGTATTGAGTTCATCTTTAGAGAAGTCAGCCAAGCCATGTTAGAGATCTTGGCTCCAAATAAATGAAGGTTAAATAAAACAGACTGAAAGAGGAATTCCCTCTAGGGTTTGAGGTCTTAGGATTCTGCCAACAGACTGTTACAAGGTTGTGATTTGAGCCCCTCTGAGTACTCAAATCTCTAAGAAGCCAGACTCCTTCCTTTCCTCATTCATTCATTCCTTCCGCCATCACAACGTTCCCCCTTCCCCTCCCAGCACATTTCACTGGGAGCCAAAAATGTCAAACATTTCCGTGGGTAAACAGAAAATCTGCTGGCCTTTTTGTTTGTTTTAATGCCTGCTGTTAGTATGAGAGGTGACAGTGTGCCTCGGGCACCTCTCTCTCCATCCAGGCCAGGCAGGTCATTTTCCTTTTATCAGAAAGGAGGATAAGTCCTGACATTGTAGTGCATGTTGACACCACTGCTAATAAAAGCAAGATAAGAAGTCATTGGCCTTAAGGTGCCTTAACCCGTACCTTGACTAAAACAGCTATTTCCCAGCTCCTCCTTTGGAGCTGGAACCAGGAAGTGATCTGACACCACATGGTCTTAACCACACAGATGTCAACCAGGTATCGGGAAAGCCGAGAAGCGCAGGAGGGACCCTAACTCAGGAGGTTACTCCTCTCTCATTTAGGCTAGCAAGATGGTTCCTTTAAGAAAGCAACAGTGAATCAGGACACTTACTCCTCAAATAAGAAAGCAGAGGCAGGAACAAGATCCATTTTGAATCACTTGTCTGAAAATAGTACTAGTGAACTTAGAGGTCTACTAATCTGTAGCTTTCAAACTTTTTAGGTTTTGAACCATTAATTTGAAAGAAATCTTACCCAAAAGTATAAACATAAAAAATACATAAAAAGAAGCCAAGCTCTTCGCAGGCCTCCACCTCCTGCAGCAGAGTCCTAGGAGTGCCCAGGACACAGTCTGCAAATCAGCGCATCAGAGCCTACACACCTTTTGAAAAGGGTAAAACTTGAGATTTTGTTGTTTGTTCTTTCATTCTCTCTCTTCTTTTTTCTTCTCTTAATAGCCATACTGCACTCTCCACTAGATGACCTCTTAAATTTAAAACGCCCAATGAGATTCCCCAATTCACTTGTAGGTAATCTAAGAAACACACTAGACACAAACAAGATACCTTTTACAGCCTATATTGACAGTGATTTATATACCTTTTCCAGAAGATAATTTGCATCAAAAGGCCTTAAAAAATAGTCCTATCTTTTGACCGAATTGTTCTATTTCTAGGAATTTATTCATTAAAAGATATATAAATAATGCACATAAAGACATCTGAACAAACACAGCATTATTTATGCTAATAAAACTAAATGAAATAAGCCAAGTGGTCAACAATAAGGAACTGTTTAATTAATTATTAGACCCATATGATGGGTCTACCACGCTTTGGCATTAAAATGCTTCTAATATAATTAAAAAATGCAAAAATTCGTGACAACTCTTTGCAGTGTCATCTGGAAAATGTAAAGATAAATGGATGGATTAGATAAATTATAAAATTTACTTATTGATTGAATTGGATACTAAATTTAGTACTATCTGCCTTGGCAAAAGACACATAGCATGTTGGATTATTTAAAAAAGCAACATAAAAATTTATCTGGAGCTAACTTACTCGCTGACACTATACACTAGTATTACTGTAATTATTAGGAAATGAATATAATATTCTGTTTTCTAATGTGTCCATGCTCCATCCTCCTTTCCCTTTAATATGATATTGGTTATTTGAGATAGGACTGAGGGAAGAAATCCAATTCCAAATAATGGAATATTTGGACCTAAGATGTCTTCGAAAGGCATATATCCACTCTGATCATACATAAACTCCATGATAAATCTGTCCCTAAGTATTTCTGTAGATTACTCCACAACAGATGACAGTTTACTGAGTGTCTGTTTTGTTCCAGACACTATGCCAGATACTGAAAATACAAGAAGCGAATGAAAACTCAGTCCTTGCCCTTGAGGAGCTCAAAGACTAGTCATCTAAATGGACAAAAGGTATAGAGAGGTCAAAGCTAAGAAGTATATGAAACACTGAGGGTGGCAGAACCAGAGAAGCCTCAGAAGAGGGAGGTGGCACTCGAGGAAACTGCAGAAAGAAACCTCATTTCCTCATCTTCTAGGTGCCATGAGGGCGGAGGAGAGTCCAGGGAGAGAAAGGCATATGTCAAGGCACAGAGGCCTAGCATGTTCAGGGAGGTGTCGTGTTCTTACAGTTCTTACAGCAGGGGTATCAGGTGTGAAGTTGTAGCGGGAGAGGGTGGGAGCCAGGGGTCAGGCCCAGATAACGAAGGAGGCTGAAACAATAGGGACCTCATATGGCAAGCCCAGCCCAAGGGCCTGAATTTTTAACATGCAGCCAGTGGCAAATCTCTGAGAAACTGTAAATAGTAGAGTGTTATGGCCACTTTACATGTCTAAAGATGGCAAGAAAGAGGAACCTGATGGAAGGGAGACAAGGGAGACGCAGGCTAGGAGCCTAAGGAAATAAAAAAGGCGTGAACACAGGAGTGACAGGAAGATGAAGACAGGAAAGGAAGGAAGGAAGGAAAGGGAAGGGAAGGGAAGGGGGAGGGAGGGAAGGAGGGAGGGAGGGAGGCAGGAAGACATTAGGACAGAGGCCAAAACTTGGTGACCAACTGGCTGAGGAGCAGGAGAGAGAAGTGCGGCCCCCTTTTATCTGGAAGCCCCTCCCCCATCTTCCCAGGGCCCTCTCCCTCCCCAGGTCAGTTCTCAGCTGAAAGACCCCTCCACTGAGAGCTCTTCCCCGACAACCCAAACAACCCTGCTTTACTTTTCTTCACAGCATATAGAACTACCAAAAAAAATAGTTATTTGCTTACTTATTTTCTGTCTCTCGCTGCAGAATCTGAGCTCCATGAAGGCAGGTACATCCAGTCTGTTTGGTTCATGGCTGTGTTCCAGAACTTAGAACACGGCCCAGCACACAAGTAGAGCTCAAAAAATATTTGTGGAGTGAGCAAAGGCGGGAAGGAGGGAGAAGGCAGGCAGGCCGCTCAGATCTGTGACTTGAGTGCTTGACTAAAACGTGGTATTATGAACTAAAATCAGTAATGTGGGGTGGAAAGAGCTGAAACACAAAGATTGACTGTCCTGAGTTCTAGAGTATGTTATCTGCCCAAGCATTGCCTTAGGACTATTTAATAAATCTTCCCTGCAAACAAAAGGACAAAAAGGAAATCAGGAAGTACCTATGGGGGGCTCAGAGTACTGCAAAAAAGCAAGTACTTTTCACACAGAATCTCCTTTCACCCTCACCAGACATTAGTACCCCCCCCCCATTTCTGCACATGAACAAACTGAGACTAAAGGGTTAACTTACTTATCCAAGGTGACACGGTTGGATATGGCAGAAGCAAAATTAGAATTCCCACCCCATTCACTACACAACGCTAGAAGCAAACCAAGTTTAGTTACCAGAATTTTTCATATACTTTAAGAATATTGTTAGGCTTTCCCTTATCCTTCTCCACTTTAGGATGCTTTTTAATTCAGAGTCTCCGATTTATAAGAAAAGATGGCTTTCACCGCCATATTTTTTTCTATCTAAGAAACACCTTGCCTAAGACTGACCTCTGAAGTTTCTAAGACTTGGTCACAGCCAATTAAATTCCTGTGTTTGACCTTCTTTACCATGACGAGAAAAAAAAAGGTCTTATCCTCCCTTCATTATTTATTTTAAATTTCAATTCCTGCTTTACAAATCATACCAACTGACCCAAAATTACATAAACACGTAAACGGGGCTTCCCTGGTGGCGCAGTGGTTGAGAGTCTGCCTGCTAATGCAGGGGACACGGGTTCGAGCCCTGGTCTGGGAAGATCCCACATGCCACGGAGCAGCTGGGCCCGTGAGCCACAACTACTGAGCCTGCGCGTCTGGAACCTGTGCCCCGCAACAGGAGGGGCCGCGATAGTGAGAGGCCCGCGCACCGCGATGAAAGAGCGGTCCCCGCACCGCGATGAAGAGTGGCCCCCGCTTGCCGCAACTAGAGAAAGCCCTCGCACGAACCGAAGACCCAACACAGACAAAAAATAAACAATAAATAAATAAATAAAGTAGCTATTAAAAAAAAAAAAAAACAAACAAAAAAACACGTAAACGTTTCATCCTGTCAGCTAACCCCAGGTACCACTGGGCTAGCATCCACTCCCTTAAACCAATGGCCGAAAGCTGATAGAATATGCAAGACAAGTCTGAGAGTTTAACCGGCAGAGCTGCTCAGATTCACATTGTGCTATTATATGAAATTCAGACCACCGGAGACAACAGTTCACTTTTTTTACGGTGGCCAACGGATTCAACCTCTTGGGCCTGTGAAAGTCATCTGAATATATTCAACCAAAAGAAAACTGAAAAGAGGAAGAGAGAGAGAGAAAAGAAGAGGGAAAAACTTCCGATCTTCTGATTGAGGATATATTCAGCACTCTGATTTTTTATGCACATTTGATCATGCTGTTGACAGCCTTGGAAGTTAAGTAAAATGGACTGCTGCACAGAGGTTTCAAACCTTGATGGAAACCAATGGCAGGCTCCTTTTGACAGTCAAATAATGACAAGCACGTTGCAGGCCAATGCCCGTCATTCACCAACATCTCCAACCTGCTCCAACCGCTGCACAGCGACTAAGTGGAGGGTCAGAGGTTAAGCTCCAAGAAGCCAGCAATGAAGGGCAACTGTCATGCACCACTGCCTGTTGTGAAGCAGCAAGGAGTGACTGTCTCCTCCGGAACATGCAAAACGGTCTCATTCTGTCCAGGCAGAGACACATCTGAAGGTCCTAAATGAGACCACTGCCAATTCATGAAGCTCCAAACTGACAGTATGCCATTCAAGCTGTCTCCGATTTGACTTTTTTTCCCTATTTCAAATCACAAATGCATGTAAAGTATACAGTTAAGCATAACTCTCCAGCCATGGTTTTAAGCATGCTAGGCTTTTAGACACCGATGTAGTCTCAGACACATACACACTCTCAGAGCCTATAAAAAGGAAAGAAAATGCAAAATTAATTTATTCTTCTTTAGGTAGTTTCTAATAAAGTATATCATTCAAAATGGCACAGAAGAACCCAGGTGCCAGTTTTCTAGTTAAGTTCCTAACTGTCTACAAAAGAAAATAATCTTAAAAAGGAACTATTTCAGCTTAATATCACATTACTATGAGAGCATAAGAATGTAACTGTATAGAGAGAGAATTTTATTTAATGAAAGCAACATAATTTTAAGTACACAGTAACTTATCAAAACATTTTATAATTTTTTGAGTTTGTTCCAAGAATATAGTTCACAAATGATTCCGAGTTTAGCACACAACACAAATACATCCTTCTACAATTCTAAGTTTGAGATCTTATTGCTTTTTTATACAGTGGAATTATGTGACCCCACTCAGATGTGTGTGTTAACACATATTAACAAAGAGATTTCTCCTTTATCTTTACTGAGTAAAAAGAAATGTCTCATCTTATTCAGAAGCCACAGGACTGTCACTAAAAGTGACTGGCTAGGATCAAGAATTAAGTTAAACAGGTCTTCTTACACCCTTTTCACCAACAATAGGATTTCTATCCACAAATAGAGCCATAAGTGGCCCTCATCAGAGACAGCCTTAGAGGTGTGAACTTGAAAATGAACCTGCTATGAAGGTGTTGGTCTACACCAACTGCAGCACTAAAGTCAGTCTTTAAGCCCTGATCACTATCACCCACCCTTCCTTAATGAAGCCTGGGGAGAGGAGATAACCTATCAACTCTAAAGAACAAAGCTTACAAAGACACCCCGATATTAAAGCTTGTACAGACAGAGGTCAACTAATTGCCCTTTGCTCTATAGCAACAAGAACATACCTAGTCTCTAATACAGAGCTGCAGATAACCAAACATAAGTTATTTTAAGTAATATATGAGCATGTACCAACCTTTCACTCTCAGGCAAAACCAGAAATCATGGTGTATAAACTTTAATTATTGTATATAGCTCTGATTGAGAAAAATATTTCAAGCCGCAATTACCTATTGTTGTTCAAAATAAAGCAACCAAGTGAGCATTCTGCAATACAAGAGACCTGATAAGAATTTGGATATGAGATGGCTTTTATTTCCTGAGGGATAATTTTAGGAGGAAAATCCCTTACGTTGTACTCAGGCATGTATGGTACACAAAATCACAAAGACTAAATTCAGAGACAGGAACTTCTTTCCCCATATCCTTTTATTTTAGACCTGGGTTGCAAATCTCCAACTTTAATGTGAACTGATACAGGACACATTAAAGGAAATACTCCTTTAGGTTCTACAGAGTCAACTAATGGCACTCATATTCTTAAGGGATAATAAAGAACCAAAATTTAAATGGCTTCAAAAACAGATTAGCAGCTTAACCAGTCACAGATTCACAATGAGTAACAAAGGTAAACTAAGAATTCAGGAGAGGCAGATCCTTGAGCAGATCCCAAGAAAAACTTTACATGGATAAGTCCAATGCTCGAATTATTACAATATCAGCAAAGTCAATACTATAGGAAAAAGAGGGTGTGATACCTGAATCTGTCATTGTCAACCCCAGATTCAGAGGGCTAGGCTAAATTCCCTCCTCAGGCTTTCCTGCTCTGTGATGTTGAATGAAGGGGTCCCCACTTTCATGAAGATCACACATAGGATATTGACCTGTGGTCCGTCATTTATTTCCCCCCTTCAAATATCTTATGCGGGGAGGGCAGAGTAATGGCAGTTGGTAGGGGTAAGGCAGGCACACACATTCTGGGTTTAATAAAGCTGAGCATGACAGTCTTTCACGAACGTTCAAGAAGGACTCGCCCTCATATCCAATCTCTCTAGCCCAGGACATAGTAGATACTCAATAAATGTCTAAGGAATGCATGAATAAATGAATTCCTCAAGACCCTTTGTCAAACTTTCTACTGGGTTGATGAACAAAGGGATACGTCAAAATGGCATTTTCTTGGAAAGAAATACATTTGATTCATATCCCCAAAAGATCAGGGTGACAACTGCTCTGTACCGCTTTCTCCATTCACTCCCTATCATCCTCCCCCACCTTTCCACATATCCCAAATTTCAATATCTAAAAGGTTCTTTCATATATACAACAAGATACGGCAAGATTCAAAAAAAATATTGAACAAGGTCCCACTGTATAGCACAGGGAACTATACTCAATGTCCTGGGATAAACCATAATGGAAAAGAATATTAAAAAAGAATATATATATGTGTATAACTGAGTCACTTTGCTACACAGCAGAAATTAACACAACATTGTAAATCAACTATACTTCAATAAAAAAAATTTTTTTTTAAATGTTGCTGGATTCAGCAACATTCACAAGCAGTCAAATTAGTGACTCCTACTATTTCAAAGTTCCACAGATCAGTGAAGGTGAGCGCACCTCCCGGAAGTAGGATGAAGGCCGAAGAATGTGGCTTCAACAGCAGTATCCTGGTATTTGTTCCAGGTGCCGATAGCAGCCGATGAGAGTCCCATTAGACCTAGACCAAGGTTACTCGCCCTCCTCTTACTATGTGCCTTTTTTGTTAGGTCCTCAGTGATATAGTGACACACCATTTTATTTTATCTTTCTTTTATAAATGAAAGCAAAAACCTATATGCTTAAAGCTCAAATAATTTTAGAAACACTGTTACATGCAGGCGGGAGGGGAGGGAATATTAAACTAAATGGAGGGACTGCTTTCTCTATGTCTGATTCTGTAAGGCGAGATGCTTCACTCAAGAGCCTAAGTGCTGTGAGATCCTTGGTTGAGAAGATGAGTTAACCCAAGCGGATGCCCTGCTTTCCTCCTTTCGGCTGAACAACAGCCGGACACACACACTTGACCGTATTCATTGTACACTGAACTATCATCTGCAAAGGGTACCGGTTGCCTCTGGGTCATGAAACAGTACTAAAAACTTTATAATCATTCATTGATTTAGTTTCCAGCATACTATATCATTTGAATCCAACGGGAACATAAAGAGCCATTTGTGAGGTCAACCACGGTACAGACAGATGCTGACATGCTATTGATGGCAAGGTGGAAAGAAATTGCTAAATACAGCAGATCAATACCTCGTTTCACTGTTACAGCTTTCTGCAGACATAAAATATATATCTTTACAGCTGAAAAAATAATAATAATGAAAGTGGGAGATAAATGTTTCCCTCAAGGTAAACTATTTGATTAGCTAAGGGCAAAGGTGACAGCAGCACTTACACTGAAGTAACTTTATAGTCTTAAATAAAAACAGGAGGAAGAGCAGTAGATGAAATGGCAAAATGAATCGGGACACATACGTGGTTCGGATTTAACTCTTTTAAAAAAACACAGTGACAGGTAAAGGGCCACCAAACTCTAAGATTTTCCTACAGTCCACAAATACAATTCCCTGAGATCTATTCTGTCATATGGTTTTACACAAAACGTTTCTAAACAAAATATTTTCTATTGTTGATAGAGAACAAATCGAGAGGTGAAAATAAATAAATGCTCTGTAAAGTTAAAAAAACAAACAACTTCACCTTGCAGTCCGTACATGCTTCCATTTGACCAGAAATGTTGAATGCCAACTATCTTTAGTACCTTGTGAGATACATAAAACAAATTTATACCATGGTTCTTGGCCAGAGGGAGCTTATGATCTCCCTAGGAAAAAGATAATTACATAAAACACTAATAGATACAATTAATAATAAAATGCCAAATTTAATATGACCAAATGCCAAGATGTCGGGTACCATACACCAGCAAGTGTACCACACACCAGCAAGTGTACCACAGGCATACCTACTGTTGTTACCATACATTTTGACATAGGAAATAAGGTCAGGAAAGGAAGAGATGAAGAGACTAATCCTCAAAAGCATCATGAAAGAGGGGGAACTTGAGACAATTCCTCAGGCATGGGCGGATCTAATACATCATCATCACATTAGTTTTTAGTTCTCCGACATGAAACTTTTTTTGTAAATCCTCAGAGTTTGAGCTTAAAAACAACCAAACAGAATTTGCCATCAATTATTTGACATATAAAGTCTCACAGGAATCTTTAAAAGTAGCCTAAACGGTATCTGTGTTTTTAAAGTTATATGAACTTTATCCAGCTGCAATGAACTGTTAAAAAAAGGGGGGGGGCTTCCCTGGTGGCACAGTGGTTAAGAGTCCGCCTGCCAGTGCAGGGGACAGGGGTTCGAGCCCTGGTCCGGGAGGATCTCGCATGCCGCGGAGCAGCTGGGCCCGTGCGCCACAACTACTGAGCCTGCGCTCTAGAGCCCGTGAGCCACAACTACTGAGCCCACGAGCCGCAACTACTGAAGCCCGCGCGCCTGGAGCCTGTGCTCCGCAACAAGAGAAGCCGCCACAATGAGGAGCCCACGCACCGCAACAAAGACCCAACGCAGCCAAAAATAAATAAATTAATTAATTAAATAAATTATAAAAACAAAAACAATTGTTAAAAATAAAAAAGGTGGGGGAGTGGAGCGCATAGGAGGAGTACTATATGCTCACATGCTCCACTAGAAGCCACGATACTAAAATTTCAATGGTTCATGAAACCCTTCAGTGAGTGCTATTTTTAAAGAAAATATTTAACAATTACACAGAAAAATACTACCACTCTGTATTTGGATGGCATTTAGCAATTTAAAAGCAACCTGTTCATCTAAGACTGACTTATCAGCTGGCGTTCATTTCCTCAAAGAACATGTAAAGACTATTTTTTTTATTGAGGTATAGTTGATTTACAATGTTTCAGGTGTACAGCGATGTGATTCAGTTACATATATACATGTAATATATATTCTTTTTCAGATTCTTTTCCATTATAGGTTATTATAAGATATGGAATATAGTTCCCTGTGCTATATAGTAGGTCCTTGTTGTTTATCTATTTTATATATAGGTAAAATTTACCTATATAATTTATCCCTCCCTTCCCCCTCTTTCCCCTTTGGTAACCATAAATTTGTTTTCTATGTCTGTGAGTCTATTTCTCTTTTGTAAATAAGTTCATTTGTATCATTTTTTTTTAGATTCCACATATAAGTGATATCATATGATATTTGTCTTTCTCTGTCTGACTTACTTCACTTTTTTTAATTGAAGTATAAGTTGATTTACAATGATAAAGTCTTAAGTAAAAGAGACGGTGACACAATATCACCCCTCCATAGCAATAAACAAAATAAGTTAAAATAAATCTCAGTGCAAGGGAAGCAATGAAATTGTAATGTAACAGTAACTGAAAGGGAAGAAATAATCATACATTTATTTTTCCGTCAAATAAGAATATTTTTAAAACAACTGCTCTCAGACTTATGAAAATGGAAAAGAATTTTTATCAATTTTATAATTTGTTATCAATTTATGTAGATTACACTAGCTTTTTAGTCTATAGTTTGGGAAGAAAGTATGTCTGTAGCTTTCTTCTGCAGAGGAAATAGGACTGTACAAAAAGTTTATGTCCTCAAACAATGCACACCCATTTCACTAACTGTGTGTTGATTCAACTGTCTAGGTCACTCCAATAAACTAGAAGCTTTCTGTTTCATAGTAAACTAGAAATTCCATGGTTGGGTACAGGGCTCCTTGGTCTTCGCAAACTTAAGGATCACTCGGTAATGAGCAGTTGAAAAGTGAGCCTCAGAAAACATTCAATCAACAAATATTTACTCTATATTTGCCAACAAAGTTCTGTGGTAGATATTTCAGAGGACACTATATATTTTATACAATATATAATGCACACACATATTTCTTAAGAGTTTCTGCTCCAAAAATCTTGATAATTTCTCTGTTGGGAAGTGGGGCTGGTAGAGTGGTGGATAAGACAAGAATACTAAAAGCCTTTTATTTTAAATCATATTTACATCTATATAACTTTTTTCATGTTCAAAGTTCTTTTATATTCATTATTGTTTGACAACAACTCAGATGAAGCAGAGAGGGGAGAGGATGATCATCCCCATTTTAAAGATGAGGAAACATCACAGAGATTGAGGGACTCATACCAGGTAATGCATGTCTAGTAAGTGACATGTTAAGACCAGAAGTTTAGCCTCCTAACTACCAGTGAAGTGCTCCTTCCACTTTAGCAGCTACTACCTCATGTAAAGAGCTACTGAAGTCTGCACAACACAATGAAAAGTTTGGGACTTGGTTAATTCCTGTGGCGGGGGGAAGGAGAGAATGGGAGAGGCTGATATTCATTCAAGAAACGTTATTTAGGGAGTGTTGTGTTCAAAACTTTACATGCACTACAGTACAAAGGTAAACACAATGTAGTCTGTAAAACTAAGGAGAGAAAGAGATTAACAAAAAATCAGTACAATAGTGAATGATAAGTGCTAAAAAACATGCATAAATTGCTATAAAAACACAGAAAATTATTTTTAAGATTCTGAAGTGCTTTCCATATTTAAAAAGAATGAAAATAAATGAACTAAATATTCCTCTCAAGAATTTAGTAAAATAAAAACAAAAAGTTTGAGAAAAGCATAAGGAAGGAAACATGAAAGAAGCAGAGATAAATGAATTAGCATAAACAAATTCAAGAGCTAGTTTTAAAACAAATATAATCAATTTTTGAAGAGAATATATGTGTACAGAAAGTTATAATTAAAAAGGAGATATAAAATGAATATGGAATTTTTAAACTATGAAACTATGCTCAACTCTATCTTAGTAAACCAGAGAATGTTATGTTGAATACCATGCCAATAAATTTGAAACCTCAATTTCTGAGAAAACATAATGACCAAAATTTACTCAAAAAGAAAACTAAATAGGCCATTAACTAGAAAAGATATTGAAAAAGTTATCCAAAAATTATCTTCCCCAACATCACATGATGAGTTTTACAAGTTAATTTAGTTCAAACTTCCAGGGATAAATAATGCTGGTGTTCTGTAAATAGCTCTAAAGCACAGGAGGAAAATGGTGCAATTCATTTTATGACAGGCTTAACTATGCATCAAAACTTAACAAAACAAACCACAAAAAGGAATATTTCTCAATATTTTTACCCATTTTACCTCCCTCTACATTAGCCAAAAGAGCTTTATTAAGTTTCACTAACTCTAGTATGAATAATGACCTTAACATGTATATTAAATATGCCTCACTGAAGATTATGATATTCCCCCTAGGGGTACCACCTTCCAGCTTCCTTGGTAATCACTGCTACAGACCCATCTTACTTTCCTAATTGAAATACAAAAAGGTTGAATTCAGTAGTATGCTAAAAGGCCAATATAATGTGACCAAGTAGGATTTATCACAAGGAACCAATATTAGAAACAATATTAAGAGATTATATCTTATCCGTAGAAGAAGTAAAGACATTACCATCTAAATAGATGTCAAAAAAATATTCAATAAAAATTCAACCTCAGTCCTTAGGGGGGAAAATAAATAAACTAAAAATCAAAGATTATTGCCAACAACTATCATTATACTTAATACTAGAATCCCAAAGCATCACTATTAAAGGCATGACTATCTGCTATAGCCACTAGAGGTTCCAGACAACGTAATAACACAAGAGAAAAAAAGGAGAGGAGAGTATAATTACTGAAAGGGGGGAGACCAAGTTATATTTGCAAATGATTAAATTATCTACCTACTATACACCTAGAAAACCCAAGAAAATCAACCAAAAAAAAAAAAAAAAGTTAGAATGATAAGGATGCATTCTATATTGTGGCCAATTATAAAAATAGCATACAAGAAAAGCTTTCTCAAGTACCACTTAAAAAATATAATTTAAAAATATCTCATTTGCAATAGTAACCAAAAATAGTACTCCAATATGTAAAATACCCAGGAATAAACCCAGAAGGTAATAAATAGTACCTACTTGAATAAAATTACAAAACTTTCTGAGGATCATAAAAGAAAGCCTAAATAAATGTAAAGGCAGATAACACTGTTAAATAAGAAAATTTATTTACCATAAGTATTTCAGTTCTTTCCAAATTACACTCTAAATTTAATGCAATAACAATTAAAATACCAAAGGGTTGGTGGAATATACAGGACAATTTGAAAAAGTGATTTTTAACTTTCTCTGTAAAAAAAATTTAAGTTGCCTTCTCAGTGCAAGAGTCAAGGAACTTCCAAAACAAAGAATAATCATGGGGGCCTTGTATTGCCAGATACTGAAAGGTATCATAAAACTCTGGTAATTAAAATGGTGTGTCAGAATAATGGACAAAACAAAGGAAACAGAATAAAAAGCAGATCTGAGTATTTTGGCATTCAATCTAGTCAATAAATGCAGTGGGGATAACTGGTTAATCATTTAGGAGGAATTAGACATCTATCCCATATCATACACCAACTAAATTCTAGATGCATTACAAGAATTATACGAAAAAAATTAAAATGTAAAATTATTAGAAGGACGTATAAGTGACCGTTAATCTGAATAACAAAAATACGAAAGTAAAAGGCAGGCAATAAACAAACGAGGAAAAATATTTCCAGCACATGAGTAACAAATGATAATATCCCTAATCTATAAAGTGTTCTTACAAATCAATAAGAAAAGACATACATTAGCAAAATGAATGAAGGCTATATAAATAAACAAATCACAAAAGAACTATATCTGGCCAATAAACACAATAGGAGTAAATTCAACCATACAGTACTTAGTAATTAAGAAAATACAAATTAGTTCTACAATGAGCTCCTACTCATCCCTCCCAAATTGGCAAATATTTTTATCTTATGACAGTTCCCAGTGTTGGAGAGGATGTACCAAACATGAATTCTCATGCACTGCTTGTTAGAGTGGAAACTGGCATCACCCCTCTGGGTGGCAATCTGACAATACAAGCCAAAAATCTTTACAAATGTTAACCCGACAATTCACCTTCCTTTAATTTACCCTACAGAAAATACCAGAGATTTGCGCAGAGATTTATGTGCAAGAATGGTCACTGAAGGATAATTTATAATAGCAGAAAGAAAATCCATATGATGAAATACTATACTATAATTGTAATGACATGGAAAAATATTCACAATATACTGGATACTGGTAAGTGAAAAAGACCAGAGTACAAAATATACACATTATGATTCCAATTTTTGTTTAAAATATCTCTTGTATAAATATGTATCATAAATATATTTTAGATAAAATTAGGATCATACTGCTCATATTGTATATATAATAGGCATAATAATAATATTCTAAGAAATATACTAATACTGTAAGTAACACAGTGGTTATCTCTAAAGGATTATAGGAGACTTTTTTTTCCCTGCTTGGTATTTTTCCATATTTTTAAATTTTTCTAAAATAACAAATTATGTAATCAGGAAGAAAATAGTATTCTAAATAAGAAATGCTTCACCATCTTATATGCCACACATATTGTGGTCATACATTTACAAAGTTGCCTTTCATAAGCCACATGTGGAAAATAATTTCATTACCTACAGTCACATTCACAGTAATAATAGCTAATGCTTATATACATAGCACTTATATATGCCCATCACTATTCTAAATGCTTTACATATATTAAACCATTTAATGCTCACAACTATTATTATCCCCATTTTACAGATGAAGATTGAGGCTCAAGAAGATTAGGTGACTTGCCCAAGATTGCTCAGCTAATAACGAAAGCTAGGGGAAAAACAAGGCAGGCTGGCCAAAATCCATGCTCTTAACCAGGACAGGTTACTGTCTCTCTTGATAAACTATATTCTAAAGCAACAAGACTGACTTATAATATAATGCCAGAACATAAGCAATCAAGTAAGCACTATCCCCTTTAAAGTCATCTCCATGGGAAACTCAACACATAGCCAAAGATGCGGTCACTGAGCATAACATTTTTGGAAAGCCTTCTTTTGACTGTCCCCAGAGGGCAGTAAACAAGTCTCCTGAAAGATGAGATTTCTTTCAAACAGCTGGGAATCATTCAGATGCAAGTCTTAAAGTGTGATTAAATTGTTTAATTCTGCTTTTGGTAACATAGCAAGAAAAATCGATTAGCTGATTTTGCTATTGTGCCCATAACTCATATCTGCTCCCAGGAACTACATTCACAAGTGGATTTTAACATTTACAATACTACATTATTGTAATTATTTGTTCACATGCCTATCTTCCAACTGAGCTAAGGTCCTCAATGGCAAAGACTGTCTCTTTTTCATCCTTGAATCTCCAGCCCCTAACACAATTCCTGGCAAAGAAAGTCCTCATTAAGAATTTCTGAATGAACTCTATGAAGAATGCCACACAAATGCTTTGAGCAATGACAATATATTCGAGAAAATAAAAATACTGCCAAGAGGGCATCAGAGTCTGTGTACAAATAAATATATATGTACATGAAGACTATAATGAATAAAAAAATGAAAGTTTTAAGGAGTAACTCCTAAAATTCTGAATATCAAGGAAGACAGAACTCAGTTATAACAGGTCTTCTTAAAATAATATCTAGCTATAGCCATGTCTCACAAAACACAATGCGGGGGGGGCCCGGAGTAGCTATGCCTCATTGTCTAAAAGGCAATCTACTGAACCAAGGAGGCAGAAATAACCATAAACTTTCTCAGATAACGATGCAAAAACACATCTGCTACACAGCAGACACCAGGATGCATCCTGCCTATGGGTTCAATCGACAAAGCACAACCTGGTGCCTGAAGTGTAAATCAAAGAAGCTTCCATCCCTGCTACTTATTGACATTTTGCTACCTGCAAATTTCTAATGTGTGCAAGATGGGCCTATTTTTATTTACAGCACAAACCACAGACGGAATGTAAAACAAGATGCTTAATAAATCCAGAAGAACGTAAAACACCAGCATAACTCAGACAGCAAGACAGACACTCACTCCTTAATTAAGTGGGTGATGTTCTGTTTAAAACAAAAAGACAACCCTGGGCTAGAGCTAAGATTAAGCACTTGGTGTTGCAGGGAAACGCCCACCATTTCCAGGGCAGAGGCTTTAAATCATGAAAAATAAACCATCTGATAGTCTGTATTCAATAGTAAGTAGGCAGTCGGGACACAGACTGATTTGGATTAACACATTTTCAGTTATAACGAGTAATTTTACAGAGGATTAGTATCTTGATGGGCTGATCAATACGAGGCACCGCTGCTATTACAGATGAAAAGAAAATTGCCCCTCTGGTAATAAAGTGTGCGTGTCTCCGTTCCCCTTCATTTGCTGAGTCCATTACTGTAATGGTTCCAGCATTAACAGCTGGGGCAATTTAAGCAGCAGGGGTCTGATGAATTTAAAAGCTGGGCACCCTGGCTACCCATCCTTTCCTTTCGGGGCTGCATATACAACCCCTCTGCCTGGCTGGTTCCAACACCAGGATCAGGTTTTACGAGAACAATGACTACGATTTCCCAATTATTTGTATCATTTATAGTGTTCCCAGCCAATCATGTGACTGAAACAAAAATTGCTCGCAGCATATTGGCTGCTGAGTCGGCGAAAAATGGCACACTATTTACCTAAATAACAAGATTGACATGACAACAGGCTGGAGCCCACGGAAACTGTAATGCCTGCATTCGTTTGCCTGGTGCTATTTTCAAGCAAAAAAAAGAAGAAGAAGAAGAAAGAAAAAAAAGAAAGGAACAGCAGAACATTCGTGCTGACAGAAAAAAAATATCATCAGCAAAATTTTCCACCTCTGTTTTCAAAAAATGGCAAACTGGGAAACAGTGAGATAAAGGACTGCTGTACATGGAAAGAGAAAATCCATATTAATGCAGCCTTGAGACTTTAATCATGCCCAATTCAGCAGAGTGAGTTAAGGCTGCCACATCAGCCCATTTTATATTATTACTGGAGATATGCTGGCCCTTGAGGCTCAGCCTTGAATGATCCAGTCGCTAAATGAAGGTGACAAAGGGCAGACTTAGGGCTAATGCAGAAATCAGAGCTCTGAATTTTCTGATCACAAACAGTTATGAAAACACTCACGCACTGGCAACAAATCTCCTCCTCAGACCGGATGCAACATAATTTGGTCCTTCAAACTGAGTTTTCTATGTGTTTCTACCAGATGTAAAGGTCTCAACCTAGATCCTTATCCACAGGGTGGTTCTTTAACATAAAGGAAGGCACGTCACTTCACAGGCAGGTCCTTTCCAAAACTACAGGGCAAATACATGATGGGCATGGCAACAGGACAGATGCTTGTAGCATAAACAAAAACACAAGCCTATATAGGCTTTCAAACCTATGCTCAAGGTTCAGCTTTCAAACACGTGCTGGTCTTGCAGAGAAACACAATGCCAAGGGCAAATGTTTGGAGACAAGTTCCTACCAATGTACATCTTAATCTCCTGAACATGTCCTGACCCAACCCAACAGTCCCCCAGGTTCTTCCCAGCTTACACTAGAAAATCAACTAGCGAGACAATTTTGTAAGATAATCCAAAATCAGTTTATAACCAAAGGTTAATAAGTGAATGAGGTTAGCAGAACTCTAAATTCGCCTTCTCCAAACTGTGCCTTTTTTTTAAGGCTCCAAAAGTACCATCTCAACTATAAAGTTCTTTTCTTCAAGACGTTAGAAAGTCACACTTTAAAAATAACTTTAATCAAGAAATCTACCGTAATAAACTAATCGCAACAAAATACACTATACCTGGAAGGTAAGCTAGCATTTAAAATTTGAAAGAGAATACTAGAAAACAACTGTTGAAAGTTGCATGTGTTGAAGAGTCTTGTTTCTCAAAATTAATACCTGTATCTATAGTATGCTAAGTAATTTTGAAATTCCTAAGTATTTAACCATTTTCCCTTATTTCTTTCAGGTTCTGGTTCCCTCTCTCACTGGTAGAAAGCCTAACAACCAATAACAGGCAATGCTCTTGGGAATCCATTCATTCATTTGATAAATATTTATGGAATACTTACTATGTGCCTGGCACCATGTTAAGTACAAGGGATACAATGGTGATAACAAAAGTAAAAAGACACGGTCTCTAACTTTCTTTTAACTTTTCTTGATGCTTGCAGTCTAAATGCCAAAACCTGTATTGCTAAACTCCGCCACAATAAATCCAATCAGCAGCCAAGGAGCCAGTATGATAATTATTAAGGGTCACATGTAACATGTATCAGACTCCTGAGGCTCTCGACCATTCACTCTTCATTCAAAAGATACTTATACATTTCTTTTATGTGCAAGACCCTCTACCAGGTACACTGGAAAGATCGAAGGATGAATCAGACACCAATGCACTATCTTCAAAGAAGTTAATGATTGTTGAAAGTGTATTAAGACTTTTTTTCCAATGACAAGATTTAGTTTTCAAAACCAACACTAAGATTAAGAATGTGAAAAAACAGGCCTCTATACACCGGAAACCATCACAACCTTGTAAATCAATTATAGTTGAATAAAAAAAAAAAAAAAAAAAGACAAGAAAAGAAAGAAAAAGACCTGGAAATAATAGAAAGTAATAAGAGCTCACTGTGACTCAATGGTTTAACTACTCAAGGAAGGTATTTAAAGTGGTTTCAAAACTATGAGCAAATAAAACTGACCTTTCTTCTACCTAGAGAAGGCAATCAAAACTATTAAATGATGATTAAAGGCTGACCCATACTCTGGAAGAAAGATCAAGCAAAAGATAAAGATGGATTTGGGGGAAAAAACACAGAGTAGAATTTGTCAGGTGAAGTTTCAATTTTTTAAGTTCCTTGGTCATTGGTCCACCACCAAAAATGTCCTACATTTAGTTTCCTAAATTACCATCAGATAAACTGGTGAAATAATCCAGGATGGCCCATGAGGAAGGTAGGGGCCAAAAGAACCTTCTCAGAACTTCACTAAAGTGCCAAACTGCAAAAAATAAAATAAATTGAGGTTAAAAAAAAAAACCCCAGTGGGTACATACATAAATAACAAACTTCCTTTTATTGAGTTATTATATTTATAACTCATTATACCTTATAACTTAAGGTTTATCTTGTTAAATGATATTAAGACAATTATCACCAAAAATGGAAGCCTTTTTAAAGGATTTTTATTTGAAACAGCAGGCTTATCTATTCTGGATATATTCCTTCACTAATAAAAATATACATTTTTTTACCATTTTAATCACTTTATTATTAATTAAACAGATCAAGGGGTCATGTCATCAACATGACTTGTTGCCACTGATGATGTTGACCTTGATCACCTGGCTGAGGTAGTGACTGCCAGGTTTTCTCCACTGTAAAGTTAAAATGTACATTTCTCAAACAAAATTATTATGCTCCCATTAAGTATAACCCTCTCAGTAATAAATTTAAACTGTTTCTATTCTCAATAATTTAAAAAATGATGATCCCACCCAAGCCAGCATAAGAACCTTTGGCACTAGCTTGGAATTCAACACCCACATCTTTTCATTCCAGAACTAAAGAACAGTTGTAATATTTCTGAACAACCTCTAAAGGAGTCCTGGGCCTCTCATAAGGATACATCCTTAAAGAGATCTTAGGAAGGAATTCCATGACCCCTAGACCACGTTAAATAGATCTTCCTGAGGAAGGAATTCCATGACCCCCATACCACAGTAGATCCTCCCTGCTGCCATGTCCCATTCCCATGGTAAAACGCACCACTCTACTGCTGGTACTTGCTTAATTATCTATCCTCCATGGAAAGGCAGCCAGTCCCTTGGGACCAAATCTGCCATATCTACCCATGTGTCCCCAGTGCTGAGTACGCTACTTGGCACTTTTAACCGGGTTCCTCAACTGAACCAAGGAACACAGAAAATAGCTTGACTATGTTCTCAATTCTTCCAAGGGTGGTACATCACTAGTACCATTTGGGACGAATGGGTAAGAAGTTAGTGTGACCCCAGCAGAGAAAATCTGCCCGATTAGACACTCATATACTATAAGTTCACAGAATGAATGGCCTGAATATAGGCTAAATATCTACTGGGATTAGACAGGTGGTAATGATGATGACAGTGAGATGACGGTGAGAACAACGACACAATGTTCTAGGTGCTTTACCTATATCTCAGTTCACCCTCATCACAATCATAACTAGCACCACAGTTTTACAGATGAGGAAACAGAGGTATAGAGAAGTTAAGTTGCTTAAAGCAAATGATGGAGCAGGATTCTATTCCGGGATCTGCCTCTAAAGCCTCACACTCTAAACCACTCTACTGTGACTAAATGGGCAATGCTGGAGTGTGGCAGAATGGAAAGTACATTCTCATCTAAAGAGGCAGCCACTGTTCAGCTCTAGTTAATGAAATGCATGCCCAGTGTTGCCAGATAGTCTAGTTTTTCAAGAAAGCCAGCCATCCAGACTTTTACGTGAAATCTCTCAACTTTTAAACATTGGAAAATAATTTGGAAACTTTCAAACACAGTTCATTTGGGCCAAATAAAACACCTTCATAGGCAGGATGAATGTGTAAGTTGTAAATCTGTGATCTCTAGTGGCCCCTATGTTTCCTTAAAAATATACATGCCAAAAATGCATACTCTGAATCTAATCATAAGGAAATATCAGACAAATAAGAATACAGGGGAACTTCCCTGGCCGTCCAGTGGTTAAGACTCTGCGCTTCCACTGCAGGGGGCTCGGGTTCAATCCCTCGTCGGGAAACTAAGATCCCCGTATGCAGCACAGCAAGGCAAAAAGAAAAAAAAAAAGAATACTGGGACATTCTACAAAACAGAATAGCCTGTACTCATCACAAAGGTCAGTGCCTTACTCATCACAAATGTCAATGTCATAAAAGACTAAGAAAGGATGAGGAACCAATTTAAAGGAGATTAAAGGAGACCAGATTGAAGGAGATTAAAACAGACCAGAGACATGACAATTAAAGGTAACGTATGACCCTGGATTGAAACCTGGACCAGAAAAAAAAAAAAAAAAGCTATAAAAGATATTATTAGGACAATTAGCAAAATTTAAATATGGATTTTGGATTAAATAAGAGTATTTTATCAATGTTAACTTTTTCTGAAATTGACAACTGGCTATGTTTATATATGAGAGCATCCTTGTTCTTAGGAAATACATGCTGAAGTATTTAGGGGTAAAGAGGATTGATGTCTCCAATTTACTCTGTAATAGTTCATAAAAAAATAATAATAATAGTTCATGTATTTATATGAAAGAGAGAGAGAGCTATAAAGCATATGTAGCAAGATGTGAGCAAGTTCTGAATCTGGATGATAGGTTTGTGAGGGCTCTTTGTTCTACTCTTGCAGCTCTTCTATAAATTTTAAATCATTTCAAAATAATAAATTACATCATCTAAAAAAATATGGGGGCAGCCTTATATCAGCAAAGGGTTCTTTGGGCAACCCTCAATCAAAGCCATACCTACTCTGTCCCTGGCACAATGGCCAAACCTAATCATACTAGATTCTCACAGCAACTCACAGAAGCAGCTATTCTTGACTCCATTTTCTGGCTGGAGAAACTGAGGCACAGGGTGCCAACTCTCTGTCCAACAGCAAAAAAAATTTTAGAGGCCATGGTTCTAACTCAGCCTATCAAATACTAATCTGGACTATTCCACTACATGCCTTGTAAAAAAATTCATTTTAAAAATGCATGAATATACTTTGGTACCCTCATGTTTTAACACAAATTAAATAAATGTTATCATAAAAAGCTAACTATTTAATCCAACCTTTTTATTCACCCGCCAGACTTGGAAACTGTATAAAAGTCTATGACATAAGCAATCACAAGAAGAAAATATATTCTAACTTATTTCAAAGAGAAAAGGAAAACCAAAAGCAATTACCCATTATAGGGGTAAGAAGTTTAATTTAAAAAGCAAACAAGAGGAACTTCGCTGGTGGCACAGTGGTTAAGAACCCGCCTGCCAACGCAGGGGACACAGGTTTGATCCCTGGTCCGGGAAGATCCCACATGCCATGGGGCAACTAAGCCCGTGCGCCACAACTACTGAGCCCACGTGCTGCAACTACTGAAGTCCGTGCATCTAGAGCCCGTGCTCCGCAACAAGAGAAGCCACCGCAATGAGAAGCCCGCGCACCGCAACGAAGAGCAGCCCCTGCTCGCCGCAGCTAGAGAAAGCCTGCGCGCAGCAACGAAGACCCAATGCAGCCAAAAAAAAAAAGCAAACAAGAAATCTTTGTGACCTTAGGATAAGTAAAGACTTCATCGATATGACACAAAAAGCATGAATCATAAAAAGAAATATCGATAAATTGGACCTATATCAAAATTAAACACTCCTGCTCATCAAAAGACTATTAAGTAAACTAAAAGAATGAGAGACGATATTCACCATACATATTGCTGACAAAGGACCTATATCTAGAAAATATAAAGAACTCGTAACACTTAATATTAAGAACACAAATAACCCAACCAAAAAAAAAAAAAAAGAGCAAAAGATCTGAACAGACACCTGACTAAAGAAGATATATACCTGATCAACCAACACACGAGAAGCAGCTCTGCATCATTAGACATCAGAGAAATGAAAAGCAAAACCACTATGAGATACCACTTCACACCCACTTTCAAAAAGATAGTGATAACAAGTGATTGAGGATGTTAAGAAATTGGAACCCTCAAACATGAATATGAAATGGTGCATCCACATTGCAAAACCATGTCTTAGTCCATTCAGGCTGCTGTAACAAAATACCACAGACTAGGTGGCTTATAAACAGCAGAAATTTACTGCTCACAGTCTAGAGGCTGGAAGTCCAAGATCTGGGTGCCAGCACGGCTGGGTTCTGGTGAAGACCCTCGTCTGGTTGTAGACTCCCAACTTAATGTTGTACCCTCACATGGCAGAAGGGGCGAGGGACGTCTCTCAGGCCTCTTTTATAAGGACACTAATTCCATTCCTAACCACCTAATCACCTCCAAAAGGCCCTACCTCCTAATACCATCACCTGGGGGGGTCAGAATTTCAACAAGAGAATTTTGGGGGGACACAAGCATTCAGACCATAACAAACAGTAGAGCAGTTTTTTTTTAATGTTAAATAAGCACAGATTTACCACATGACCTGGCAATTCCACTCCTAGATATCTACCTAAGAGAAATGAAAACATTTGTACATATAAAAAGTAGAACACAAACGTTCATAGCAGCATTATTCATAATAGTCAAATAGTGGAAACAACCCAACTATCCATCAACTGGCGAATGGATTAAACAAAATGTGGTACATTCATACACTGGAATAGTACATTTTTCAGTAACAAAAAGGAACAAAGTACTGATACTACAACATGGAAAAAAGCTTTTCAAAGAGATACTCACCCTCATCAGTCATCACTGAAATGCAAATTAAAACCACAATGAGATACCACCACACGCCCACTAGAAGGGCTAAAATTTAAAAGACGGACAATACCAAGTACTGGTGTGGCTATGGAGCAACCAAAACTCTCACAGACAGCTGACGGAAATGTAAAGTTGTTTGTAGTTTGTTTGTTGTTTTTTTTTTGTTTTTTTTGTTTTGTTGTTTGTTGTATGGGGTTTGAATAGCATCCCCCAAAAGATATGTCCAAGTCTTAACCACCGGTGCCTGTCAATGTGATCTTATTTGGAAAAAGGGTCTTTGCAGATGTAATTAAGTTAAGGACCTTGAGGATAATGAAATTAAGATCATCTTGGATTTAGGGCAGGTCCTCAGTGCAATGACTGGTGTCCTTATAAGAGAAAAGAGACAGAGATTTAAGACACAGAAACACAGAGAAGGTAGCCATGGAAGACTAGAGCAGAGATTGAAGTTATACAGCCCAAGCCAAGGAATGCCTAGAGTCACCAGAAGCTGGAAGAGACCAGGAAGGATTCTCCCCTAGAGCCTTCAGAGGCCCCGTCGACACCTTGATTTCAGACATATCTCTAGAACAGTGAGAGAATACATTTTTGTTGTGTTAAGACACCAAGTTTGTGGGAACCTGTGCCAGCAGCCCTAGGAAACTAATATAAATGGGAGAATCACTTTGAAAAATTGTTTAGCGGTTTCTTATATGGTTAAACACAGAACTACCATAGCACGCACCAAGTGGACTCTTGGGTGTTCATCCAAAAGAAATGAAAATGCAGACTTATACGTGAATGGTCATAGCCGCTTTCTTCATAATAGCCCCAAACCAGAAACAATCCAAATGTTCAGCAACTCGTGAATGAATAAACAAATGGGCCAGAGCCACACAGTAGACAATTAATCAGCAATATAAAGGAATGAGGTACTGATACACGCAACAACATGAATCAATCTCAAAAATCATTATGCTGATTGAAAGCAGACAGGCCCAAGAATACATACAGTATACTTCCACCTATATGAAGTTCTAGAAAATACAAACTACTTCATCTACAGTGAGAGAAAACCTATCAGTGGTTGCTTGGGAACCAAGCGGAGGGAAGAGACTGACTGCAAACCAGCAAGAAGAAACTGTTAGAAGGGATTAAAATGTTCTCTGTATCAACTGTGGTGGTGGTTCCACAGGTGTTTTTATCCATCAAAACTCATCAAATTGTACACTAAACGGATGCACATTACGGTACGTAAATTACACCTCCTTTAGAAAAAGAAAAGATAATTCATGAGTAAATGAACATTTTATCGTTTTATATTTAAGATTTAAAACTTAATTTCCTATACTTTGTTCCAGCCAGTAATAGTTCATAAATAAATTTTAAATAAAGATCAAAGAAATTTTTAAAGTAAACAGGCAGACAACTTGCTGTATCATTTCAACATGTTTTACAAGCAGAAAATGGAAAAAAAGCTTTGGAGTCAGAAAACCTCGTTTCACAGAGCAACCAAGTGGCCTTGGGCAAGTTATAACTTCTACAAGCCTCCATTTCAACATCCATCAAGTGTGAATGACATTAACAACTACCTCACAGGCAACAGTTAGGGTTTCAATAGAATAAAAGCTCCTTTGTGCAGGGATTCTATCTTAGCCAAAATCAGAATCCCTGTGTCTGGCAAATAATAGGTGCTAAGTAAGTCTTTACAGAAGAAATGAATAACTTTCATTGTAAACCCAAAAGGTAAGAAAGACATCACACACAATACCACCGTGTGACATCTGTTTCTTGGAACTGCTGTAGACTAATGCAGAAGGATCTTTCCCCTTTGTACCCATCTTTATATACTGCCTTTATCACATACAGACTCAAGCATGGAAACTTCAGGTCCCTGGTGAAACTTTGTTATAACTCGGGTCATAATAGAGCACATTTTATGTTTTAACTCCATAGAGGTATTGTCCTAAGACAAAGTGAGTTCACTTGTAGGACTCTAAATTCTATGAGAGCACAAACAGTGTCTATTTCATTTACCAATGGTTCTCACGTCCTATAATTGCCTGATACAGAGTGAGCAACAAATAGCACGTGTAAAGGCCCTGTAACCACATAAAGCACAGGACAGAGGGACTTCTAAGAAGGCCAAAGTGGCTGATGGGCAGAGAGCAGAGAGGGTGTCATGTCTACTGAGGCTGTGGATGAGGCAAGTAGGGTCTAGACCATGCAAAACAGTGTAGGGCATGTGAAGTTTCCTCTTTATCCTAAGAGCAACAGAAAACCATGATAGATTTTTTTTTTTTTGGTTGCACTGCGAGGCTTGCCGGATCTTAACTCCCCAACCAGGGATTGAACCCAGGCCACCACAGTGAAAGTGCCTACTCCTAACCACTGGACTGTCAGGGAATTCCATGAAATATTTTTAAACAGGTGGTTGGCAGAGGATGTAGGAAGGAAAGGGCCATGATTAGATTTGCATTTTGAAAAGCTCACACACCACAGTGTAGAGAAGAGTCTTGTGTGGAAGGAGGGACAGAAGGGGAGCAAGGAGTGTTTGGGTGTAGAGTGAATATAGACCAATAAGGAGACTACTGGAACGGTCCATTGAAGAGGTAATGGTAGCTTGGTCCAAGGTGGTGAAGATGGAAACAAGTGACCAGATTACCAATATATTTAGACAAATCAATAGGACTTGATTTGCAGAATGAGGGAAACACTCAATTCTTCTGAGCCTCAAGTCTTCATCTGTAAAACAGGACTCTTGATACTCCACCTGTATAATATCTATCTTGCAATCTGTTGCGATAAGAATATGAAATAATATAAATATTATGAAAACGCAAAGCCTGACACGTAATAAATGCTAAAAAAAAAAGAAAAATTCTATGACTATTATTATCGTAATCTCATGGAAGAGCAAATGCTACAGGGTGAACCCCAGAAGTAGAAAATGGGATTGTAGTTAAAGATCCATATCCGCTGGGCCGAAGACACAACAAAAACAACTGTTCCAAATACACACATCTGACCGCACAGATTATTTCACCTAAATCGATGTCAGTCCTCAGAAATCATTACCGAAGAGGAAAGCACAACTGATATGATCACAGGCATCTGAGAGTCCGGTAAACTGAGGCACAAGGGTAGCTACAAATTTAAGCAAGGAAGGAGGTGCAGAAGCAGGACAAGGAAATGCTGTCTTGATTCTCATGTGAGCTGGTCCAACAGGACCAGGCCTGCATCCCAAGCAGCACGAATTTAGAGCCCCCGAAGTCTCTGGCTCCCTTGCTGACAAGGCCTTGTCATCCCTTGGCTTAAGACCGTGGGTCCGCTTGCCTTTCAACCAAGCCCTTCCGGTTCCCAGCCCCCAGCTACAAGTGCCCGAAAGATCCCAGACTCCGGAGAGCCCGACATACCTTAGCTTCGCGCTCTCGTTCCTCGGCTGTCGGGGTCCGCTTCATGCTGCCGATATAGCAGCCTTCGCCACGGCTAGTCGCGTACATTCCTCGCCCTACACCCCGCCTCCTCCATGTAGTTCTCTCTGCGTCTTGCTCCCGCCTGCCGCCATTCTCCCTTGGAGGCGCGGGAACTACCACTCCCAGGATGCACTGCGGCGACGCCGGAATGCGCCTCGGGGTTGGGAGCAAGAGAATTTCCCAGGTCCGACAGCTGGGCAAGCGTAGTCCCCTGCGCAGCGAGCTGGCGTGCTAGGGCCCGAAGAGAACTACATTTCCCAGGAGGCAACGGGGCCGGCCATGTTTTTCCCGTGCTCCTCTCGGCCGGCCGCCCCACACGCCGTCGGCGCTATAGCAACGGTAGCTAGCGGCGGGGAGAGAGTGGCGGTGAGTACTCCCGGGGAATAGATGGGGCGCAGGTTGCTGCCCCTCTACTTGCAGCACGGGCCGGGGTCCTGGGGTCTGCTCTACGGCCTGGAGAAGCCCTGGAGTTCTGCTCGCGTGAAGAGAAGCCAGGCTTGAGACAACCTCCACCTCCTCAGGCCCGAATCACACGCCCGCCCATTGTCCCCACCCCCCAGCACCGGTTTGAAATTTTCTGTCCCAGCCCTAAACCCTAGCTGATGAGCGTTGAGGCTAATTTCCGTGCTTCTCCAGGTCCTTCTTCAAGTAGAAGGTCACACAAACAGTTCGCTTATTTGCCCTGGATTAGGAGTTGGTTGGGAAACCCTAAGCCTCTTGAGTGACCTATTGTTTGCTTAATTTTTACAGTTATTTGTTTATCGTGATGACCCATAACCTCTTAACTCATGAAGGTGGAGACTTTGTTTACTATTTTAGTCTCAGTGCCAAGTATTCATTTATTCATTCCATAAACATTAATGTTGGCGCCCCACCCTGTGCCAGGCGCTGTTCCCGACCAGCTGTGAACAGGACTGATGCCGGTCTCAAGATGCTTACACTCTATTAGTGAAGAGGAAGTAGTAATGAACCAGTAAGTTAGATAATTGCCAGATCGAGATGATTGCTGTAAAGAAATAAACAGCGCGGTAATTGGAAGAGTATTCTAACATAGGATGCTCAGGGAAGGCCTCTCTGAAAAGTGACGTTTCAGCTGAGTCCCAAAGAATGAGGAGCCAGCTAGTGCAAAGGCCTTGAGCAAGACAAGGGTACTATGGATTTGAAGAACCTAGAGAACAGTGTGAGTGGCACACAGTGAGCCAGGAGAGGTCGCATGACACGGTGTTGGTGAGGCATCGCAGCACCGTGCAAGGTCTCTCAACCTCGACGCTATTAACATCTGGGGCCAGATAATTCTTTTTTTGTGGTTCCTGTGCGTTATAGGATAGTTAGGATCATCTCTGGCCTCTAGATGCCAGTAACACTGGTCCCCTGCTTCCCAGCTGTGACAGTCAAAAATAGGATCAGACAACTACTTCTTAGATGTGTGACGTTGGGCAAGTTACCTAAGTTGTGTATCAGTTTCTTCATTTGTAAAGTAGGAAACATTTTGAGTAACAACCTCACAAGGATATTGTGAGATATTTAATTAATTCACATAAGCAGAGCACTTAGAAGAGTGCCTGGCACGTTTTAGTAAGCATTCAATAAATGTTAACACCATCATCATCATCATTGTTATTATGGAAGCCACCATAGCTCTATCATGGAAAAGTTATCATTTTCACAAGTGTCCTCTGTTTAAACTTCTTGCTAATTTGGTTCCTAAATTGACCTCTCCTGTGGCAGTGTTTCCAAAAGAAGTAGATGATCTCCCAGGCATATGTCTATTAGTTGTTTATGTCACAGTAAAAATGCACTGGTCTGAAATCTTTGATGAGTTATAATAAAAGTTATTAACCTTCTCTCTAAAAGATGATGCATGTATACATATGCATACAAGATTTTGGAAACCATCTCTGGCTCCACAGACCCTGAAGCCCCAAGGACTCCGTTCATTCATTCATTCATTCAACAACTATTTAGTGAATGCCAGCTATGCACCCAGCTCTGTGCCAACCTCTGAGAATACAGAGGTAAACGAGACAAATCAGCTTGCTACTCTCTCAGACTTTACATTCTAGGACCAATGTGCTAGAGATTGGGAACCTCTGCCTTAGGACATCTTCATTGTCCTAAGTTTTTTCCTTACTAAACATTGCATGGACCACTCACATCCGCATATAAAACTAAGTTACTGTGATGCATCTCTGTAAAGAATAGAAACTGTAAAAATGCCAGAATTAGCTAGACAGCATGTATGTGGAGGTAGGAAGCCCTGGGACTTCCTAGGAGGTAGGGACCTAGGCCTCATGGCAACAAAGGACACAACAAAAGCAAACCCAGCTGGTGAATTTATGAAACCTCTTTCAGAAAACTTGGAACTACCCACTCCTTTGTGCATCAAGCTGAAGATTAATATTCAAGTGATATTAACATCCCAGGCAAATGTGCTAAATGCCTTTAATTTACCATCTCACTTACCTTTAAAATAACTCTGTGAGATAGGAATTGTTTTCTCTCCATTTTTTAAATTAAGGAGCTGAAACTCAGCGAGATTAGGTGACTTGACCGGCCAGTAAGTAATAGAAACAACCATTTGAATCAAGTTCCTGACTTGAGCTTTTTCCAAATACCTGCTTTCTTTGGGGAGCAGAGAAGGGGATGGAGGATGGAGAGGAGGTATTTCTTAAATTTGGGGGAGTTTGTTTTTGTTTCAGATAGAGGAAGAAGAAGAAGAGAAAAGGAAGAATGATAATCTTACCTCATTTCCTAAGCAAACTATAGGAAATATACTGTTGAAAGGACCACTGGCTCCATGATTGAATGTAGTATTACTTTTTAAAATAGAAGCTTTCATCTTCTTCAAGCAGCACATGTGGGCAATAAGATGTCCATTAAAGTTTCTAGTGCCTTATTCATTTATTTGGTTCATTCCATTGCATAGTTAATGTTACAACTTGGAAAGATTTTATTTGAATTTTCTTTTCTCCACAGATACGCAATGTCTGGTCCAACTGATGAGACTGCAGGAGACCTGCCTGTGAAAGATACAGGTCTAAATCTCTTTGGAATGGGAGGGTTACAAGGTACAGCCAGCTGTTATTTATTACCATTATGAACTTTGATCAGTAACTTCTTTACTTTTAATTTAAAGTATTTCTGATATTCGTACCAACAAAGCCATTTAAGTAACTATATAGTCTTGATTGGACTAAACAAGAAGTTGGAGAATTTAGAACAACATATGGTATTTTACTGCCTGCATCAATTATCAACAGCTCATAGAAAATGTAAAATCCCCCTCTGTTCTGATAAAGAATTGTTATAAATCATCTTCTTAAAATTCCACACATCAGTAGAAACGACACAGAGAGTACCAAGCCTCCAAACCAAATTGCCTGGTTTAAATCACATTCGCCATTAAAATGTTTCTTTAGGCTTAAATTTTATATGGGAGGAAATGCCATATTTAAAAATTTTTGCCTTTCAAGTAGAGTATCTCAAAATGGTTTGTTTAGCCAAGTGATATTGACTTTGTTTTATCAAATTAAATACACGTTAGAGTTTTCTTTGTCCTTTTATCACTTAGTGGTTGCTACAGAGCTAAAAAGCACTTTCAAATTGAGAAAGAAAAGGACTGCTTTAAGGAACAATATAGAGTGTAGAGCTGTGTTTTTGTTTGTGTGTACAGTGTGTCAGCCATTCTGTCATGCCATAGCATTTGTCATTGAGAAGGCTGTGATGTAAAATATATTCCACTAAGGCTTCTTTCATACACTTGTTAATCAAAACACCTGCAAGTGGCCACCTTGAACTACCACAGAAAAAGATAAATTTGACTATACAGCTTTTATTGTTAAAAGTAAAAAGAATGGGGGATGTGGGGATATATGTATACGTATAGCTGATTCACTTTGTTATACAGCAGAAACTAACACAACATTGTAAAGCAATTATACTCCAGTAAAGATATTAAAAAAAAAGTAAAAAATAAAAAACAAGAAAAATTTTAAAAAGTAAAAAGAATGTATAAGCTTTGCTTTAGATCTTTGGTGGAGTATCAGGGATTAAAATACAAATAATTTTAAGTGTACAAGGCTATTTTTTAGTATTTGATACCCTAAGTTCAATTCTTGCCCTCAGTAACCTCCTCATAGGGCTTTAATCTTTGTCCATTTGTTCCTTGTTTCTTTTGGAGGACTGTTGAAAATTGACCAGCTTCCCAGGAAAATATCAAATTTAAGCATATGTAAAAAAAATATACACACCTGATAAAAGGTGTAAAAGTTCTTTAAAAATATATGATAGCTTATAAATGATTTGTGAAGGTTTTTGTTTGCTTGGTCTTGCAGATTTTATTGTTTATTTTCTATAAGTCATAGCTCAGAAAAATATCTTAATCATATTGTTATTGTTATAACTCTTACCTTTGAAAAAAAATACTTCCAGATACCCTGACTTTTTATTTAGTTTTTTCAACATTCAGCATATAAATTGAAAAGTCTTTGTTGGATCAGAGTTGCATCTTTCATTCTTATTTGATGTAAGTTCTGTCTTACATTGTTATTTGAATACATTTTTTGACTGGAAACGATTGTTGCTCAAATCCTTAATATTGCATATAAAGTATTAATAGCAAAGACTTTTGTTCTTACCTCCAATCAGTGGTGTGAACAATGCTATAACATTTTCTAAAGCAGTCTTAATTGTAGGTCACAAAGAAAAAAACCTGAGATGAGTGCATCAGAGATTATGTTAATATCAACAGTTATTGTTTTTAGAGGCTATTTTAAGTAATCCTCCTATTAATTACCTTGGCATTTTTGCAGAAACTTCAACAACACGGACAATGAAGTCTCGCCAGGCAGTGTCACGTATCAGTCGTGAGGAACTGGAAGACAGATTTTTGCGTTTGCATGATGAGAACATTTTACTTAAACAGCATGCCCGCAAGCAAGAGGATAAAATTAAAAGGTTATGATAAAAAGCTTTTAGCTTTTTTTTCCTGACTCTGTAAAGTTTGGAGGATATGCTTTTCTATAAACTTAATTGAAAACCCCACCTTGAATCTTTTTCGGAGCAAGGCAGGTTATAAATCAGTACAGTTTTTAAAAATGGAAAATCTTACAAACTAGGATAATAAACCAAGAAGATTATGAGTGTTTATTATGTCTGAAGTTGCCATTTGAAAGAAAGAGCTAATAGCTATGAGTGCCTTGAGTGTATCATATCTCTAAATAACTTTTGCTCTAATTTTTATAGTTTAATAAGCAAATGGCCAAAACATCTGTTTTCTAAACGTCTTGATTTTAAAATGAAAGTTTTAAAAAGTAAGTAGCTATTCTAACTTGTTAGGATGCATGTTCCTTTAAGATTTGGGGTTTACTAATGAGAACATCACTACACTATCTGGAACATATTTTACTTTGCTTGGATTAATCTAGAATCTGTATTTATTTCAAAGAATCTATTGTTTCTGAGGAAACAGGGTCACTTTTGTATGCAAAAAATTTCTGCAGGGATTATTTCTTCAGAGTAGATAGCTTTCATTCCTTCTTGTTCAGGAACAGTGACTGTCTTCTGAATGTGTGGCATTAAAAGTTCATTCTCATTTGTGAGCATCAACAGATCTGTATTCATATTCATGTTCTAGGTTCAATGGAAAGGTGAGACAAGGATTGAACAAAGAAGATAGGGGGTTTTTCTTCCGCTTGGAACTTAGCCTCTAAAGGAGTGATTCTAGTCAGTTTCTATTCTGTGGACTTTGTTTTAATGACCCACTGACCTGCTTTGTGCAGAGCTTTGAGTTGGTTTTTGAGTCGTGATGATGGCTTTTTTCAAGACTCACTTGCCTGTTTCTTTTTCTGACCACTAACACAGCCGTCACCCTGTCTGAATGAGGCATTTAGTCTGTGACCACTGAAGAGTTTTTTTCCTTTGTAAACCTAATTGGTCAGTAAAAGAATTAAATTCACAGCCTTGACCTCATTAGTAATTTGTCCTAGCCAGAAAATAGAAAACAACTTAATAATGAGCTATGTAGTTTAATGGAAAAAGGACTGGGCTAGGAGTCAAGTGGTGTACATGTGTTCTTTGTCTCTCTGCCACTCGCCTATGGTGTGTTCAAGCCATTTAACCTCCTGGAATTTTATTTTACTCAGCCCTGAGGGTAGTGATCCAATGACCACTATGACCCAAAGCTCTAATTTCCTTCTCAGGTTCACACCACTGGCACTACCTAGATACATGGATAGAACTACCTTTAAATTTATCCTTAAGATATAATTAGAATCACTTACTTTAGTATGAATGTAGATTTGATAAACCACCTTTCTAAAGAAGTACTCAAACTTTACCCGATCACTTATTTCATTAATATAAAATAATCAAATGAAAATTATTGCTATTACTGGACAAAAAGATGCAATCTTACCTTTCTTGGCAAAGTTTACTTGCATATCTTTGAAGGAATTTTAAGGCTCTCTATGGATGTGCTCTTGCCTTAAAAATTGGAGTTGTTTGTTTTTCTCTAGATGATGACTGCTTTTTCACATTAAATCTGTCTTTTTTTTTTTTTTTGCTTCAAACTTTTTTTTTTAACATCTTTATTGGAGTATAATTGCTTTACAATGCTGTGTTAGTTTCTACTGTATAACAAAGTGAATCAGCTATACATAATACATATATCCCCTTATCTCCTCCCTCTTGCATCTCCCTCCCACCCTCCCTATCCCACCCCTCTAGGTGGTCACAAAGCACCGAGTTGATCTCCCTGTGCTATGTGGCTGCTTCCCACTAGCTATCTATTTTACATTTGATAGTGTATATATGTCCATGCCACTCTCTCACTTCATCCCACCTTACCCTTCCCCCTCCCCCATATCCTCAAGTCCATTCTCTACCTCTGCGTCTTTATTCCTGTCCTGCCCCTAGGTTCTTCAGAACCATTTTGTTTTTTTAGATTCCATATATATGTGTTAGCATATGGTATTTGTTTTTCCCTTTCTGTCTTACTTCACTCTGTATGACAGACAGGTCCATCCACCACACTACAAACAACTCAATTTCATTTCTTTTTATGGCTGAGTAATATTCCATTGTATATATGTGCCACATCTTCTTTATCCATTCATCTGTCGATGGACACTTAGGTTGCTTCCATGTCCTGGCTATTGTAAATAGAGCTGCAATGAACATTGTGGTACATGACTATTTTTGAATTATGGTTTTCTCAGGGTATATGCCCATGGTGGGATTGCTGGATCGTATGGTAGTTCTATTTTTAGTTTTTTAAGGAGTCTCCATGCTGTTCTCCATAGTGGCTGTATCAATTTACATTCCCACCAACAGTGCAAGAGGGTTCCCTTTTCTCCACACCCTCTCCAGCATTTATTGTTTGTAGATTTTTTGATGATGGCCATTCTGACTTGTGTGAGGTGATACCTCATTGTAGTTTTGATTTGCATTTCTCTAACGATTAGTGATGTTGAGCATCCTTTCATGTGTTTGTTGGCAATCTGTATATCTTCTTTGGAGAAATGTCTATTTAGGTCTTCTGCCCATTTTTGGATTGGGCTGTTTGTTTTTTTGATATTGAGCTGCTTGTAAATTTTGGAGATTAATCCTTTGTCAGTTGCTTCATTTGCAAATATTTTCTCCCATTCTGAGGATTGTCTTTTCGTCTTTTTTATGTTTTCCTTTGCTGTGCAAAAGCTTTTAACTTTCATTAGGTCCCATTTGTTTATTTTTGTTTTTATTTCCATTTCTCTAGGAGTGGGTCAAAAAGGATCTTGCTGTGATTGATGTCATAGAGTGTCCTTCCTATGTTTTCCTCTAAGAGTTTTATAGTGTCTGGCCTTACATTTAGGTCTTTAATCCATTTTGAGTTTATTTTTGTGTATGGTGTTAGGGAGTGTTCTAATTTCATTCTTTTACATGTAGCTGTCCAGTTTTCCCAGCACCACTTATTGAAGAGGCTGTCTTTTCTCCATTGTATATTCTTGCCTCCTTTATTAAAAATAAGGTGACCATATGTGCGTGGGTTTATCTCTGGGCTTTCTATCCTGTTCCATTGATCTATATTTCTGTTTTTGTGCCAGTACCATACTGTCTTGATTACTGTAGCTTTGTAGTATAGTCTGAAATCCAGGAGCCTGATTCCTCCTCCATTTTTCTTTCTCAAGATTGCATTGGCTATTCGGGGTCTTTTGTGTTTCCATACAAATTGTGAAATTTTTTGCTCTAGTTCTGTGAAGAATGCCATTGGTAGTTTGATAGGGATTGCATTGAATCTGTAGATTGCTTTGGGTAGTAGAGTCATTTTCACAATGTTGATTCTTCCAATCCAAGGACATGGTATATCTCTCCATATGTTTGTATCATCTATAATTTCTTTCATCAGTGTCTTATAATTTTCTGCATACAGGTCTTTTGTCTCCTTAGGTAGGTTTATTCCTAGGTATTTTATTCTTTTTGTTGCAATGGTAAACGGGAGTGTCTCCTTAATTTCTCTTTCAGATTTTTCATCATTACTATATAGGAATACAAGAGATTTCTGTGCATTAATTTTGTATCCTGCTACTTTACCAGATTCATTGATTAGCTCTAGTAGTTTTCTAGTGGCATCTTTAGGATTCTCTATGTATAGTATCATGTCATCTGCAAACAGTGACAGTTTTACTTCTTCTTTTCCGATTTGGATTCCTTTTATTTCTTTTTCTTCTCTGATTGCTGTGGCTAAAACTTCCAAGACTTCTTGAATAATAGTGGTGAGAGTGGACAACCTTGTCTTGTTCCTGATCTTAGAGGAAATGGTTTCAGTTTTTCACCATTGAAAACGATGTTGGCTGTGGGTTTGTCATATATGGCCTTTATTATGTTGAGGTAAGTTCCCTCTATGCCTGCTTTCTGGAGGGTTTTTATCATAAATGGGTGTTGAATTTTGTCGAAAGCTTTTTCTGCATCTATTGAGATGATCATATGGTTTTTCTCCTTCTAATTTGTTAATATGGTTTATCACATTGATTGATTTGCGTATTTTGAAGAATCCTTGCAGTCCTGGGATAAACCCCACTTGATCATGGTGTATGATCCTTTTAATGTGCTGTTGGATTCTGTTTACTAGTATTTTGTTGAGGAGTTTTGCATCTATGTTCATCAGTGATATTGGCCTGTAGTTTTCTTTCTTTGTGACATCTTTGTCTCGTTTTGGTATCAGGGTGGAGCTGGCCTTGTAGAATGAGTGTGGGAGTGTTCCTCCCTCTGCTATATTTTGGAAGAGTTGAGAAGGATAGGTGTTAGCTCTTCTCTAAATGTTTGATAGAATTCGCCTATGAAGCCATCTGGTCCTGGGCTTTTGTTTGTTGGAAGATTTTTAATCACAGTCTCAATTTCAGTGCCTGTGATTTGTCTGTTTATATTTTCTATTTCTTCCTGGTTCAGTCGCAGAAGGTTTTGCCTTTCTAAGAATTTGTCCATTTCTTCCAGGTTGTCCATTTTATTGGCATATAGTTACTCGTAGTAATCTCTCAGGATGCTTTGTATTTCTGCAGTGTCAGTTGTTACTTCTCCTTTTTCATTTCTAATTCTATTGATTTCAGTCTTCTCCCTTTTCTTCTTGATGAGTCTGGCTAATGGTTTATCAATTTTGTTTATCTTCTCAAAGAACCAGCTTTTAGTTTTATTGATCTTTGCTTAAATCTATGTCTTTCTTTTGAATGTAATCTCTATCTGTGTGAAAGTCTTTGTGTAACAGAAGATTCAGATATTTAGGTTGACATCTCATTTAAATGGCTACCATCTTTCTATGGATAAGCCATTTGGTGGGGCTCAGGGTCCTAAAGGGCTAGGTAGAGTGTGTGGCTCTGTTGGGCTATGATACCTGCCCAGATTCCTCAATGATATATCCTTCTCTGGATTAGGTGGAAAAGGAACTAATCCATTGATTACTTTACTAGGGTGTTTGTGGTACTCTTGGATCTTGGTTTTTATTATCCTATATCCCTTATAAAGCATGTTTAATGGATGTGCCTCAAGGGAAAAAGAAAACAATCTTAACTGATTATGTTATGCATAGCTTTCCCCTGATGCCGCATGCTGTAGACCGAGTAGCCAGAAGTGTAGATAGACATGTATTACTACTGCTTTTACAGAGGACTCTGCTTAGGGCAAAAAAAGGTTGTTCTATGACATCCCAAAGCTATTAAGGGGTTTTTTTATTTCACTTTTGTTCTCCTAAGTAAAAGCTTCTGTCCATAACCATGCTAAAATAAAGCAAAACCCCGTTTAAAGAAAAATGAAGTGTGTTTTTATTTTCAATCTCCTGTCTGGGTCTTTATAAAAATAGATTCACTATAAACTAGAATCAGCTATTGAAGATGTGCGACCAATTTTGTAAAGTCTTGAACTTGTGTCTCTCATCAAAGCCACCTTTTCTTTCTTGTACTGCCAAGATTTTTCCATTCACTGTCAAGCATGTTTTCCGTACGTGTATATTACATCACCCCCATGTGCCCTTTCTGTCTTTTGTTCTGTCTAACCAGTTTTTATCAAAACTTAAAAGAATCAAAGGTATAAACTCCTGAGATGTCAAAAGCACAATGTATGTCTAAATTTAAAAGTACCATTGAAATAATACATTCTGTACCTAATTAAGTTCTACCATTAAACAGGCATGTTTCTTGAGCACTAAGCAACATTTAATGGTGCATTTGGGTTTCTTTTGAATTTTTCATTGGGCTTTTAATATGTATGTATCTATGCATTTTAACATTTTTATATTTGTAATACGTCTTAATCCTAGAGAAACTGAAAACAATACATCACCTAAATGCTGCATAGTCTTAATACAATTTTGAAAAGTTTTAACTTACTGTGGCTTGCAGATATAACCCACCATATCCACAATCTGTAGCTACATTTAAGTGCATACAGCATTCCTACATAAGGTCATGCGTTAAAAATTGCATTTGAGGAACATATGGAGTAAATATGTGTCCTCTCTTTACTAACCTTAAATGATAAGCCTTAGGAAACTGTTATTTGTCAGTGCTATAAAGCAGATTGTTGCCCAGTGGTTTCAATTATCATCAAAGGATTCTTCACAGGCAGTAATAGTTACATCAAAACCTGAAATTTATTATTCAGGTTCTGCACTGAAGTCTTCACAGTGATTATGTTCCTTTCAACAGAATGCATTTTATGCTGACTTCTCACATTCCTTTTCATCTTTTTATTATTTCCCTAGAATGGCCACCAAGTTAATACGGCTAGTTAATGACAAGAAAAGATATGAACGGGTTGGTGGCGGCCCCAAGCGGCTGGGAAGAGATGTGGAAATGGAAGAAATGATTGAGCGGCTGCAAGAGAAAGTTCATGAGCTTGAAAGACAAAACGAAGTCCTCAAAAACAGACTAATTTCAACCAAACAGCAACTTCAGATCCAGGGTCACAGGCAAACTCCATACAGTTATGTGCAATCTCGCGTTAACACTGGGAGTAGAAAAGTGAATGAATATGCAGGCTTACAGGAATGCCCCAGGAAAGGTAAACTAAAGCTTACATTAAATCCTAAATTTAAGTTAATAACTTGTCTTACACACACATACGTACATACGCACAGAGTTTTATTTCTGTACTATTCTTGTTTTTGAGTGTCTTTAGAAAGAGAGAAATCATTTTTTGACTTTGATAAAATCACATTAACATGAAGATCATTTTATATAAGGATCACTAGATCATGCTCAAATTTGTCTAGTGAAACATTGAACATAACTATTCATCCTAACTAATAAAAGAAGCATGTATGAAACTACATAAATTACGGGTTTAGTTTAGTTTGAGTTGGTTTTTTATATTATGGATGGAAATCTCGTTGACTCAGGCAAATAGAGAAACCACTAATTTGCCCATATGGTCACACTGTTGTTCTGAAGGATCACACTTAGGTTCTTCGTCCAAAGGCCTTCTATAAATTTTACAGAATTGTTTAAATCTTCCTCATGGTGTGGAGGCAGCTTGACAGTGGAGTGTGCACTTAACTAGGCGTTTAAAAAGTTGGGTTCTTGCTCCTCTGCTTGCTGTCTGGTGACCTTGGACAAGTCTTCTAATCATTCTGAACTTGAGTTTTCTTTACACATAAAATAAAAGGATTTGAGCAAGCAACCATAAAGGTCTCTTCCATCTTCAAAAAATGATCATTGGTCAATCACTTTTCTCATCTTGAAAATGAATCACCTAAAACCTACCCAGCTTACAAAGCAATTCAGTTGAATATAGAAGACTCAATACTGTAGACAGAACCTAAGTATTTCTATTGAAAATTCCCAATTTCCTCCACCCACAGACAAACTTTATTTATAATGAAGCAAAAAGTCAATAAATATTTTAAGGAATACTTTTTTCATTTCAACTACTAGGGAAGGAAATAGAATTTTAGTTCTAGTTCATCTTTGCTTGGAACGTGCTCCACTTAAAGACCAAACATTTTTAGGGAAATAAAAAAATCATGTAAAACTTTCAATTCATTGAGGGAACAAAAAACACCATCTGAACAGAAAAAGAGAAAAATTTGTTCTATTTTTCTGTTCAAGCCAAAATGTTAACACTATATGTTCCCTAGACAGAGTTCCTTTGAAGTCAGTAAGGCCTCCACGGTAGGCAGGAGGCAGCTCCAGGATAAAAGAGCTTGGCTACTCCTAGCTACGTGAGATTGGCAGTAGGCTTTGAATATAACCAAAGTAATCATAATGAATTATAAATCAAAAATACATTCTGCTGCTAATTAACTTTTTATGTGGAAGAGAGCACTTGACTTCCCAGAGCCTCATTTTCCACATCTGTAAAATGGAATGATAACACCAGATTAGAAGAAAGGTCAGGAGATGGTAGATCCACAACAATATATTTTACCTTTAAATAGTCATTTATCCTCTCTGAACCTTAGTTTTGTCATCTGTGACTACAGTTGGGCAAGATGATCCCTGTGGTCTGCAAGGTCTTTTATGCTAAATAAAAACGATGCCCAAATATTAGATTAACATGGCAAGCTAATCTGATGCTATGAATTGCTGTTTAAATAGAAGAGTTTGGTGGAAGTTTCTCCTTGTAGAAGAGCCACAGAACAGAAGAGCCTTTAAAATGTTACTTACATAGATTAAATTTCTCCTTATATTTACACTGTTAGTAATTCAGAACTTTTTCATTGTTTGGTACAGAATCTAGGACATAGAAGTTGCACAAAGGATTAAATAGTAATGAATACTTTCCTAACTTCTATCTTTCTGTGTAAACCTGAGGCATCATTATCAAGATCGCTACCTTAGTAGCCTTAATAAATTCTTCAAGACCGCCTTTGAGGCTGGGACTTAGACCAGAGTTGTCAGAAATACTGCAGCCTGAGGGGCTGGGCAAGAACCCTGACCCTCTTGGGCCACAAGCAGTCTTACCCCCCAAAGCTGCTGTACAAATATTATCGTTTCCTATTTGTACCTTGTCAGCATAAAGGATAGAAAGTACTGGCCTAAGGTGTGATCAGTGTAGTGTAGAAACAATTCTTATTGTGAAGAACCAGTAGAAAGATTATAAAGTGTGTACGTTTTAAACATAGCCATTGGAAAATCACCATGAGACTGTAAGTTTTAAGATATGTTTTGAGTATAAGTGTTTTTTTTTTTAAATTCTAGTAGTAATGTTTAGTTTTTCCTTGATTTATGTAGGAAAAGCTTAAGAATTAGTATTACTGCCAAAATAATATAATTGGCAAATTTTAACACAGTAAACTATTGTAATGTTTTAGGCAGGGCCTGTTCCATTCTTTACTCTGGATTACAGCGATAAATGTTGAAAGTTTTGGAAATAGCAAATGATAGTTCCATTTTTCCTAATTAAAATTCTCATTTTTAAAAAGTAAACTTTTATAAGGAGAATGAGTTTTTTCTGTACCTTTATGTCTGGAATTATTCTCCATTTTAAAAATCTAAATTATTTGTCATACTTCATTTACCTAAAACTAATAACCTAATTATTCTATAAGTGTAAAGTAACTCCTATAATTAAAAGAATGTCTCGTTTTTAACAATGGGACCAGGCTTGTAAAAATTATTGTAATTTACAATATTTACAAAATTATTGTAAGTTACAAAAAAATGTAATTATTTTTATAAGAAAAATTATATTTAAGTGCAGCAGCAAAATGTTTTATTTAAAGGAATCCTATTGATGATCTCTTCTCAAATTACCTTTGTTTAAATATGGATTTTCTTACTGAGGTAGAATAAATCAAAGTACAGGAAACATTTTGACTTACGCTCACAGTATCTGTGAATCACACAAATGAAGGTAAGGTTCAAAATGTAAGGTCAAGGGGTGTGAATGAGTAATTTAAAAATCAAAAAACCTTTATCAAAAATACTAAAAAAAAAAAATCACGGTTCTGAAAACTTTTTCCTTCATACCTCAGTTTATATTGTAAAGACCTGTTAAAATTTTGGTTCTTTCAGAATTTACTTTGGAAGTTCTAAATCTAAGTTGAATAAAACTACTTCTGGGTAATTTGGTTTCCATAGTAGAATTTGTTAAATGAGCAATACTTACTGCTGTGTTTTATTTAATGCCAACTGCTGGCTGAGATCTAACAGTTCCTTTGGCGATGTATGTCTGATTCTCTGTACTATGGAGCGCATTATCTCTCAGTACTTAAGAGACTTTATTGTATTGCATATTTCCTTACGATAGCAAGTCAAGGGTCCTTCTTTTCTAAATAACTTCGCTAATTAATCATCTTATTAATTTATTTTTAGGTATTAAATTCCAAGATACAGATGTAGCGGAAACTCTGCAACCCATGCCTACAAAACATGGCAACAGTTTACTCGAAGAAGCCAGAGGAGAAATAAGAAATTTGTATGTATTCTTTTTGTGGTCATTTTAGAACACTGTATATTGATCATGTCTTTTTTGATCCCTCCCTTGCCTTTATTTTAAACAAAATTGGTTTGTGTACAAATAATTTGCTCCATTAAAATACAGCTAGATCTGTGAGGTAAGAACAGATATTATATAACATCTTTCCAGTACAATGAGGTAAATGAAAAACTTAACCAATTGCCTCAGTGGAAGCGTTTAGAGAAGAGTCCTCTTTATTATTATAATTTCCCCCTCAATGGAATGGCGTAAAGCCCAGTCATTTAGAATAGTATAAGCTTTAGAGGCAACATTTTCATTCTCAGAAGAATTACAGGTAGTTTTTTTTTGTTTTTTGGGTTTTTTTAGATCATGAATTAATTAGCCTTTCTGTGGTTTAAAAAAAGAAAAAAGAATTGGAGGGAGTGGCTTAAAAGTTTGGAGCTATCAAATACATATGGATTTCAGATTTTGTTTCATGCTGATTCTATGGTACCGCATTCTTCATCATACTGTGGTTTCAAAAAAGTTACTTCTGCCACGTTTAGCTTACTTTTCCAGTTAATCAAAGCCTCATGGTGATCTCAGTGTCTGTAAGTCACACAAGTGAAGATAAGGCCTTCACCTGGATCATCAAAAAGTAACAATTTTGAATGAGGAGAGAAAGCATGAGACAGAGTATCATACTTTAGATAGCTGCTTAAGAATAATATTGGCTTAAATTTTTACTTTTGAATATTTTAAATACCAGTTACAGTAATGATTGCCTGTGAAAGAATAAAACTAAAAGACTAGACCTAACCTTGTTTCCTGTTAGTCAGTGGAAAAGCAAGGGTTCAGACCAGTCCTGAGGCTCGGTACACTGGGATGCTGCCAGACATGGTAGAGATAAAATATAAACCAGAGACCACTAAGTTATGTTTTGCAAATTTCTTGCCTTCTCTCTATGAAGTGTTAATTTGGGTGGTATAAGCAGGTGTGCATATGAAAGAACAAAGGCACATAAATTATCTGAAGAAGACCAGATCACAGAGTACTTAGTAGGTGACCAATAAATACTGCATTGAATTGAACCACAGTCCAGTCCGTTGCCTAGGACATTATCTTATATAAAGCAATACCTTGAATTCTTCCATATGTACTTCCAAATCATCACATTTAATCTGCTACTATTTCACTATGTGCCGGGGCACTTAAGCTAAAATTTTTAACTTTTGCTTGCCCTTTACTATGAAGCACTTTCTTTGTACTGCTCTTATATACTACAGATTTTCCCTCAAGCTGCAAATTCTTGTAAAGATTCTTTATTTCAGAGAAAATGTTATTCAGTCACAGAGAGGCCAGATAGAAGAGTTAGAGCACTTGGCTGAGATCCTGAAAACTCAGTTGAGGAGAAAAGAAAATGAAATTGAGTTATCTCTTCTTCAGCTTCGAGAACAGCAGGCTACAGATCAAAGGTATGTTAAAACAGAAATATCACTTTGATAAGGTCAAAATTAGTTTAAAATACTTTATCATGTGCCACAGAAGGATAAGCCTAGTCTATTTAAAAATCATGCTTTTACTTAACATTCTTCATATAAGCCTACTCTAGACCTACTAACTGCTATCAACAACTCAAGTCTAAGGGCATTTTTCCCTAACCTACTCTGCCTCATCTTGTTTCCTCTGCTCATTTACCAAGCCGGTAGGAAGTTCTGATACCATTTGATTGTACCTACCAAGAAAAATATGTGTGACAGGGACTCAGCTGTTGGCATACCTTGTGAATAAGCCCAACCTTATTTAAGTTTTTTTCCCAACCTTAAAAGGTAGTACATTCCATAATACAGTCCCCATTTTTTTCATCCCACAAAGATGTTACCTCTCCTAATATTCAAAGTTTGCATCGAATTCTGCTGATTGTTATGGGTGACAGTGGGGCCCTTCAGTAGTCTCCTTGCTGCCTCTTCATTTTTGATGTTTGATAATATATAGTATTTTCTTTTCCGTCCTCCTTTGTCATTTGTTGGTTCCTAATACCTCTTCTCTCATTTTGTGCTTCCACGTTGTGCTTCCAACAAGATTTTATCTTTTTACCATATTCTTCCTTGAATTATTTTCTTCCTTTATGGCCCTTTTCTTTTTGTTTGGAACAAGCATGCTCAAAGGTACGGAGAGTAGTATATTGAAATCTCATGTACTCATCTCTCAACTTTAACAATTATCAACATGCTACCCAATCTTGTTTCATCTATCCCTTCACCTTCATTTTCTTTAATTAATTAGCCCCTGCCAAATATCATGTCATCACACCTGTAAATACTTCAGTATATATCACTGTCTGATAAGGAATTTTTTTAATGTAATCACCGTGCCATTATCACACCTAACAAAATTAACAGCAATTCCTTTATACCATCTAATAACTAGTTTATATTCAAACTTCTGTAATGATGACTTCCTGCTGTTTGAATTGGAATCCAAATGAGGTCTACACATTGCATATGATTGTTATATCTTTTATGTCTCTTTTATTTCTCTCTTAATATTTTTTTAAACCAGACCTAGATCCTCTATTTGTTTTTCCCTTACCAAGTGTGATATCATACTTATGTGAGTAGGTTCTCATTTAGAAAAACCAAGTATGATTTTCCACTTTTTCATTTCAGAATCAGAGTTTACTTCTTCTTTCACAAGCAAACCTTACATAGTAATATTTGAAAAAGCTAAAATGCATAATAGAAGACTTGTTTTAAAAAAATAAAGTGGGCTAAAAATATATGAAAAGCTTTTTATTTCAAAGATTTAAAAGGTTAATATTATCTCTACTAATTTGTGTTCCTAAAAAGTTATGTGTAAAATTAAATTTTGTAATGAAATTCTATATATTTTGTGACATTAATATACCCTTCTAAGTGCAGGGCAAAAGAAAAATGAATATTTTTTAGAATTATATTTGTAATAGGGAATGTAATTTGAACCCTGGCTTTGAACCAGGGTTTTAAATACCTAGGAGTTATCCATGTTCCCCCTAAGAATAGACCTAGCCTTCTTGGAAAACCAATAAATGGTTCCTTGTGAGGAACAGTGCTGAAGACCCCAACACTGAATATGGTGACTTTAATAAATTGCCAACAGCCGTATTTAAAATATTATCTGAATATAAAAATTCTGCATTAGGCCAAGCCCAGGCTTGGAGCCCATTCCTCAACAGCTGAGTACAAGGTTATCAGACTACTTTCTCTGTTATATTTCTTAAATTGCCAAAGAGTAAGATCGACCCTGTGTTGGCCGTTCCTTCTTCCAAAGGCATATGATCATCTAAGAACTAGAGTGTTGTGTTAATTGAAAGGGAAATCCAAAAGTTCTTCAGTCCTAGGACTAGAACAGCCGAAGAACTAGAGTCATAGATGGGTCTGCATATTTTCTAGTATAAGTATTTTCAGCAGAAAACATCAGCATATACACATAGAAGAGTTTACCTTAAAAACTAAACTAAGGCTAACCTTAGGGGATTATGTCATTCACTCCATAGCAGTCTATTTTTTGTCACATCAAGAATTAGAAGCAGAGACAAAATGAGTATTACAGTTAAAGAAGCTTTTGTTGCAGAGGCCAAAGAATGAAAGCAATTTGTACCCTACCTTACAGATTTTATAAAATTGAAAATTATTGGTTATTTGCTTAGAAGGAAGGGTACCTATGGTGAATAACATATTGTTTCTTGAAATACAGTTGTTGAAAACTGAAGAAATGACTTCAAATAAGGGTCTTCAAGTCTTTTTTTTTTCTTATATGTTTACACATAGCTCAAAATTTTATGTGTAACAGAAATTTTTTTGAGACTAATGGAAAACTGTTGAAAAATGTTGGGGAGAATATAAAACTTGGTATAATTTACTGTAGAGAAAAATCACAAAATGGAAAACATATTTAAACTTCTCTTTCATGGATACATTATTTCAGATTTGAAATTCTAGAAGTCTGATCTGAATGTTGGACTCCTTGTTCTCAAACATGAACCTAACGTAGTTGTAATCTTCAGAGTGCGGTGCTTGATATTTATGGCAAAGAGCCTTTTCATAGAATATTACAGAAACTCTTCGTAGTATGTGTTTAATAGACCAGTTTGGTTTGGCATCAGCTTGACATAAACTTTTGGTTATCCAAAGCCCTTAATTGCTTTGAAGTAAAAGCCCAGTGCTGCTCTTTTTTATTAAAATCATGTCTTTTCCTGTTATTGTGGTCTATTTTGGAAGACTGAGTTGTGATTTTTGCATATGTTCTACATAATGCCTCATTAGCAAAAAATCTTGTATCATTTACAAGTAGCCTGAATGTCTGTGTTGTTTTGAACAAAAATCCATATTAAAATTTAAACAATATAAAAATGCACATTTTCTGCTTATGAAAAAGGCCATCTTAAATTAACTGCAAAGCAGTAACCAGTGAACACATGTACATGAACATTAAAATCAGGATGATTTTACCTTTTACTGACTTTTTCAACTCCAAAAATATTTATACTCTTACCAAATGTGTAACTAGTTTGTACTAAGTGTTTTTTTAAGTAAATGTTAGGGTGTTTACCTTCTTAATTAGAAATCATGTAAGTGCCATAATGTCCCAGTGGAGGAAATTTAACCCGTAAATATTTCAGACACTGACTTGCCCCCTTCCCTTTGGTTGACAGCACACTGTCAAGTCATAAAACACAGAGGCCTTTTGCAGCCGCACAGTATACAAAGCAGCTTGGCTTTAGGGGCTCCATCTTTCCAGCTGTGCACAGACGCGGATTACTTCCTGGCACTCAAAGTTCTTCCCCAGCTTTTCATTTTGAAAAATGGCAAACCTACAGCAAAGTTGTAAGAATAGTAGTGTGAACACACATACCTTTCACCCCTTGGCATGTTTGTGAATGACACAGCCTGTTCTGCATTCTGCCCACTCAGGCACAGGCCCATTCCCCTCCCTCCCCCTCTCTCCCTCTCTCTCTCTCTCCCTCTGAGCATTAGGTGCATATATCATGTCACCCTCTCTCCATTTCTAAGCACCTTCTAGGAACAAGGACATCTTCCTACATAACCACAGTACAGCTGTCACACATTCAGGACATTTCACAATGAATGCACCAGTAGCATCATCTAAACACACAGTCCATATTAAAATTTCCCAATTGTCCCAATAATGGCCTTTATAGCTGTTTTTTTAATTGCTATTTTTGTTTTGTTTCTCTTTTTTTTTTTAATTAATTAATTTATTTTTGGCTACGTTGGGTCTTCATTGCCGCACACAGGCTCTCTCTAGCTGCGGCAAGCGGGGGCCACTCCTCTCTGCGGTGCACGGGCCTGTCATCGCGGTGGCCTCTCCCGTTGTGGAGCATGGTCACCAGGTGCGCGGGCTTCAGTAGTTGTGACACACGGACCTAGTTGCTCCGCCGCACGTGCTCGAACCTGTGTCCCCTGCACTGGCAGGGGGATTCCCAACCACTGCGCCACCAGGAAATCCCTGTTTTGTTTTCCTTTGTTTTAATCCCATATCCAATCAAGTGTCATGTATTGTATTTAATTGTCATGACTTTTAGGTTTCCCTTATTCTAGAGTGGTTCTGCAGTCTTTTCCAGCCCATTGATGAGAGTTGTTTGCAGAATGCCCCTCAATTTGGATTTGTCTGATTGCCCAGCCCCCTAATTTAGAGGGCACATCTGGCTCTTGGATAGAAGGGTAACTGGGGCGAGGGATAACCATGCAGACATGACTATTATACAGGGAGGTAATCTGTCATTTTTTAAAAATATATCCAACAAGTTCCTACTGTTGTTTTGAATACCTTAGAACTTGCCTAATGAAAAGTTATCACACTCAAATACTATGTCTTTTATCCCCAAGTTTTTTATTATTAATGTTATCTAAGTTTTTTTGTGATAGCTGCTTGGCATGTTTCCCGAGCACTTTATTTAAACCACAGAAATTATCAAAATTAATAGTAACTAGTGTATTAGTGTGTATGTGAGAGTGGAGAGAAAGCTAAAAGTTAGGAACATCTCAGAGGAAGGAAGCAACTTACAAGAGTAGGAAGAATTTATCTCTTTAGACCTGGCTCTCTCACATAAGAACTCTGGCCAGATTCTTTACTTCTCTAAGCCTCATTTAGCTACGTTAACTGTGAAATGAAGAGGTTGAAATGAGTAAGTGGTTCCCTACCTTTTAAAACCAGATGCTTTTATCCCCAGAGACCTTGGGATTCTGAAGGGTTTTGCCTCCTAAGTAAGCAGTATGTATTAATTTAATAAATTTTGTATTTTTTTTTCATCCAAGACCTGTATCATGCTAATCATTGCTTCTGATAATTGTGAAATAGCCTGTATTATTGCACCGATTTGCTATAATTCTATCCAAAAGTAAAAACAATATAAAACCTTTAGTTCGCTTTTACAGCTTACTTGCCAGTGAGTCTACATTTCTCATTGGGCTTTTTGATATTTTTAATGTAATTCTCAAATTCCCATTACTAGTCAGAATCCATTAAACTTGACCTTCAAAATGGCCCCTGAAGAAGATGAGCCAGGATTTGGGTTCCTCCTGTCCCCAACTGGTCCTTGGGAGTGCTCCCTCCGTTTGCAGAAGAGTGAGATTATGTACACGTAGAAAGCTCTACATAACTGTCCCCCTCCATTCCTTGTGTGTGTTTAAGAATAAGAAAATATTGAGTTCTGATTTATATTTTGACCCAACACCACAAGAAAGATACAATCCAGAGGCAAATAAACATACACATACAAACGTCTTCCTTTATGCAATCTTAAATCAGGGAGCATTATTTTCATCTGTGAACTAAAGCAGCAGTTTTGAGCAAGGTCATTACCTTTCAAATAGACTTTGCTTGGCTATTTTAGTGAAGCTTATTCCATTTAATTCACTAGCAACCTCATACAATTCTATTCATAAGTGATAACCTTATTGTTATCTGTGTATCCCTAATAAGAGCTATGAATGATCTACACTTCTCTCAATGATATACTTAGAGAGTCTGCCACTGTTCCCCCCCCCAAAAAAAAACACAACTGTAGAGTTTTTTTAATCCTCAGATTGTTTTCAACCTTATCCCCCAAATTTAGTCACCCTAAAACTGTTACTCAAAAAGAACCTCTTCGTTCTATCTCATAAATATCTTACCTAACAAATTTCCAGAGTCTCATAGCCTACCTTTGTATTCTAAAACCTTCCCTTCTAAATGGTGTTAAAGTACTATATTAACAACATTTTTGCCTCAAAAAAATCAAGAAGCTTTTTTTAGCATTCATAATCCTTACTGCAGCAAAGAATGAAATGTTGATGGGGGTTGCGGCGGGGATGAATTGTGTGCCTGGGAAATGAAGTATTAGAAACTTTCACTGGAGCAAAGATTTTGGCTTCTTAAGCTTTCATATTAGACTATACATTACATAGCACCACTGAAAGTTTTTCCTTCTCCAGTATATCTGAGGTTTTAAGTTTCTGGATTTATTATGGCACCCAGTAGCAAAGCTGGAGTCAAGTGTTTTCAAGGCTTCCATTAGAAATTCCTCTTTCAGAGTTTATTGCTTGACTGTTTCAAATTATATGAGAGAAACTTGGCACATAGGTTTTTGAGCTGGATTACTTTTTTTCAAGATAAAATCTAATTTATTTCAGTTTGTTTTTAATCTTAGAGATGGGCCAACAGCTCTTCTCATAGTTTTAGAAGATTTGAGCGTAATTCTAAATAATGTCTGTTAAAAAAAGAAAAAGAAAAAACCCCACATTTTCCAACTTAATTTTTTATAGTTTTTTTCAAAATCCTTGTTGAGAAATTTGTTTTTACAAAGCACTTAATTAGTATGCTTGATATCCCTTTGCAGATCATTTCACCATGTGTAATGCAGCATGTATGAATTGGTACATGACCATCAGAGTTCATCTGAATGTTTTTACTGTGCATTGTTCTTTCTGTTCGAATGTCATCATCCTGAAGATTTGATGTTCCCTTCATAGTGCATGGAACAGGGCAGGAAAATACTATGTGGAGGTCACATAAAATATTGCTCATAAAATTAGCCCTGTCTCTTCTTCAGAGGAAACCAACCTGAGGCCTTCCTTCACATGCAGAGAGGTCTAGGACAGGCCACTTAGCAATGACTCTAGCTCCCTCTTGCCTCCAACATCCTTCTCACTTTTCTGTGGCAGCTCCTTCCCTCTTTCCTCTCTCACGTACACCCTCGTTGTTTTACCATATTTCATCTGTGTAAAAATGTTGATTGGCAGGTTTGAGATGATTTTTCATTGCACACCTTCCTGAAGACCAGGCCACATTCATCACAATGTTGCTTTTAACTTTTATGTACTTTATGTCATTGACTCTGCACTTTCAACTTAACAGCGTTGTTGCCGTCAAAAATATCCCATCATAGTAATGACTATTATGTATAGAAGCCCTAAAACTGACACTTTAAAATAATTATTAAAGACTTGCAGGTGTTGTGTCATCCCAAAATAGGTATACTCTCTAGCGAACTGACTTTTTATTTAAAGTACCACATTGTTATTGCTCTTTTATAAATACTACTTCTGTTATATCTGTGCCCACTCTTCGGACATCATTAGTATAAAATACTAAGTCACCTTACTTGCCAATATTTTGAAAAGTTTAAACTCCGAGAACTTTAGGAAAATATTCAAGAAAGCATCCACCAATTAGACCACTGAAAGTTTTTACAACTTACTGGCCTTTGCCTTACAAAGAAAATTCAAAATTAAAACCTGCTGTTTCTATGACCCTATGTGACTGAATGGTTTGTTGGGGCTTAATTTTTTGTTAATGTTATCAAGTAATAGTTACTATTCAAGCATATCTCATGTATATATCTTTTTGAAAATTTAACATGCTTAAAAACAAGTAAAATAAAATATCAGGTACAGCTGAAAACGTAAGAAGAGGTTTGAAATTATTTGAATAGTATTCTATCCTTCTGTATCAATAAATGTCACTCACTGTTGAGCAGTCAAACCAAGTAATTCTGGGGAAAACAGATAAGTTCTATTTTGACTAATAAATATGAAAAAATATGAATATTTTCTTGAGATCTACTCAAAATATATTTACCCTTCATCTTCTTCTTCTTATTTTTTTTTAGTGAGTAAAAATAATACTGAGGGGAATATTGGTGAGTGTACTGTTGAATGTGTGCTCAGTACTACTAGATAACATGTTTTAGACACATAATTATTTTAACATTGTGTTAAGACTGTACCCTGGGCAAGATCCAGGTTCTTGGACTTGTTTATCTTCTGTGTGAGGACAACTAACTGTCCGATGCCAAAATACAATGAACTTTCAAATATCAAAGAGGAAAATTAAGTATTTCAGGTCCTCAGCTGGTTTACAGATGTGTGAGCTTTGTAGTCCATTTTCTGGTTCCAGTAGGGCGTTGTGACAATTTTTCCAATATGTGTATACTAGATAAGTTTTGGAAGTAAAATTACTTACTTTAAGTACTGAAATAATTTTCTGAACTTAAAATTTTTGTTTATTTTTCTTAGAAAATGAAGTCTAAAACCAAGCTTCACAATTTTTAAAGTACTTTTGAATGTAAAACGTATTAAATTAAGGAACCTTTCTCTGTCAGGAAAATAAATGCCTTTTGAAAACAGGTATTCATTTAGATCTATGATTAACCTTTAACAAGATCTTCCTGTTAAATTGTACGTTTGCTTTAATCTCAGTAGGAAAAATACAAACTAGTATTGCAGCATATAGAGTTTCTATATACCCTGTGGACGTTAAATGATCTCTTACAGCTAAAGGCACATCTGCAACATATTTAAATGCCAGCTTTGGGCATTATTAGTATAAAATGCTAAGTCACTTTTTCTGGAAATATTTTGAAAAGTCTGAACTCCAGGAGGAAACTCCAATAAATGGTAATCTTATGATACCATTTGTTTCGAGGGAGTGGTGGGAAGATGAGTGGCTGTATGGCATATTTTTCATTTAGTGAAAAATAGTATGATAGTCCTCCTTCAAATATGTCTGAAGTTTGGTGGTGGAACAATGGCTGTGCTAAAGACTGATGTCCTCTGTACCAAGTTTCAGGACACTGTAAAATGATATTAAATTCATATTATCAGTCATTGTAGAAGTGACAAAAGTCGTCAAATCTGGGGCTCCCTTCAAACTCTGAGAGTCTGTGCATTTATGAAAGTTCAAGAATGACTACTGGTTAGTTTTAAATAATAAATCTATCCTAAGTGTATAATAAACTAAAAACCTCAGTGACTGATATGCAAGTGTGTAAATTTTTTTCTATGTAACATTCAATGAAAAATTGTAGTCCCACCACAGATTTTTTTCCTTTTGTCTTGCATTTTTTATTCTGTCTCTCTCTTTTTCTTAAATACGTCATTGAAGGTCAAACATTCGGGACAACGTAGAAATGATTAAGCTTCATAAGCAACTAGTGGAGAAAAGCAATGCTCTTTCAGTAATGGAAGGAAAATTTATTCAGCTTCAAGAGGTACCGTGATAATTTATTTTATTATGGTGATACATAGATACCAAGGTTCGAAAATAGTGTTCAACTTTTTTTTTTTAAGTAGAATGGTCATAACACTAAAAGTAGTTTTTAAAGATTGCTCTTTTTATTCTCAAGTGTGTATAATTTCACTTCCTGTATGGTTAACTATTTATAACTTAATAACTAAAGAAATAACTAACTGCTTAGACTTTTTATAAATATCTGTGTCATCTTAAAATAATAAACACATTTATCATAAAGCATCTCATGTCAAGAAAATTTATTTTTAACTCCTTTTATCTGAAATCATATGGGCACATAACACTGAAAGTTTAGATGTATTTGCATATATCTTCAGTTCTAAGCATTTTGAAATATCCAAGATAGATCAATGTTAAGAATAGATTAATAATCAAGTTCTGTTAAATCTTTTTTGATATGTGGTGTTTTGTTTTGTTTTGTCACTACCAGTATCAGAAAATATTTGAATACCCCTCATGTCAACTGTCAGTGTATTTATTTTAAATCCTAACCTTTCGGTTGACAGTACTTGAGACTCTTATCCCCATGGTTGTTTTACCAAGGACTATGGCCGCACAGGAATGTGCCATCAGAGGACTCCTGTTTATTGGCACTGCATAATTAACATAGGTTCTGGAGTTAATGAACTCCAAAACATTCCAGATGAGCAGAATTCATATTAAGCAGTACTTTCTTTGAAGTACTGAAACAAGGAAAGCAGTAAATGATGCAAAGCGGGTCATCTGAAGCCTAAATTCACTATTGAATTAGATAAATATTTTTCAGCCATACTCTGGGTCATGTTTTCGTCCCTACAGGTACCTCCTTAATGTCAAAGTAATACACTACCTTCCATATAAATATGACGGTGTATGAAGAGAAATTAATTAGAGAGGTGGGATTGATAACACTGTCTGCAGATGGATGGAAGAGGGAGCTTTAAAAATACATGTAGCTGAAAGCCATCTCTAAAAGGCAGCATTAAGAAAGGAATTAAAAAGTGATTTTGCATTTTTTATCACTTTGACTATTTTGATTTCCATTTAATAGTGACTCCAGGTATTGGTTTTAAATACCGGGAATATCAAGTGTCTTCGGTAGCACAGGTACCTCTTTTGGGTAGAGATTTGAGAGGTTCAGACCAACAGCTTCACCGAGATATGAAGCACAGAGAAAGCTGGTTAAAGATACTGTTCCTGTGATTATAAGCAAGATTAACAAAATTGGACTCAAGTAGCTCAATAGCCGTGTTTCTTTTAAACAATTGAAGACTTCAATAGAAAATTTAATGATTTTAATTAGCAGATAAGGCATACATGTTATGGTCATATGGACTCTATGAAAAGACTTAGTGTAAGTATGTAAAATTGAATTTAAAACATATTCATAAATAGGTCAATTTTGAAAGTTAAGAAGACTTCAGTAACTATTTTACTGAATTGAAATTCTTAATTGTATTACAATTAGAAGCTAACCTTCCAAGGCTGTTTATATGGTGTGGTGACAGATCTTTTCAGTTTGAATATCTATGGTCAGCATTTATTTTTAACCCATGCAGCAGCATTTTTAGACAGCATGTCCAACCACTGTAACCACAGCAAAAAGAAAAAATAATTACTTGCTAAAACTAATTTACTCACTGGTCACCATCAACAAGTCAGAAAACTAGGAGGAAATAAAATAAAGGACAAAAACAGCCTACATTGTGTGACTCTGTGCTAAAATATTTTCTTCCTCATGATACACTTTGGCCAAGAGTATCCTTTATGGAGACATTATACATTGTATAATGGCACATTAATATAGTAGCACATATACATTGTTTGTGAGATAAAGAATAAACAATATAACATGGACTTCAGGAGTAAATTCATTTATGGAATGGTAATCATTCATTCAAAGCAGAATCCAAAAATAGTTTTGAAAGAATTTTCCTTTTGTTTTTTAGAAGCAAAAAACTCTCCGGATCAGCCATGATGCCTTGATGGCAAATGGAGATCAGCTAAACATGCAGCTTAAAGAGCAGCGTTTAAAATGCTGCAGTCTTGAGAAGCAGTTACGTTCCATGACATTTTCTGAAAGAAGAATAGAAGAGGTAAGCTCCCAAAAAGTTTAGCCATCCTTTGCATTAACACTTCTGCGTAACTGTTTCGAAAAAGTAAAATAGAGACATTTTAAATATTATATTGACTTGAAAATCCTAAACTACATGCATGGCACTTTGAGCATAGCAAAATATAGTCAATATATTATGTGCATGGCAAATCGGAACTTAAAAATACTTGCAAATGTGCTGAGATCCACTATTTATCTAAAGGATTAAGGATCCTTGAGGAGACAGCAAACCATAACATTTTTAAACGAACAAATGCCAGATTACCTGAGGAACTTAACTTTCTCAGCCTTAACAGCTTATTAGTCATTTGAGATGTCAGAACAATTATAGGAACAGATCTGTCTCTAAGGAGAAGGATGTTCTGCCCTCCAACATCAGCAATTTTGAGAATTTTTTTTTTCTAGGAAGTTGTTTCAAAACTCATCTTCCTATTCATGTTGCTTCTCATGTTTCCCAGCTAGCACAGTCTTTTTCTGCAGTCTGTTAAACTTGTCCTTAAACAGAATGGAAATGAAATAAGATGTCTACATTCTGTTCTCGTCTTGGAAGAATCTTTTACGGTGTCTCACACTAGCATCAAAAGGATTTTGAGAAGAGAATGAATTTTAAGAGTACTCTGATCCATGGGAAAAGGTTGTAACAACAAAATATACTGGTGAATGAAACTCAAATACTAGACATAAATACAGAAAGCTACATTTTAGTTATCAAGATATAATTATTACCCTGAGTTTATTTCTAAAAATATTGTTCATTGGGATAAAACAGGTATAAAACGATTTTATTTGTTCATATCATTTGAAAGATGTCCTACTGGCTCTTTGTAAATTCCAAGTAACATGAGAAATTGTGTTTTCAGAGTAAATAGTGATTGACACAAGTTGTTTGAACCACAAACCAAAAGAAAAGTTAATCCTTTTATTTTGGGGAGCCAACTGGAAATTAACACAAAATGAATATAATGATGGAATTCATCGCAGAGGACAGTAAAAAATATTATGTTTCCCCAAACTTAATAGCAAGCTTTTAACACGTTCTTTATTGAATTTTGGTACATGTTGCCATAAAGCAGTGCATACGTTCCTACTAAATTAAAACAGAAATATTAATTTCATGTTTACTTAACAACTTGGAAGAAAAACAATGCTAAATTAAATACAGACGATATAAGTGGACTAGTTCACAGCTGCAATTTAGAAATCAAGACATGTTAGCCTCCTCACATGCTTTTTTTAATCCCCACATGGTTTTATACACCTAATGTGTAATTTTCTTTTCATTTCAGCTGCAGGATAGAATTAACGATTTAGAAAAGGAACGGGAACTTTTAAAGGAAAACTATGATAAACTTTATAACAGGTAAATCATGATTCCGTGTGTTCTCTCCTTCTCTTGTTTGAGATCTTTTCTATCAAAACATTGGATATCAGAATACCTAATACTGATTAAAGAATTAGCAACAGATGATTGCAAGAAATCTATGTATGTTATAAAAGAAAAATAAGCTTTTTTAAGAGATTGGTAATAAGTTCTTTAACCTGAGTAGCAGTCTGTTACTAAGAAAACCATATCACTTTGTTGTCAGTAACAACTGCTATCATTTATTGAACGCAAACTGTAAGCTAGCAGGCACTATGCTAAATACTCTGCATACATCGTTATAAATTCCTCACAACAACTTGGAAATGTAGGTATTATTAATGCACATTTTGCAGACAATGAAAATAAAAGAGAATTAAGTAAATTTGCCTATGTTCTTAAAGCTGGGAAGTAGTAGAGATTGTATTTGAACCTCTTTTGGTCTCTCCAAGCCCTTGTTTCTTCTGCTGGGCTACCCAGCCTATTAGCTTCGTGTGATTCTGTTGGTGGAAAGCAAAGGTATTTGCTTACAATTTTTTCTATTTCTTAAAACGAAAACACACGCATCTTTATCTTAAGATGAATTTAAAGAGCTGCTTTACTTTCTTTTTTTATCTGCTTCATAATTATGGTATTTTAAAAATTAATCCCTTCTGGTAATGTTAGAAACAGAATTCTACTCCACAGCGAAGTTTACTTAAATGATACAGATGTGTGTGTATTTTTAAGTCTTTTCAGTATATGATACTGATAAATGATAAATACAGGTTTACATGAAAGTAAATTTTATATATATTGAAATATATATGTTAGAGCTGATATTCAACAGTTGCTTCTAATTGATCATATTCGGAAACATCAGAAAATAGCCATCTGATCTACAGTTTATACCTTTAACTTTTAACCATGTTTTATGTTTGATGTGTTTTGCAAACTAAATTACATTTTATAAATTAAACAATTATACCAAAGAATGTAGGGAGAGGCTTTTATTTTGATTTACTTTGAAGAGATAACTAAATTAATGTTACGCATCATTCCAGCGGTATGTATCATGTATGTTTGCTTATACTAATGTTGATTATCTTTGCACAGGGGCTCATTATATTAAGGGTTACCAATAGCGGGTTGAGACCTCAGTTAAAGTAACATCCTGTGCTCTCCAGCAAGGATAGACTGGCTAACAGCTTTATGTGGAATTTGCCTTGCACCCCCTCACAGATCATTTGGCCTCAGTGCTTTGTTCTGGTCCCACTCTCATCAGCCCTGATTAATTTTACCTAAAGCATTTATTATAACCTCCTATTTTATGGTATTTCTGTCTCTATAGAACAATGCATAGGTTTATAGTGATATATAACCTAAGTAGTTAGTAGTTGTATGTTTGAAATTTTAAAATTTCATTATACGGAGAGATCATAACCGCTACCATATTATATGGCAGAGAAATAATGTTATCCCCATATCTTATAAATGAGGGAATTGAGACTCAAGAAAATTAAGAGACTTGTACAGAGTCACACAGCGTTGCTGAGACTCCAGTACAGGACTAAAACCCATTTCTTTTGACTTTAAAACTTGAATTTTTTTTTCTCTGTGCCTATCTCTGATTTTAATTGCAATGGAAAATTGTATATGCAAAAGGGAAACATTCATGGAATAAACAGGACTGTCACACATTTAGAAAATTTTTATTGATTTCTATTTATCTTAACATCTTGTAATTTCAAGTAATTTAACATGGTCTTAATACAGGAATATGAGTGCCATTTGGTCATTACTTATACATTTTCTGCTTCCCCTCAGTTTGAGAATTTACTGAAAGTACTTTCTTGTAATAAAAAACATTAAACTTAGTTGGGAATAATGCATAAATGAAATTTAAGAAGACATGTTTTTCTCATATTTAGTTTATCACCATGAAACTTTATCTTTCCATATTAGAAGATGATCTAAGAGTGTAAATCTGACTTTGAAGGGTTTTTATTTTTAATGTTTTGCGCTTGAGCAACCTTTTTTTTCCTGTCACATTAAAAACAGACTTCATTATGCTGCTTACACTTGAATTTTGTGTGAGGTGTATGGAAGTAAATGTGTATAAATGAGTGTCAAAACATTTGTGTCAAAAAAAAATGTCACTTAGGTACAAAACCCAGCAAGCACATGTGATAGTAAATAGAGCTATAAAATTCTCTAATACAGTTTTTTAAATATATAATGTGTTTTCAGAAGCATAGTTGGAAAAACTCTACAAAAATCAACATCCTCCCCAAGATTCTTTACAGCTCTTGTATTTCATGGCAGTGTTATTCATCATTGCCAAATAACTAATACTCATCACAAACTACATATATTCCCTGTTTGGTTAGTCATAGTGATAGCATGTTTTTAAAAGGAGAGCATTTGTTTGTATTCAAAATTGGCTAGTTTCAGGAGAAAATGTGATGTGCAGATTGCATTCTCATCTTCCTTTTTCAAATGATATTTTGAATGTGTTTATTATTTGACATATGACATATTAGAGAATCATCTGGTAAGGTAAAATCTTCATGTTAGTATTTGGTATGAGCCTTTTTTAATATGTTATAGCATGTTTGATACTATGCCAAGAAATAAGTATAACTTTAAGAAATGTTCATTTAAAAAACTCAGAATAAAATTTTTGCAATTAAGTCTTTCTATTTGGTCAGAGAGAAATTCTATACTATAATATAGTACAGCTGGGTCCCATTTTTGAAGTTAGTATATAGTTTTAGGGTGATATAGCTGATGAATGCAATAGTCCTTCAACTATAATGTATATCAGTAACCTGGAAAACAGTAAAATGGAGGTTTCACCAACCCTGTGAAACCTCCCCACCTGTCCTCCTCCCCATCCCCCAATACCATCCAATTCAGATTCAGTCAATTTGAGTCTGAATCCAGAGACTCTTGTTAAAGGTGATTTTAAGGTATTAACTCCCTGAGAGACACTAATCTAATAACTATTTAAAAGAAGAGTTGGTCCAGTTTTTGAAGATGATATTATCTGTTTTAAGACTTGGATGATTCAGGTTTTTACAATGTGATAGTCATCTAATATCCAGAATTTCAGGGAGCACTGCTGACCACCCGTAGACTCTCTGTGCTCCATTTCTGTAAAGCAGGGGTCCCCAACCCCCTATTAGGAACCAGGCCGCACAGCGGGAGGTGAGCGGCAGGGAGCGAGTGAATCTTCGTCTGCCGCCCCCCATCGCTTACATTACCACCTGAGCCATCCACCCCCCACCCCTGTCCGTGGAAAAATTGTCTTCCACGAAACCAGTCCCTGATGTCAAAAAGGTTGGGGACCGCTGCTGTAACGCGAACACCTGTCCCCTACAATCTTCTAGGAGACATGAAAGCTCATATGATCCTAAATGAGCACTTCGTGCTTCCCAGAAATCAAACTGAGTACATTTGGGGCATCGTTTTTCCTTTAGTAAGTGAAATATCCCCATGTTAATATGCATTTAATTTCCACTAGGCCTAACTAAAGTACCTACGGATTTCTTTATGGATGATTAGAGCTTATTCTTCCCTATCTCTCACATTAGGATACCCTTGAACATTGGAATAAAAGGAATTCTTTCCATAAGAAAAAAGACCTTAGGGTGGAGATGAATTCTTCATCTCTTTTTTTTATCTTATCACGTTGTTGATCAAGGGTGTGTATTTACAGTATGCTGACCCATGACTGCCAATGGACTGCCAATGGACATGCCAATGACCACAGGAACCAATGGGCATTCCACTGCAGATTGATATTTTATCACTCCAGCAACATAATGTAACAATGAAACGTGCACAAAGACCAACTATGACCCCCTCCTCAGTTGTCACTGTAGGCAATGTACAAAAACATTTTCATGAATAAAAGGTTCTCAAAGACTGTTCTCATATGCAGATTTAATCATGTACACAGCCTCTACAAAGAAAATGGAGCCAGATGTGGTTTACCATTTATAGTTACACAGATGGCTCCAAGCATAGAGGAATACAGTAAATTCAAAAGGAATTCCTCATGAAACTCCAGTGGAATGTAATCCTAAATTTAGAGGGAAGATAGCAGTGGACTAAATTCAGAGTGACTTATGCTGATTTACACTAGTATTTTGTGGTTTGGAAAAACCAGGCTGCTAAATTGTTCTTAATTTAAACACATACAGCTTCTGATGTTTCTGCCAGAATTAACTGTTGGTGATCTTTTTTGCTGGTACTAATGCTGCTGGAACACTACTGTTTCTAATTTTTAGCGGCTGATATAATGTATGGTTGTGCCTATTTCATCATGCTAATTTTTTTTCCGGGTAGTACATACTTTTAATAATAAGAGACACACACACACATGCATACACACATATACACTCACATGTATGTATATATGTGTATGTGTTTGGTATATATACTTTGAAATATATTTGTTCTTTATCAAAAAATGAAAATGTAAGGGAATATTCTTTACTTTAGTATTTAAAGTACATATTTGGATTTCATTTAAACCTAGGTAACTCTACCTTTGATAAAATTAGCTTAAAACATTGGTATACCAGATCCATGTATTTTTAAGGTTCCATACGTGAAATGAGAACACTGATCGAAGAAACAGATGTCATATTAGAGAAACTTCTAGATTCCATTTATTTTAAGGTCATGTTATTTTAAATGCAATAAAAACAGTCAGACTGTAAATAAAATACACAGTTGTTTGTTCTTTGAAGCTATGCCTCCCAGAAAAGTATCTCTTTGGAATAAACCTCAGACTAGCTGGGAGCAAACATTAAGAGCAATTTTCAATAAGAAGTTTCTTTTCCATTTACTTCATCATGGGTACAAAACCAGATTTTGTAAATTTCTGGTTCCTTTACTGGGTTTAAATAAGTAGAAGGTCAAAGCTGCTGATAATTATTCAGTCATATCAAGCTTCACAGATAATAGTTTTCTGCTGAAATACAGATCAAGATCAGTTTTCCAAAACCTGGCTATCACCTGGGGAAACTATAGAATCCCTGGGCCCCAGAATCTGCATTTTTTAACCTAGCACCAGTGTTTCATGTAGGCCAGCATTTGGGAACCACTGGCCTAAACGAATGTTTACTGTATAGCTTCCGCATACCATTTAGTTATTTTTCAGCTGATTCTTCCAACATCCTGGGTCTGATCATTAGTAGATTTTCATGATACTTTAAACTGCTACACTTTTATTGAGGAATAATAATTCTATCTACATCATTCTTATCAAGGTGTTCTTATTGGATTTTCACCCCAGTCATGTGTTATGAGTAAAACCGTTTGTCCTTAGCCTATTGCTGTTTGCTTTTTAGGACAAAAACTGCATGATCATTGCTTCTTAATATCAGAATCGCTGTCTTATAATTCAAAACGCTATCATTTTGTGGCCAGTATTTTGTAAATATGTTATTATCACAGACTCTTTAAAAGTTTCAAATTCTGGAATTAAAGATCAGGTGGGGAGTCCCTTTTCTCTGTATTAGGGTTTATTCGTGGGGAGAATGGTTTTGTCCGATGTCTGCTGCTGAGGTTTGGAACTGTGGATTCCTCTGGAGTATGTACAGTATCTGAATTCCTTTACTAGTCCCACAAAAGCTGCACACTGCCAACTTTTCTGACTTTAGAGCTCTAAATTAAGGCCAGTTCCTTTGCTCATCCCACAAACTCTTTCATGTTCCCTAACCGCAGCCTGAGAAAGGCGCCTTGGTTTCAACAGCAGCAGACCAGCATATGTTTACTTAATTCCTAAGACATGATGACAGTGGTCTCTGTGCCACTAAAAGCTTTTCTCTTTATTATTTTCGGTTGGAGCTGATTTCCAAGCTCTCCTTGCCTGTCGCGTGTGTTTTGCAGTGCCTTCAGTGCTGCCCATGAAGAGCAATGGAAGCTAAAGGAACAGCAGCTGAAAGTACAGATTGCTCAACTCGAGACTGCCTTAAAATCCGATTTAGCAGACAAAACTGAAATCCTTGACAGATTAAAAACTGAAAGAGGTACATATAAAATGACTACTGACTTACTCGTTTCAGACATGTGTGTTATTCATTGTTATTCACTGACTTGATAAGTACTTATTACAGTGCCTGCTGTTTTGCCAGGCACCTTGCTGCGTACTAGGGACACAGCCTATATTAACAGTCATCCGCTTTTATGAGTTTATTGATTGCTCAAAACTTCCCTTTACTCAGCTTAGCGTATATGCCAAAGGAATTATTTTTTCTCAGAGTTACTCTTGTTCAGGTTGTCTTTAATTTGTTTAATTTTCCTGAATTTATTCAAGAGTCAACAAGTGTTTATTAAGCAGCAGTATGTGCTAGGCACTATTCTAAGTTCTGGGGATACAGCAATGACTAAAACAAAGACCTGGTCCTCATGCAGCATAAATTCAAGAGGGAGAAACTGGCAGTAAGTAAATAAATATGCGATCACATCAGGTGGTGGCAGGTGCAGTGGAGGAAAAAAAAAGGCAGTGTAAGAGAGCCGAGGACGGCAGAAGTCTTGCTTGGCTGTTTTTGATCTGATAGTGAGATGGCTAATTCTGCTCCGTGACAGAGAACTTAAATAAAGAAGCCTTGTCAAGATGTCCCTGCTAAAATAATAATCATTAACAAGTTACATGTTATGATTCCCAGATCTCACCCTTCTTGTCTCACAGAAGGAAAATAATTATAATTAAAGTAGATGTCTGCTCTACTATATTATACACACATATACACACAAATGCACAATCAGGGAAGTGAATTAATTGCTCCAAGTGTTGCATCTGTTTGCTCAGCCAGTAGGTAAACCCAGCGATGTGATAATAAGGTTGCTCCTTTTGAACACTTGCAATTCAGTTGCATGAGAACATTTAAAAGTTTAATGCAGACTCAGTTAAAAAAACAATTACATATCTAGTCAGTACTCTCTATATTGATTTAGATCACAATGCCATATTTCGTTAACTCTAAAGATTTTTTTTCCCATTTTAATATCTCTGAAATTGGGAAGCATCTTATAGGTGATAAAATTTTTTAAATTATGGTGTAACTTTTTTTATCATTTTAAGAAGTCTGAAATTGGAACACATCTTATAATCAATGGGGTCTTAATTGCAATGAAATATGTGTGCAGTATTTATTTACCAAGTGGTTTAAATGATGACAGACGGTTTATGAAATTTTCTCCAGAAGACTGTGAGTAGAATAAAATGATGACATGATTTCTGACTGGGTGGATATTTTAAAGTTTTTATGTCAAAGATTCTTAGTTCCTAACTTTAATATGTAGTGTTAAATACCTAACACAGTGCTTTGTTTAGTAGTTGCTCAATAAATTCTTCCACTGAAGTGGAAGTGCTCTGTATTTCCTCTCTCTTTTCTTTCTTAAGGAAAGAGAAATGAAATAAACCTTTCTTGTTTCTGTGCTTTCTGTACTTCCCTAGATATCAAAAATTCCAAAACTCTTATCTTTACACATTTGAATTGGTCTCTGGTAAGAAACTCTTAAGAGGATAGAATCTTGGTGGTCTTTTATTTTTAAAACCTATTTATTACTGTTGGATTAATTCTGGGGTTCTTTTCAGTCCCACAACCCTCAAGGTTATCACTATTAATATTTTTATATATGTCCTTCCAGAGTTGTTTCTATATGTATACATACAATTTTATAATGTGCTTTTTTATTTACTGTATTGTGAAATCGTTCCTTCAGTAAAAATATAAATCCGCATCATCATCATTTATAATGGGTGTCATAGTTTTCCAGTGTGAGGATGTACCATAGATTGTTTAACAATCTTCTCTTGTTGAATTTTTAAATAGCTTCAGCTTTTTTAAGTACCCTGAACATCTTTCTACACAAATCTTTACACATTTATCTGATTATTTTCTTAAGAAAAATTGCTATAACTGAATCTTTCTTTTTAATGCAACTGTTATTTTAGTTATTTTTGCTTGCATACCTGAAATTTACAGGTCTAATAATTTCAGTTTTTGTTTCTTTGTGAAAATGCTAAAATAGATTATAAGAAAAATAATACAGCCTTTAAACAATTTTTTCCAGGAAAATACTAAACAAAAAATTGAAGTTGTCTATTTAAGGAAATCTTTTAATATTTAGAAAGTTGCTTTTTTGTATTACAGATTTCAAAATTGTTTAATTTTACTTTGAAGTCTCTTCACACATTTACCTTTTCATGTATCAAGTGTTCTCTGCCAGAAGATGTTTCCCTGGCTTCTTGTAGTCATTCATCTAACTGGCAAATTATTTTTAGAGAATACTCACCTCTTTATTCAAGGTACAAATTAGTTTCAGATTGTGCGAATATGTGGGGGAAGGATATGTAAATGCAGTTTGCATTTGGTTAATGCTTAAATTAACTGCATGTGTTTAAGGGCCTGCTTTTGAAAGTTCCTTTCTATCTTTAGCTGAAATGCATAATTCAGCATAATGCATATGGTTATATTGATCACAGCTGAAGATATTAGCACAAAGGAGCTCTGAAAATTGTTTAGTTGAATTGTTCTCTGCACTCTGCTTATTAATGGTGTGCTTGAAGAACATAATTTTAAAAGAGTGAAATGTTATCTCATTTGAATAAAATGCTGTTTAGCTTAACCTGCTTTTTGTCAAATCATAAGGTAAGGAGGTTATTTTTCATCTTGTACAGGGTGCTTTGATTTTTCATATTATAATTCAGCAAGTCTATTTCCTCTTTGAACTATAATGTCTCCATACTTTTTAAAGTCCCAGGAGTGACATCCCCAGTAAACAGTTTAAGAAAGGAAAAATGTAGTAGATAATTCTACATAAAATTCAGTAGAGAGAAAGTTACTGGTGCTCAGTAATATCTTCTCCCACTAATAAGTTATTTTCCCACTAATAAAGCCCTGGTTTTAAAAATACCAGTTAAGTGGGAACATAGTTGTTGAACGAAAAATCAGAAAAGGAAGAAATATTTGAGTAAGTTTATTTATACCAGTAGCGTATTATTCTCAGGACCCTGCTCTGAAAAATTGAAAGCATAGAAGACAGCATAGGAATAATATACACTGTGTCTGGATGAAGATGGAACGGTCATGTCCTTACACTTTTGGTTCCCCTCAGAACCCCTAAAAGTTTCACTAGCCAGAGAAGGAAATTACATTATCCTCAGGACCTTGGTTTTACTTCTTGCTGACTACATTCACCTCCTTTTTTGTTACCTAGTCATTCTATCTGGATGTTGTTTTAACCTAATCAACATCAAATAAAGGGTTCCACGTTCTTACTCTACTCTCTAACCAAAAGAGCAAGTTTATCTCATAAGAATTCATATTTATTATTAATCCTAATTTTTAGTTTAGAGATAAATGTTTGATCTTTCCCTTAAAAATTTCCAAATATTGTTCACATTTGGAAATTCTTTCATTTAATTCACTGAATATTAGTAATTTGTACTCTAGGATAACCTTCTAACCTCTTATCAATAAGAAAAATATTTACATATTTGATATTAAAATGGCTCTACATACCCTAGGGTAACTTTTTTTTTTTTTTTTTTACTTTTTAGTTTGCCAGAAGTATGTTATATTAAAACTATTCAAATTTAGTTCATTTCTTCTTAACTGTGTAATTTACAGGTTTTACTTACATATAGCATTTCTGGCTTGGGAACACAAAGCTTTATAAAAGTCAGAAACATATTTTTGTATAAAATGCAGTCAGTGTGCAAATGTATTCATGTAAAGAATTCTTGGCAAATACGTTGATTTCCCTTTTTTTAAGAAAAGGAATGATGATCATAAATCTTTGTGAGCACGATGAAATTAGTAGAGACACTTTGGATAACATGGTTTAGAGTCAGTCCACAGGGAGCCAACAAAGGAGAATACTTGACCACCACAATGAACTCTAGTAAAGAAGTACACTTAAGAACATAGGACTAAAGAGTAGATTTGTTAGCTAGCTATTATGCTTTCTTTTTTTTCAGTTAAGCATGTTTAATGCAGAGAGTGAAAAATTAGTCTCTCTATGGATTTGCCATCTTCTGTAGCTCTACCCTATACGCCTGCTTGTGGGTCATGGCAAATGAGCACATAGGCAAACGTAACCTATCTCCATTCCTAATTTATAGTGTGAACTCTGTGAATAAAGAACACACATGAATTATTATTGATACTACCATGCACTGGTTGAGAATCCATTTCTCCTCTCTTAACAGATTTATTAAAAATGGGGTTGATTATAATTCCATAATTCCAGAGTTATTATCAGAGAAATTATCTTGTTTTAATAAAAAGACTTTATGCTGAATTAGGAAAAGATAACTCAAGGAAGTCAATTAGAAAAAACTAAAAGAGAAAAAAATTTTTTGCATGCCTTTCAGGACCCTTAATAAGTAAGTAAAAATCATAGATTTAGAAGCATATTTTCTTAGGTATTTTAGATAGAATGTTCCTTTGAAGTTCCAGAGGCCACAATTTCCTTACATTAATACTGTGAAACTAAGTCCTAAGTTTTTGATAAGCAAGTGAATCATATGGTAGACACATGATAGTGTTCATTTGTTCCTCATTTCCCCACTGCCTTAGTCTAAGGTGCTAGCTCAATTTCCTCTCTGGCCAGAACAATGCTAGATCGAGCTTGCTGTGTATCATGAATTAAGTCAATTTAAAATGTGTTCTTATACCTCATTCTCACTTACCTTTCAAATTGTGTCTACTTCATTTTTAAGACCAAAATGAGAAAATCATTCAAGAAAATAGAGAACTACAGTTACAGTACCTGGAACAAAAGCAACAACTTGATGAACTTAAAAACCGCATGAAGTTTTACAACCAGGTGAACTATTTTCTTATTTAGGAAACGAACTCCAGATTTTTATCTAAATATTTTATACGTAAAGAAAACACTATACCACAAAGCAAAGGAATACAAATAGATAACTTAGTTTATTAATTCATGGTATCTTGCAGTTTATGTTCCATGAGGGTAATCTACATAGTTGGAATGTCTCTTGCACTTTCCACTGTGAGCTTTTACTTATCTGTCTTTTGCAGGAGAGTGATATTAATGCTGATGAATTGAGTGAAGCTCTCCTGCTTATAAAGGTAACTTTCTAAACTTCATCATGAATTTCATGTCTACATATAACTGTTTCAGCATAATGATGACCCTTATCTGTAACCTTTATACTTGGAGAATGAATTATTCAGGAAAAGTGGTCAGGTGACATTTAGTTACAGCATATACATATTTCATAATGACATCAAAATTACATTAAAGTAGACCTCAAAAACTCTTATTTAAAGCACTTTCCCCAACTATAACAAACATTTTACTTTTATATGCCCCACTATAAAACTAGCCAGCAATTTTCTGTCCTAAGAGACCTTGGTGCACCCTATTATCTTAAGTAAAATATTGAATTATATATGTCACCAGAAGATATTTTCCAGTTCTAGAATATTCTGTTATTTACAAGAAGACACAGAAAGTACATTTCTTTCCTTTTAGATCATCATGGTATAGATTTTAATCAAATGAAGACTAGAAATAAACGTACATGATTCTTTTTTACTTTGTGAAGTAATAAACTGTTTTTTTATTTCTCTGTAATTGTCCCAAATGTCTACCCAAATATGTATTCTATATCAGGACTGCTTTATTCCTAATGGAAGATGGAAATATATCTGTTTTCAATTAATGATTGTTTCTTACTATATCCATATTAATTCACAGTTACATTTTAGAAACTCTTGTTTTGGTAATAAAATATGTTTTTGTTTTAGGCTCAAAAATCACAAAAAAATGGAGACCTTTCTTTTTTAGAGAAAGTAGACAGTAAAATTAATAAAGATCTAGAACGCTCCATGAAAGAGCTGCAAGCAACTCATGCAGAAACAGTGCAAGAGCTTGAAAAGACAAGAAACATGCTAATTATGCAACATAAAATTAATAAAGATTATCAGGTAATATAATACACTAAATCGGGAGGATAGGTTTCCCATAATATTCTACTGATGATTTACATTTCAAAGCAGTATCATGTATTAGCGTCTGTTATAATCTATTATCATGTGTTACCACATGCCTGGAATTTAGCCTTGTACCTAGATACTCCCGACTAACGAGTTCTAAAACAAGTAATTTTTTCAGTGCCTGGTTTTAGAGAATGAATCATGGCGACGTATTCACCAACGCCGGCACGCTCTGCAGTTGGTCCTGCCACAGCCGCCTGTTATATTAGCTTCTAACAAATGGGGCACCACTCCTTAAAAGGGACCCAGAGTTTTGTGGGTTTTACTCCTGGTTAATGAACACTGCCAAGCATAATTTTCTAAACTGTAAGCTCTTTGAAGTCAGGAAACAACGGCTTATAGCTCCCGGTATCCCCAGGATCTAAAAAATGCTTGAATCATAGTTGCTTTAACAAATGAAAATGGAACAAATCCTGAGTAATGAAACTTGTTATCTCTATTTTTTTAGATGGAAGTTGAGGCAGTGACCCAGAAGATGGAAAATTTGCAGCAAGATTATGAACTCAGAGTGGAACAGTATGTCCACCTTCTTGATATCAGGGCTGCACGCATCCAGAAACTAGAAGGTACAACGTGCACAATTCTTTGTCCACAGTAACTAGAGGAGTGGATTTTTACAACAGTTGAAAATGTCATCCAAATGTACACTCACACTTTCTTTTTGCTCTTTTTTTCCCAGTTTATTAACTATAATAATAATTTATCAGAAAGGCTGTTTTTATCTGATACTTTTCTACTCAAGAATTTTTAGTAATTCACTACTGCTTTTTGAATTCGGTGTTGCAGGCAAGATTTCAAAGTACTTCATAAAGTACCACAGACTAAATTTAACCACATCATTTCTAATTTCTCTTCTAAGCAAGCTAGGCATCTCAGCCAAACAAGTCTGCTTGCTCTTTGTCAGATTCATCTTGTTCAGTCCCACCACCAGGGCTTTGTCTGCTCCATCTGAACCTCCTTTCTACTCTGACTCCAAGATATACCCTTCCCTGCTTCAAAATCTAACTAAATGCATGCCCATGCCAGAAAGCTGGCTCCAATTACTGCTAGCCACCCCTCTACTTGAAATGCCCTTACAGTGGTTTTCAGACTTTAGCAAGTAAGAAAATTACATGGGGAACTTGTTTCAAAGGTAGCTTCCTGGGCCCTACCCCTGGAGATCTTGAGGTCTCTGATTCTATATATTTAGAAATAATTCCAAGCAATTCAGATGCAGGTGTAAGACTGTACTTTGAAAAACACTGCCTCAGCACTTGCCACTTTTACTCTCATGTACTCAAAAAATATGTTTAGGGATTGTATTATGTAAGTGTTCTTCACCGGTGCAGTTTTGCATATTCTCTATGACTGCAACATAGTAAGTTCTACAGTGATAAGTACTTTGTCTCTCTTTCATGTTCCCTGCCATACAGTACTTAAATTCAGTGATCTATGCCAGCAGTAATTTTACTCTCCTAAAGATCACTGAGAATCCAAAAGCCCTTATGTTTATATGGGTTATATTCATGATATTTATCATATTAGAAATTAAAAATGAGAAATTTAAAAAATATTTGGCATGCTAAAATAATAATAATTAACCCATTACATGTTAACATAAATTACAGTTTTATTTTTTAATAGGTATATTTTCCATACCAAAGAAGTAGACAAGCGACATGGTTTTAAATTTGTTTAATTGTTTAACATTTTTGCAAATCTTTTCAGCATCTGTCTTAATAGAAAACAGCTGGGTTTTTATATCTGCTTCTGCAGTCAATCTGTTATGATATCACACATCACATAGATTCTGGGAAACTCTATTATACACTTGTACGAGACTAAGAATGAAAAAGGCCAATAACATCTTAGTATTATCTTTAAAATAGTTTTAACCTCACAGACCTCCAGAACAGTCTCAGGGACCCTCAGAGGTTCCCAGACCACACTCTGAGAACCACTGCTCTAAGTAGAAGGGTTCAGTGACTATCTTCATCTGACTGAACAGGGTTTTCCAAAGCCAAAGAGCAGTGTGTCCCTTTTATCTCAAGTAGTACTCAATAAAAATTCACTTAATGAAATTTTCCTGAATAACAGGGAGGTCACATAGTTTGAGATTTTCATTCCTTTCAAGCCTCACTAGGTCTTTACCAATATATTTTATCTGTGTGCTAAATTCATTGATTGATTCCATAAACATGCTCAAGTTCCTAATGTATCCTAAGCAAAGTGCTAGGCAGTGAGAATACAAACAGGGAAAAAGCTCGGGCTTTTTCCTCCAGGAACTTATAAGTTGTGAACAAGTAAGTAGACAGTTATACTTTACTGTGAAGAGTGTGAAGTTAGAAAAATGCAAAAGCTACCAAGGAAACACTGAGGAGAGAATGCCTATTTATACCTGAAGATTCAGGGAGGACCCTACACAGTAGGTTTGGAGGCTTTAAAGATGACAGAATTCACCACTAAGTAAAAACAATGAAAGGCTTTCCAGGAAGTAGATGAAGCAGGTAAAAATGCCCTAAATGTGAAGCACTGCCATTCATTTGAGAAAATGCATGTGGATCTGTCTATTTGGAACTCAGGATTAGTAAATGGAGAAGAACCTGGGTTTAAGGCTGGTAAGAACCAAATCCTGAAGACCCCGTTTGCCACCCTGATGAGTCTGAACCTTATTAACCTAGAGAAGCACCAAGGAATTTTTTAGGTAGGGAGTAGTACACCCAGAACTTCATTTTGGAGATTATGCTATAGGTATTGGGAAAAATGAGTAAAATTTGAAGGAAGGAAGGAATTGGGTTCCCTTAATAATCTGGGTAATAAACACTGAGGGTGTAAGTAAGGTAGCATCAGTGGAGATGCAGAGGACAGGGACAAATTTGCTGAAGACTTAGGAAATATTTTTGAATAGCAGTGACCCTACAGATGTGGGGAGAGTAAAAAAAAAAAAAAGAGGAACCTAGGATGACACTGTGATATCTAGCTTAGGCAGCTGGATGAAGGCTAACATCATCACTTGAAATTCAAGGTACAGAAATAACTAGAAGACAATATGAGCCATTCTGCTTTGGGTATATTGAGTTTGTTGTGCCTAGGGGATATCTAGATAGAGGGCTCAGCAAGCCACTAGATGTGTGGGTCTGGAATTGTGGAAAGAAATCTGAATTAAAAATAGAAATATGAGCGTCTTCAGTATATTGATAGTAACAGAAGTCATAAAAGGGGTTATGATCACTAATTATTAGAGAAATGCAAATCAAAACTACAATGAGAAACCACCTCACACCGATCAGAATGGCCATAATTAAAAAGTCTACAGATAACAAACGCTGGAGAGGGTGTGGAGAAAAGGGACCCCGTGTACACTGTTGGTGAGAATGTATGTTGGTGCAGCCACTATGGAAAATAGTATGGAGGTTCCTCACAAAACTAAAAACAGAACTACCATATGATCCAGCAGTCCCACTCCTGGGCATATACCTGGACAAAACTATAATTCGAAAAGATACCTGCACCCCTATGTTCATAGCAGCACTGTTCACAATAGCCAAAACATGGAAACAACCTAAATGTCCATCAACAGATGAATGGATAAAGAGGATGTGGTACATATATACCATGGAATACTACTCAACCATAAAAAAGGATGAAATAATGCCACTTGCAGCAACATGGATGCAACTAGAGAATATCACACTAAGTGAAGTAAGTCTGAAAGAGAAAGACAAATACCATATGATATCACTTACACCTGGAGTCTAAAATATGACACAAATTAACCTATCTACAAAACAGAAACAGAGTCACAGGCGTAGAGAACAGATTTGTGGTTGCCAAGGGGGAGGGGGAGAGGGATGGACTGGGAGTTGGGGGTTAGTAGATGCAAACTATTACATTTAGAATGGACAAACAACAAGGTCCTAATGTGTAGCCCAAGAAGCTATATCCAATCTCCTGGGATAAATCATAATGGAAAAGAATATTTTAAAAAGAATGTATATATGTATATAACTGAGTCACTTTTCTGTACAGCATAAATTAGCACAACATTGTAAATCAGCTATATTTCAAATAAATAAAAGGGGGTGTGACTACTCATGAGAATATGTAGACTAAAAAGAGGATAAAAACAGAACCCCAGCAAACTAGCAGAGAAAGAGAAACCCTTAAAGAATAAGAGAGGTAGGAGGAGAAGCAGGGCAGACGATGACATGAAAGCTCACAAAAGTTCACAAAAGAGGATGTGGTCATCAGTGTCAATTAAGCAAAGAACTCAAATAACACAAGGACCATTCAATCTAGAAACTGGTTAGTTATCGGTGACCTTTTCTAGAGTAGTTTCACGAGAAAAATAAGGCAGATGCTTTTTGCAGGAAGTTGAAGAGTCTGTTAGATGAGGAATTGTAGACACAAGTATACATTACTCTTTTTAGAAATTTGGATGTAACATGGCGAGGGAAATGTGTATCTAGAAAGAGATACATCTTTTTATTTTTTATTGAAACATAGTTGATTTACATTATTAGTTTCAGGTGTACAGCATAGTCATTCAGTATTTTTATAGATTATACTCCATTATAAGTTATTACAAGATAATGGCTCTAACTCACTGTGCTATACAATATATCCTTGTTGTTTATCTATTTTGTATATAGTAGTTTGTATCTGTTAATCCCATACTCCTAATTTGTCCCTCCTCTTCCTTCTCCCCTTTGGTAACCACAAGTTTGTTTTCTATATCTGTGAGTCTGTTTCTGTTTTACTTGTACATTCATTTGTATCGTTTTTAGATTCCACATATAAGTGATATCATACACTATGTGCTTTCTCTGACTTACTTCACTAAGTATAATATTCTCTAGGTCCATCCACATTGCTGCAAATGGCAGAATTTCATTCTTTTTTATGGCTGAGTAATATTCCATTTTGTATTACACCACATCTTCTTTATCCATTCATCTGTTGATGGGCACTTGGGTTGCTTCCATGTCTTGGCTATTGTAAATAGTGCTGCTGTGAACGTTGGGGTGCGTCTATCTTTTTGAATTAGTGTTTTCATTTTTTTCTGGGTATATACCCAGGAATGGAATTGCTGGATTATATGGTAGTTTTATTTTTAATTTTTTGAGGAACCTTCATACTGTTTTCCACAGTGGCTGAACCAGTTTATATTTCCACTGACAGTGCACAAGGGTTCCCTTTTCTCCACATCCTCTCCAACATTTGTTGTTTGTAGACTTTTTTTTTTTTAATTTATTTATTTATGGCTGTGTTGGGTCTTCGTTTCTGTGCGAGGGCTTTCTCTAGTTGTGGCAAGCGGGGGCCACTCTTCATCGCGGTGCGCGGGCCTCTCACTATCGTGGCCTCTCTTGTTGCGGAGCACAGGCTCCAGAGCGCAGGCTCAGTAATTATGGCTCACGGGCCCAGTTGCTCTGCGGCATGTGGGATCTTCCCAGACCAGGGCTTGAACCCGTGCCCCCTGCATTGGCAGGCAGACTCTCAACCACTGTGCCACCAGGGAAGCCCCTGTTTGTAGACTTTTTGATGACAGTCATTCCAACAGGTGTGAGGTGATATCTCATTGTGGGTTTCACTTGCATTTCTCTAATAATTAGCAATGTTGAGCATCTTTTCATGTGCCTGTCAGCCATCTGTATGTCTTCTTTGGAGAAATGTCTATTCAGGTCTTCTGCCCATTTTTCGACTGAGTTTTTTGTTTTGTCGATACTGGGTTGTATGAGCTGTTTATGTATTTTGGATATTAACCCGTTGTCGGTCGTATCATTTGCAAATAGTTTCTCCCATTCAGTAGGTTGTCTTTTCATTTTGTCAATAGTTTCCTTTGCTGTGCAAAAGCTTTTAAGTTTAATTAGGTCCAATTCGTTTAGTTTTGCTTTTACTTCTTGCCTTAGGAGACAGATCTAAAAAAAATATTGCTACAACTTATGTTAAAGAGTGTTCTGCCTCTATTCTCTTCTAGGAGTTTTATAGTTTTGGGTCTTACATTTATGTCTTTAAACCATTTTGAGTTTATTTTTCTATATGGTATGAGGGAATGTTCTAATCTATAAAGAGATATATCTTTTTTCAAAGCAGCTTCTTAGAAGTATAATGAACACATTTTAAATTGCACTATTTAAAGTGCACAATTTGGTGAGTTTGGGCCTATGTATACACCTATGAAACCATCACCATAATCAAGATAACCAATATATCCATCATTCCCCAAAAGTAGAAAAATATATATTTTAATAAGCTGAAGGGAAGGAGCTAGTGGAAAGAGGAATTGACTTTATAGGAGAGAAGATAATAGAGCAGAGGCAAAGGAGCAGTGAAATCTAAATATTTACCTCAGCTGTTCATTCAAGGGCCTTTTTTTTTTTCTTTTTCTTTTTCTGTTTCTCTGGTATAGCCTGAATAACCCCTTAAGTTGTAATTTTTTTTAATAAGTGATGTCAAAATAAATGATGATTTCTTTATAATACAGCATCATTTACAGAAAAACAGTATAGTCATAGAATTTAAGATTGAGACTATACACCAAAAGCACTCAGACTTCCTACCACTTCAAAAGCCAGTTTGTATCTTTATATGTCAATACTTTAAAACCTCGAAACTGTGTGTCTTCTCTTGCAGCCCAATTAAAGGATATTGCGTATGGCACCAAGCAGTACAAATTTAAACCAGAAATCATGCCAGATGACTCCGTTGATGAGTTTGATGAAACCATTCACTTAGAACGAGGCGAAAACCTACTTGAAATCCATATCAACAAAGTAACCTTTTCTTCTGAAGTTTTACAGGCATCTGGAGATAAAGAGCCTGTCACCTTCTGTACCTATGCTTTCTATGATTTTGAACTACAGACAACTCCCATAGTGCGGGGCCTTCACCCAGAATATAACTTTACTTCTCAATATCTCGTTCATGTTAATGACTTATTCTTACAATACATTCAGAAAAATACTATTACTCTTGAGGTCCACCAGGCTTACAGCACAGATTATGAAACAATCGCGGCATGTCAATTGAGATTCCATGAAATTCTAGAAAAAAGCGGTCGAATATTTTGCACAGCAAGTTTGGTTGGTGAGTACAATCTTACAAACTTTGGCTGTTTGAAGCACTGATTGGTTTATACATTAATATGGTGTTCCACATTAGTATCTTCTCTCTCAGATTCAAGGTGCCTTTAGTGTAAGGACAGCGTTATCTGATATAGCTGCCCACAGTTGATTGGACTCTCTTAAATGTCACTAATAATGTCAGTACAATGGCTATTAATTTTTTAAAGCTTATTAGTACAAATGTTTATTTACCATGTTGATATCCTTGTTTGATTAAACATTAATTGTAGTACATTTATCAAAGTTTTTTAAGGAGCTTATCATGTTATCACTGTTACTAAGCACTGGGAATACAGTGATCAGTGGTAAATAAGACAGAGCCCCTACCTTCATGTAGCTTACCTTCTAGAGGGGAAGATGGGCCATAAAACAAATAAACATATCATTAGATATGAAGAAAAATTATCAGGGCAAGAGGCTAAAGAGAGAGATGGAAGGTTGCTAATTCAGATAAGGGCTTCCCTACAGGGTGCCATTGGTAAAGACCTGAATAAAGATCCACGTCAGGATCCAGGGGAAGAATGTTTCCAGCAGAGGAAACAGCAAGTATTGTACAAAGGCCTGAGGGAGGAACAGACCTGCCATGTTGGAGGAACAGCAAGGAGGCCAGTGGCTAGAGCAGAGATGAGATTAAAGCAATAGGCAGGGACCAGATCTCACTGTAGAGCCTTGTGGGTCATGGTGAGGTGTTTGGACTTTTTCTTCCTCTGAGTGATGCAAGTCATTGGGTGGTTTTGAGGAGAGAAGTAACGTGATCACACATAGGTTTTAGAAAAATCGCCCTGGGTGCTGTGGGAAGAACAGTCTGTATGGGCCAAGCAAGAAGATAGGACCATTATCAGGCTATTGCATTAATCTGTGGAAAGATGTTGGTGGCTTGGATTACGACGGTAATGAAAGTAGTGATAAGAATTGGTTATATTCAGTGTCTATTTGATTAACTCTTCCTTGAAAACGTGCTCAACAATTGCATGTAGAGTAATGAGGGAAACAAAGGAGGCGAGAATTTCTGGTGTGAGCACCCGGGACAATGATGAGGCCATTTATCGAGACAGACCTGGGCAAGGAACAAATTTGAGGAAAAAAACTAAGAACTGTGTTTGAACAGGTTAAGATTGACCTGCCTATTAGACAGCCAAGTGGAAATGTCACCTAAGCAGTTGGATATACTAGTCTGAAGGTCAGAGATAGAAATATAAAAGCGGGATTCATTAGCATACAGAATATATTTTAAGCCTTGGGCCTATATAATTTCACGTAAAGAGTGAGTATACATAAAGAAGAGAAGGTGACCAAGGACTGAGCCTTGGGAGACTCCAAAATTTAGAGTTCAGGAAGAAGAGGAAGAGCCAGCAAAGGAAACTGAGGAGTGGCCAGTGAGGTGGGAGACAAACCAAGAGTATACAGTATCCTAGAGGCCAAGTGAAGAAACCTTTTCAAGAAGGAAGGAGGGTGCATAATAGCCAGGTCATGGCAGCAACCTAAATGCCCATTGACAGACGAATGGATAAAGATGTGGCACATATGTGCAATGGAATACTACTCAGCCATAGAAAGGAACGAAATTGGGTCATTTGTAGAGACGTGGATGGACCTAGAGACTGTCCCACAGAGTGAAGTAAGTCAGAAAGAGAAAAACAAATATCGTATATTAACGCATATATGCGGAATCTAGAAAAATGGTACAGATGAACCGGTTTGCAAGGCAGAAATAGAGACACAGATGTAGAGAACAAACGTATGGACACCAAGGTGGGGTGGCGAGGGTGGGGGTGGTGGGATGAATTGGGAGATTGGGATTGACATGTATACACTGATGTGTATAAAATAGATAACTAATGAGAACCTGCTGTATAGAAAATAAGATAAAATTCAAAAAATAAATAAATTTTTAAAAAGGAAAACTTTTTTAAGTGACCAAGAAAAAAAGGAAGGAAGGTGACTCAGGTTCTGGGGAGGGATTTTATTTTATTGATTGCATAGGTGGTATAGTCACATGGTTCAGAAGAACTTGCCCTCAAAAAACTTAGTGTGGTGGAGAAGTAGACTGGTGAACTGCCAATTGTGCCAAAGCAGTCAGTGCCCTAATGAGGACATCTTTCTTCGTTTCTGCAAAGGAAGCATAGAGCTCTTAAGTCTCCTGGGAGCCCTAGAGGAAATCGTCACAGAGGAAGAGAAAGAGCTGCCTGAGTTAGAAGGCGTACTACAACTACAACCCCAGCAAGAGGGTGTACAGGGCAGACATGCGAGGGTATATTACATACGGTATAGATTTGACATAGCTATGGTGTTTTTCCCTATACTTACGGCACAGTAGGAAAATGGGAAGGTGCCAAAGATTTCTCGAAAGTTGAATTCATATTCCATTCATAATTTTGAGGTTTCATTTTGTATCTGTCAGACTACATTGAGTGCAACTTGTTAAAAAAGAAAAAGCATCAGAAAGAATCCGTGGAGTATTTGACTCAATGTTTAGATTTTTCTTTATATTTTAGAAAGATTGAAATAGTATAAACCGGACTACCTCAAATGTAGTTTGACATAGTTTTTTAATAATATTTAACATACGGTGGAACTCGTACTTGCAGAAGTAACTTTATTTTCTTTATCTCTGTTATTTGCCAATCACACATCATTTGTGCAAGTCATATATTATTTTACTCAGTATAAAATTTATAGTTTTAATGTATAATACCATTGATGTATTTTTTACTGGTATATATTGTGATTTATGGGACTATTTTAACAGTGAGTTATGTATTGGTTTGTAGGAACTAAAGGAGACATCCCCAATTTTGGCACGGTGGAATACTGGTTCCGATTAAGAGTTCCCATGGATCAAGCAATTCGACTTTATCGAGAACGGGCAAAGGCTTTGGGATATATAACATCAAATTTTAAGGGGCCAGAGCAAATGCAATGGGTAAGCTTGTTTGACTTTACGACCCTTTTATGACACAGAAATTTTATAGTATTTCTTTATATTATCATGCTTTAAACCGAAATCATTTTCTTTCACAGCCATCAAGTGGCTTTTTTTAACTTTTTATTTTGAAATAATCATAGACTTACAGGAAGTAGCAAAAATAGTACAGAGGTCCCATGTAGCCTTCACCCAGCTTCTCCCAATTATAATATTTTATGTAACTATAGTGTAGTATCAAAACCAGGAAATTGATATTGGTACAGTACTATTAACTAGGCTACAGACTTTATCCAGATTTTGTAAGTTTTTACATGCACTTATGTGCGCATGCATGTGCACGACTACTTGTGTGTGTGTGTGTGTGTGTGTGTGTGTGTAGGAAGAAGCAGAGTTCAATGCAGTTTTATCATGTGTATATAATCATGTAACTACCACCACAATCAAGATACAGAATTGCTCTTTTACCACAAAGGAACTCCCTTGTGCTATCCAGGACACTTTCGAAAAAGAGAATTGCAATACTATTATTACACATCAAGTGACTTTCATTACAATTTCTACTGTTAAGGAAATGGATAGCTATTATTGGACTTTCAGTTATTCTCCTTTTTTCCAACTGTTTCCAACTTCTTCCAAGCTGTTTCAGAAACTTTTAGGTTTCTGAAATGCAGAGTAAAATATAAAATGAATATTCTTTTCCTGAGAATTAGAAGTATGAATGCAATTCCTCAGAGCAGCATTTTCCAAACTATGTTTCATGGAGTCTTAATAGCCATATTTCCAAAAGAATTCCATGATCCAATAAATGCAGAAAACACTGAATTGAGAAGCATTAAATAGGATCCTAGACTTTAGGGCTTCTCATGTGTAACGTGAATCTCAAGAAGAAGCATAAAGTATACACTTATGTTAAGTAACAAACGGATAGAATATAGTAGAAACATTTTGGAATGTCTGTTCAAGTCATGATTCTCTTTTTTCATTTGGACCTGCCCTCTTCTAATCCATGGGGCTGGGCCCCCAGTGGCCAGCTTTACGTTGGGTGATCCTGTTCTCTCCCACTCCACCCAATTATGAGTAATGATTCAGGAATATCCACCTGCCCCCAGCTGAGCGAATCAGATTCTGCTTTCTGAGATCAAGAGAAAGCAAGACTCTCCATGCCTGGAACGTGTAAAGTTGGGAGCTGTGGGACAGCCATCTGCTACCATGTTAAATGGCAAAGGAAAGAAAATGGGACTGGAAAGAGAATAATGAGCAAGCGTACAGAGAAAAACGGAAACTAGATGGAGAGTAAATTCCTGTAGTTTTCCAGTCCCGTTACCTTCCTTGGATACGACCACATTTCTGCTACACAGTTCTATGAAATAACCCTGTAGCCTTATATAAAAGTCTCTTTTCATTGTATTTGCTGGGTGGAATTAGTTTCCATAACTTTCAATTAAAAGAACCATGACTAATATCACATTGATTCCGAAACTTAAAGAATGGCACCCGTTTCCCAGAGATCATCCTTCTGGACTAGTATTCTTCAGAACACACTTTGGGAAACACTGTTATGGAAAAGGGAATTAGAGATAGAGAAACCACATGATTTATTAATTTTTGTGGTTTAAAGAGTTTTAGACTCCCAGTTTATGGGTTGAATGAGTCATTTACTGTTGGAATTTCAGCTTTTGTGGGTAGACTCGGTGGGGGGGAGAAACGGAGGGGGTACTTTGTAAATCCTTCCACTCAGTCTTCTATAGCCGGATGCAAACGAGCCCTGGGAAAGCAGTGTTGTGATTCCCTTCTCAGATTTCCCCTCTCCACACCACCAGATGTCTCCACCAAGGAGATTATGACTTCGGTTCTGTTTTCCTTCTCCAATAAACTTCTCTAGAATCAAAAGGTCCAGATGTTCAATCCAGATTCAAAAATGCAGTGAAAGAGGGGTCCCTATATGGAAGGTAGAGAATTATCTAACACCACAAGGCACTGCAACACTACATTCTTTGTCCCAGATCACATCAGCTATGGAAGGCTTAGCAGTTAGTCAATGCAGGTGTTTGCTAGAATACTTGTGCACTGACTGCCTGAGTAATAGTCCCAAAAAGGGCCATAGAGTAGTTTCTGACCCTGCCTGACAACTCCCTTTGCTCATCTCTCTTCTGAAATGTCCTTCCAATCCAAGGTTTTACCCCTCCAAGGTTTATCTCTCACTCTGTTTTCTTGTTCCTTGGCCTCAGGTATCTGCTTCCCCAGATCACATTGGTTCAGGATGAGGGCCAACCCAAATATAACAAAATCAACTCTCTGGGTGGGTACCATCAAATTCATTGGTTTCTCACTTAAGAATGCGGTATGATCAGAATAACTGGAATGGTTGAAGGAGTAGCTCTTTTTTTTTTTTTTTTTTTTAAAGACACATTTATTCAGCATCATGATCAGACTATTACATTTAGCAATCAACAGCATGGGTGCAAAAAAAAAAAAATCTACATTAAAACCCTTTGTTGGAATGCTTTACACTTTCCACAGAACAGAAACTAAAAGAACCTGTTATACAATTAGTCACAAATACAGTCCCCGAGTTTTTTTGCCCATACACATGAGTATTGTCTAAAACATGTCTTCTTTGTAGCATCTAGGCCCTGCCACCACTGTGCTTGGCTGAGTTCACAAATCTGTTGTAGCCTGTAGCTTCCCTGTGACTTCTCTGGCTCTCCTCTCCTGCTAAGCTTTGTTTCCTGGCAGTAATGAAAACCTTCTGCCACTGCCATAGCTCCTGCTGCTGCTGGAACCACCATAGCTACCTTGGTTTTGTGGTTTGGCAAAGTATTGGCCTCCACCACCATAGAGGCCAGAACTTCTGCCTCCAAAGTTTTCTCCTTTCATGGGCCCAATATTTGAAGATTGATTGTTGTAATTGCCAAAATCATCGTAGCTTCCACCACCTCCAAAATTGCTTCCATCGTTACCAAATCCATTATAGCCATCCCCACTGCCACCATATCCACCACCACCGCAGCTGCCACCAAAGCCACCTCGACCACTGAAGTTTCCTCCACGACCAAAGTTGTCATTCCCACCAAAACCACCTCCGTGACCACCACCAAAGTTTCCAGAACCACTTCCACCTCTTTGGCTGGATGAAGCACTAGCCATCTCTTGCTGAGATGGGGCTTTCCTTACTTCACGGTTGTGGCCATTCACAGTGTGGTATTTCTGAATGACAATCTTGTCTACAGAGTCATGGTCATCAAAGGTTATGAAAGCAAAGCCTCTCTTTTTGCCGCTGCCTCGGTCAGTCATGACTTCAATCACTTCAATTTTCCCGTACTGTTCAAAATAACCTCTTAGGTGATGTTCTTCCGTGTCTTCTTTAATGCCACCAACAAAAATCTTTTTCACAGTTAAGTGGGTACCAGGTCTTTGAGAATCTTCTCTTGAGACGGCCCTCTTTGGTTCCCCAACTCTCCCATCCACCTCGTGTGGCCTTGCGTTCATGGCCACATCCACCTCCTCCACAGTGGCATACGTGACAAACCCGAAGCCTCTGGAGCGCCTGGTGTTTGGACCCCTCGTTACCACACAATCTGTGAGCGCTCCCCATTGCTCAGAATGGCTCCTCAGACTCTCATCGGTTGTTTCAAAGCTCAAACCTCTGATGAAGAGCTTCCGCAGCTGTTTGGGCTCTTTGGGTGACTCTGACTTAGACATGACGGCAGTGGAGGGGGGAGACATCAACGATGCTTACCTGGCAGCGTCCACGGGCAGAAAGGAAGGAGTAGTTCTTAATAAAATTGTGAACTAGGGGACATTTGTCTTGGACCTAACGGCTCACTTCACCTGTTAATTATTAAATAGAATTAAAGAACATCAGATTAACTATTTTCTTGGCTTTATTTGGTTTTAACAGCAATCTCTACATGTATGCTCAGTCTTCTATATTTGCTGCTAATAGCATCCGTACATACGTTCTAGAGAATATTGGTTTTAAATAAGAGTCAAGAGTCTTTTACTGAGAAATTCACTTTGAAGTGAAAATCTGCAGCTTTTTGTCCATCTACAAAATTATTTTGTTTGGGGGTTGGCAGCTGTTGTTTACTTTTCACTGTATTATTACTATAATATAAATATGTATGTTTTTCCAGTTAAGTCAGCAAGCACCCAAAACTGCTCAGCTCGGTTCTACTGATTCCACAGATGGCAACTTAAATGAACTTCATGTTACAGTGAGATGCTGCAGCCACCTGCAGTCCCGAGCAAGCCACCTTCAGCCACACCCATATGTTGTGTACAAGTTTTCTGACTTTGCAGACCATGACACAGCCATCATTCCCAGTAGCAGTGATCCACAGTTTGATGATCATATGTGTTTCCCAGTGCCAATGAATATGGATTTGGATCGATACCTTAAGTCAGAGTCTCTGAGTTTTTATGTGTTTGATGATAGTGATACCCAGGAGGATATTTACATAGGAAAAGTCAATGTGCCTCTGATTTCATTGGCACATGACAGGTGTATTTCAGGTAAGCCTATTTCTTGAATCCATGAAATTGTTTAAAAAAGAAAACACCACCTAAATTATACCTCAGTGTTATGGATATGATCTGTTTGTAACAATCTTCCTAACCTTCTCAGATAATCTTAAACTTTGGGCCCATAATACTATATTGTTTTAGTTATTTTCTTAGTAGTTGTTCCAGGGATTGCAGTATGCACCTCAGCTTGCCACAGTCAAACTTAATGCTAATAACTCCATTAAAATTTAGAAAGTCTGCTCCAGTATAATTCCATTCCCTCCCCCCTCCTTTGTGATATTGTTGTCATATATATGTACATAATATGCCTGTATATGTTATAAACCCAACAGTACAATGTTATAATTATTGCTTTATATAACTTTGTCCTTTAAGAGAAGGGAGAATATATATAATTATAGGAGACTTTTATATTAACTTACATATTTACCATCTCTGGTATTCTTTATTTCCAAATTTGGATTTGAGTTACTGTCTGGTGTCATTTTCTTACTCCAAATAGCTCTATTTCCTCCCCCTCTTTTGTGTTACTATTTCATATATTTTTTTATCTTTACATGTTATAAGTCCAGGATTATAATTTTTTAATTATTGTTTTATACAGTTGTTTTTTAAATCAGTTAAGAGGAAAAACATATTTATACTGTGTTTTATAATTACCTATGTAATTACCTTTATTCACATCTGTTCCTCCATGTTGATTTGAGTAACCATCTGGTGTCACTTGATTTTAGCCTGAAGAAACTCTTTTAATATGTCTTGTAAGTCAGGTCTGCTGGCAATGAATTCACTTAATCATTGTTATTTGGGAATGTCTTTATACTTTAGCTTTTATTTTCTGAAGGATAGTGTTGCTGGATATCATATTCTTAGTTGTCAGGTTTATTTTCTTTAAGCACTTTGAGTACATCAGACAATTGATTCTGGCATCCGTTGTTTCTAATGAGAAATCATCTGTTAATCTTATTATGGTTCCCCTCTACATGATACAGTTTTCAAGTTTTTTTTTTTTTTTTTTTTTTGGCTTTTGACAATTCAACTCTAATGTAGTTAGGTGTGGATCCCTTTGTGCTTATTCTACTTGGAATCTTTTGAGCTTCTTTATGTGTAGGGTACTGTTATGCACCAAATTTGGGGAGTTTTCTGCCCTTACTTCTTCAGTTATTTTTTCTGCCCTTTCTTCGCCTTCTTACATTCCTGTTACACATGTTCATATGTTTAATGGTGTCCTACAGGTCTCTGAGGCTCTGTTGATTTTTTTTCATTTTTTCTCTTCAGATTGGATAATCACTGTTGATCATTCTTCAGGTTCATTGATTCTTTTTTCTGCAGCTCATATCTCCTACTCAGCCCCTCTGTTGAATTTTTTCATTTCAGTAATTATACTTTCTAACTCCAGAATTCCTTTTTAACTGTCTCTTTTTTTATTGAGATATAGTTCATATGTAATATTATATGTTATAGGTATACAACATAGTGATTTGTAGTTTTTAAGGGTTATACTCCATTTATAGTTATTATAAAATATTGGCTATATTCCCTGTGTTGTACAATATATTCTAGTTCTCTTTTTTTATAATTTCTATCTCTTTATTATATTCTCTGTTTTATAAGTCATTGTCATCACACTTTCCTTTAATTCTTTAAATATGGTTTCTTTTAGCTCTTTGAACATATTTGTAATAGCTGCTCTGAGGTCTTTGTCTACTAAGTCTAACATCTGGATGCCCTCAGAAAGTATCTGTGGATGACATTTTGTCTCCTGTTTCTTTGCATATCTCATGAATTTTTGTTCTTGTTTAAAATTGGACATTTAGGACACTATATTGTAGCATCTCTAGATTGCAGCCCTCCACAGGGTTCCTGTTGCTGTTGTTGTTTGTTTGGTGACTCACCTGGACTACTTCTGTAGTCTTTTTCCCTCACTATAGCCACTGATGTCTCTGCTAAGTTTTTGTTTGCTTGTTTTATTCTTGTTTTAGTTTTAAGCCTGAACATAGTTTAGTGGTCAGCCAGTGGTTGTTGAGAGTTGTGTTTAAACAACTTGAGCTGGCAGGCTTCCACCCTTTGCCTGTGGATCAGTGTATGGCTTGGGTAATGCATTCAAAGTTCAGACAGTCTACAAGTCTCACATTCAGCCAGGGACAAGTAGCGTACTAGTGTCTTTTCTGACTCCCACTGTCTTTACTGAGGTTCAGTAGATTTTCTTAAATAAATGCTTCTTAATTTGTTGTACACCTTTGATCAGTTTCCAGAGTTCTTAAATGATTATTTCTGTTCATTTTATCCAGTGTTATCATTGCTTTTTGTGGAATATATTTACTGATCTCTTCACTCGGCCATTCTGTAAGTCTCACCTGTGCCTGCAGTAGAAGTTTCTCACCTCCCTATATTCCACCTATATCCTTTTTGCTACCTAAAGTCTAGAGTTGTTTAGTTTTTTCTTTCCTAGCCAGCCATTAAAAGAAGGGTCAAACACTTGAGAACCAAGTAATGGATACCCATAAACAAAAGTTATGCTTGAAATATAGGTTTGTTTTTTTCACGTCAGGGATTTTCATACTGAAAACTCTAGTATAATGATTAAAATTTGTGACTCAATATTATGTATTCAGCTAGGTGATACTTTTTGTTACTGCTATATGTTTTGGGTGGTTTGTTTATTTTATGGACATTTTTTGCTGTGCTACTATTAATTTGGAATAATTTAACAAATCCCAGTAAAATGTATTTAAAATTAGAATTATGTAGTAATATAAAGACTCCTTAGGATACATAAATTATTTGAAATTTTGAAGTTTTAATATATTTTTCTACAGACACACAAGAATATCAAGTCAAAATGAAGCTTGTTATCTGAGCTATAACCCAGATAATATCTTAGTGGAAGGCTAAGAATTCTGAAGAATCTCTGAATTTAATTTCAGTGAATTAAAATATTTATAAGTCAATTATCTCATCTTTGAATCAGTATTATCTCTGAGGCCTTAACTTCTGAAAGCAGTCTGCTTGAGAGATGAACCTATCATAGATCTTTTTGTCTTATTTTATTCTCTCAAGTCATTTGACTTGTGAGTAAAAGCCAGACTTATTTTTAATAAGTTGTGGGTAGTTCTTTTTGCTCTTCTTTAATTTTTGTGGTAATAAAACTTCACTCTAGCATTAATTAAAATTCTTTTTGTAATTTGACAGGAATATTTGAGTTAACAGATCATAAAAAGCATCCTGCAGGAAGCATCCATGTTATATTGAAATGGAAATTTGCTTACCTTCCACCAAGTGGATCCATAACAACTGAAGACTTAGGGAATTTCATACACAAAGAAGAGTCTGAAGTTGTTCAAAGACTACCTCCAACATCCTCTGTTAGCACACTAGTAGTGAGTAACAGTGACTTTGAATTTCCTATAAAAGTAAATAGCCACATAAAAGAGAAAAAAAAAAATCTGAAAGCTATGTTCATCATTCTCAGTTTGACATATTGGTTTATCTTAGGCACCAACACCTAAGCCAAGACGTTTAACACCTAAAGATAAGAAGGTATCTTTTGTGGATATCACACCATATCAGCGTTCTGTAAGTAGTAAACACTCAAAATACTAATTTTTTTTTCCCATAACAAATATTCGGAATAAATGATATAGTATACCCTCCCTGATTTAAATGGAAACAGATAAATAAAATACTTCTTCTTCCCTTAAAATGTTACCTTTGTAATTTGGCACTGTATGTAAGTGTTAAATGTTCTTGCTCTTTGATCTGAACCCTCCTTTGGCCCCATATCTCTCTCCAGATACTGCCCAAATCCTCTGCCCCCATTTACCATAAAGCAAAACAGAACAAAACTCTTCAAAAAGTTGTCTTAATTCCATCTTCCTTTCCTCATACTGTTCCTTGCTCACACTAGTAAAACTTTTCCTCCTTAAAGCCACTCTTGCTAAGGTCACAATGACTTTCACTTTGCCACTTTTCACAGTGGCCAATTCTCAGTCTCCATCTTAATATCTCAGTAACTTTTGACACAGTGGAATACTTGCTCCTTTTACTCTTGGCCTCTGGGATACCATGCCTTCCTAGTTTTCCTCCAATTTAGCCAGTTATTCTTCTCATTCTCCTGGACCATAACTCTAAATGTTGAAGTACCTCAGCAGTCAAACTTCAGACCTAGACCTCTTCTCTTCTCAATCTGTATCTAAGTAAAGAGATCTTATCCAAAAAAACAAACAAGCAAATGAACAAACATAACAAAACAGAAACAGAGTTACAGATAGAAAGAACAAATGTGGTTGCCAGAGGAGAGAGGGGTAGGGGGGGAGAAACAAATAGATGAAAGAGGAAAGGAGATACAAACTTCCAGTTGTAAAATAAATGGGTCACAGGTATGAAATGTACAATGTGAGGAATATAGTCAGTAACTATGTGGTATCTTTGTATGGTGACATATCATAACTAGACTTATTGTAGTGATCATTTTGAAATGTAAAGAAATAGAGAATCACTGTGTTATGTAACAGGAACTAACATAGTGTTGTAAGTCAATTATACTTCAAAACCAAACAAACTCATAGAAAAAGAGATCAGATTTCTGGTTACCAGAAGCAGGGGATGGGGGAGGGACAATTGGATGAAGGTGATCAAAAGGTACAGACTTCCCGTTATAAGATAAATAAGTACTAAGGATGTACTAGGGATGTCATGTCCAACATGATAAGTATAATTAACACTACTATATTTTATATATGAAAATCATTAAGAGAGTAAATCCTAAGTGTGCATGTGCGTGTGTGTGTGTGTGTGTGTGTGTGAAAAAGTCTTATCATGATTTGGGATTTAATAATAAATACAAAATAACATACATGCATGTTTTCACATTAATGTAAGGAGACCTGTACTCCTCCTGAAGATACGAAGGAAATTTCACCAGAAGTGGAACATACGCCAGAAATAGAAATTAATATGCCAACTGTTTCACATATTCCTGAGGTATGTGTTTGTATTAAAATTATCTTGAAAGGTTTATTTTTTAAAGACTTTGTCTTTGCATTGACATGGATCAAGAAATCATATCGTTGATCCTATTTTTATACATGACTTCCTTGGAATAGAAATGTCAAAAATAAGACAAGTATAACAGTTACAATTAAGCAGACATTAGTAGGTAGTAAATACATATGTGAATTAAAGTATAATGTAAAATTCATTTTGAGATTAATGCTTTTTTATTCTTAGTTTATAATCACATTTTAATTTATCTGCATATTTTCATTCATACAGCTTCAGTGATTATTTTCTAATGACTCATATATATAGTGCATGTAGTGCATATTTACGTGCTTAATTATCATTCAAGTGCTTCAGCAAGAATGCTATAAATGTGATCTAAGCAATAATATATCAGCGTGCTTTTATTTCTTCAGGTTTCTCAGGAAAGCAGTGTAGATAAGGTAAAAGAGAATACAGAGAAAGTGCAACAAGGAAAAGATGATGATGTGTCTTTACTCTCTGAGGGTCAGCTTGCAGAACGAACTTTGACTTCTTCTGAAGATGAAACAGAAATAACTGAAGAACTGGAACCAGAAGGTGACTTTCTTTTTTAAATTAACATTATTTCCTTAACTCTGTTTTATTTAATCTGTTAGAGTGTGCATGCCTCATAGAACATCTTCATTTAACAGTGACTGTACTTCCTGACAGCTGTTTCTTGACAGAAATGATGGGATATATAGGTCAGTCTAGTCAGCTGTGGTCAGGTGGAATTGTTGCATATCTTCTTATTTCAACTTGGAGCACCACAACAGAATGCAAGTATTGTGGCTGACCATGTTCCCAGTTTATATTTTAAGTGACTTTATAGCCTCTTTGGGTTCAGTACTATTATCTGGGTTATTCTAGAGGACTTCACTTTTTAAAAATTAAAACTAAGAACTCAGACCTATAAAAGACAACTTGCATCATGATTTAATTTATATAAACATCTAGAAAAGGCAAACAGATTAATCTGTTGTGACAGAAAGCATTTAAGTGGTTACCTAGGGAAGGACGAACGGGAATAGAAAGGTGCAGAAGGAAAGAGATTACAAGGGGGCATGAGGAAATTTTGGGGGGTGATAGATATGTTCACTATCTTAATTGTGGTGGTGGTTTCACAGAGTCACATATTTGTCAAAATATATAGTTTCAGAATGTAAATACAGATTTTGTACTTTAAATTTGTGTGGTTTATTTTATGTCAGTTTACTGCAACAAAGCTGTAAAACCTTTAAAAATGTTTTTAAATAGTAGGAATAACTTGATTTTTACACAGTAGTATTGGTTAGACTGTTAGACATTATTACCATGTTCTTCTCTTTAAAAAAAATTTTTTTTAATTTTGTACTAGAACAAGCTACATTCTTATTTCCTTTGTTTCTGCTAAAACTAAACCTGGAATTTTTCAGTCATTTTTTTCTCTTTTCTAAAATGTAATATAAATATCTTTACTGCTAAAAAAATCCAGACATGATTACCATATTGTTCTTTTAAGGTTATCCTTGTAATGTATGCTTATTTCTCTCCATGTCACAAGGTGCAAATATAATTGGTTTAACAGGTTTAAACCAATAAAATTTTATTTTTCAACAGATGAAGAAGACAGATCAGCTTCTGACAGTGATGAGTGTTTTATTCCAGGTCCTATCGCCAAGAGCATCAAACAGGTCAGTAACCTGATATCAACCAGAAATGTTCTGAAATAAAGCTGCTTTTCATTCATAGTTTATCAGTCTTCATGTATGAAACTCTTAAGGCAGAATATTTCTGGAAAAATTTTAATGTGTTATCATAATCTTATCCAAGTAATCATCTAGTGCAAGAAAATTTTATTTACACTTTCATTATGTAACAGACCATAACATGTAAGCGTTATTTTTGCTTACATGTTTAAGAGTACCTAACATCAGCAGCTTCAATGGTTACTTGCTAAAACCAGCTGACTTCTCTGACTCCTTTTCAGAACCATTATACAAAGATGTATTAAATCAAATCTGAACTTTAAAGAATTCAAAATGTGAGATTGCATTTAAAACTATAATAACTTACACATGTGAATTCATAGACTATTCACATGTGTAAGTTATCTAAATATGTCACTGATAAGCTATTAAAGTTATTTCATTCTGCCAAAAAATTAAACCCTTAGAAGGTAATTAATTTCATATAGGTATACTTCGCTTGTTTTGTAGCACGTTGCTGAAAAGTAGTATGTAAACTGAAATTTTGAGAAGAAAATTATACTTTAATTTACATAGGAAGTGTCCCACTTACCAGAGCATTTTTCATTGTAAGGGGAGAAAAAGTTTTTATAAAGTAAATGTAAGTAAAGTGCTAGCTTTTTCTATTCATCTACATTAATTTTCCTGAAATGATTCATTGTATTCCTTTTCTTTAGAATTTCTACTTTATTTATTTATTTTTTAAAATTTATTTATTTTATTTTTTTGGGGTGTGTTGGGTCTTCGTTTCTGTGTGAGGGCTTTCTCTAGTTGTGGCAAGCGGGGGCCACTCTTCATCGCGGTGCGCGGGCCTCTCACTGTCGCGGCCTCTCTTGTTGCGGAGCACAGGCTCCAGACGCGCAGGCTCAGTAGTTGTGGCTCACGGACCCATTTGCTCCGCGGCATGTGGGATCTTCCCAGACCAGGGCTCGAACCCGTGTCCCCTGCATTGGCAGGCAGATTCTCAACCACTGCGCCACTAGGGAAGCCCCTACTCTATTTTTAAGAATTGCAATACTTATTTCAACTCTTAAAATCTCACATTCTTAGCTTAATCTCTCTGCAGATCAAACCCATAAAACAGAACATTTCCGCTGTCACAGATGCCTCCATAAAATAGAGAAATCCGTTGTTTCTGTGATTGACAAATACAAACAGATGATTATAAATATAAACAGAACTCATCTGTCCAAAGTTTTATTATAATTATTATTATATAATTATTAATTATAATAACATCATCTAACATATAGTGTACTGATATATGGAATCATTATTGTTCAAAATTGATAAATTAAAAAAGGAATCTTGCATATGGTTGCCTGAAGACTTAATTATAGCATTTAGTTCAATTCAGTTTAATTCGTTTGCTTTATCAAATCTGAAATTGTTAAATTATTTTATCAAAATAAATCAAATTATTTCAGTGAAGAGAAATTCTCTACCCTCTACTGGAAATTTTTGATAATGGGAATCAATGGGAAAATGAGCCTCTTGTGTGGAATTTAGCTGTCTAGCCATTTGTATTAGTCAGTTTTCCAAAGAAACAGAACCAATAAGATATATTTATAGAGAGAGAGAAAGAAAGTTACTAAAAGGAATTGGCTCTCGTGATTATGGAGAGTATGGAGTCCCAAGATCTGCAGTCTACAAGCTGGAGACCCAAGGAAGTCAATGGCTTAGTTCCAGTCTGAGTTGGAAGACCTCAGAACTAGGAGAGCCCATGGTGTGAGTTCCTGTCCGAAAGCAGGCAGGCAGGAGACCTACAAAGAGTAGATGTTTCAGTTCAGTTCAAGGGCAAGAAAAGACCAATGTCCCAGCTCAAGGCAGTCAGGCAGGAAGAGTTCCCTATTACTCAGGCTTTTTGTTCTATTCAGGTCTTCAATTAATTGGATGAGGCCCCATCCACATTAGAGAGTATAATCGGCTTTACTCAGTCTGCCAATTCAAATGTTAATCTCATCCAGAGATACCTTCACAGACTTACCCAGAGTAATGTTTGACCAAATGTCTGGGTACCTCATGGCCCAAACAAGTTGACATATAAATTTAACCATCACATCATTTTACTAAGAACAGTCCATTCATTACATCAAGAGTAGTAAGCCTGCAAGCTTGATTCAGATATCTCTTTCTCACATGGTTCACATTTCTTTCTCAGTAGTTCTGCAAGACTCTGCTTACTTTCATCACGATTTTTGAAAGGCTATATTGTTTAGCCTTTCGAACATAACATATAACATATGAGATACTGAATCAGTCCTAGGGTCTACAGGACTAGTACCAAGGGGTATATTTATCTAGCCAATCTACAAACAGTACTTATCTCTCTTGTTATAACTCAGCGATTCCCAGGGATTCACCATCTGCAGTTTGTGATCACTCTTCCCTAAGGAGGTAGATACAGTATTCCGGCCCTGCCCTCAGGAAACATTACATTCATTGGGAAGATGTTTTCATGAAAAAGTCAAGTAGTAATTCAGCAGTTAAATTACAATATAAAACAATGTCAGGAGACAGTACCAATGACTAATAGATATTTGAGCTAAAGAATAAAGCTGTTTGGGGCCTATCCTCCTCATTTTCCAAATGAGTAAACTGAGATTTTGAAATAAGCTGACTTGCTGACAATCATGCCACTAATTAAGGAAGTTCAGAGGAAGGAGAAATTTGGAGTGATTTTTCAATAGACTTCATTAAGGATATGCCCACAAGCTGGCTCACCCACCCTCTTTCTCATAGTTTCGTGTCTGCTTTTTCTCATTTTAAGCTGACCTTTTCTGCTTCACTTGCTTACTGCCCAAAGATAGCCACACAGAACGCCCAGCCCCAAGGAGAAGGATCTGATGAGCCACGTCTAGCCTCTGGATTGGGTCCATCTTTATCAGTTGTGCTCCTTGGACCCATTCAGCTGTGGCCAGTCACACAGTAGAAAGGAGTGTCCTGCTTTAACTGTGACAACTCAAAGATGCGGATATATGGCAGCAGGGAGAAAATCATGTGCATTTTTACTGCAGGCAGGGATGCACATTATGTTTCAGAAGTCAAGAATACACTAACTGGAGCAGCCTTTCTGTAGAAAGGGATAGAAGACTTCAGTTACAATGGTGAAGACTAAATGTTTTGGATTTTATCCAAGAGAGACTAGGGAGGCATTGCAACAGTTAATTTTATTTTCTAAACATTGTATTCATCATCTAAGAATAACTTTCAAAGTATGGAGAAATGTTATCTAAATTATGTCATCTTAGACCAGTGATTTCCAACTGGGGGCAATTTTGCCACCCAAGGGACATTTTGGCAACGTCTGGAGGCATTTTTGGTTGTCACACTGGGAGGGACTACTACTGGCATCTAGTGGTTAGAAGTCAGGGTTGCTGCTAAACATGCTGCAAAGCGTAGGACCCACGACAAAGAACTGTCTGGCCTAAAATGTCAGTAGTGCTGAGGTTGAGAAGTCCTGTATCAGACTTTCAACAGAATCATGTATATATTGACAACATTGCTAGCATCTCAGTGCAGTTATACAGTGCTCTTAACTAAGAATAAAGAACTTTGATTTAACCAAGAAGTTTAGTGAAAGAGCTATTCCTCTAAAATATTCAATTAATTCTAATGTACACATATATTTTTCCTTTGTAGTAAACTGGGCTTTTTCCTTTTTACTTCCGGAAAAGTAATTTGTGTTACTTTGCTACAGCCTAATACAGCCTTCACTACCATTCCAAAATGTGACTTCCTATAATGGTTTTAGATGCTGTCTCAGAAGTGTGAATATCATTTAAAGCAAGCAGCTATTTTTTTTTTAAACATCTTTATTGAAGTATAATTGCCTTACAATGGTGTGTTAGCTTCTGCTTTATAACAAAGTGAATCAGTTATACATAAACAATATGTTCCCATTTCTCTTCCCTCTTGCATCTCCCTCCCTCCCACCCTCCCCATCCCACCCCTCTAGGTGGTCACAAAGCACCGAGCTGATCTCCCTGTGCTATGCGGCTGCAAGCAGCTATTTTAAGCAATGCTTTATGCCTTGGTAGCTATTAATCAGCTCCCATGTGGTTTTAAAAATTCTACTTTTAGTAGAAGGTAATGACCAGAATCTTATGTTCATAGGTGAAATTTAGTTTTGTTAAATTATATAACAAATACAGTAAAATAGTATAATCTGTAAGCACAGGAACAAAATAAGAGATCATCATATTGTTGAAATATAGCATTTTCTAGTGATTGTACCAGTTTTTCTGTGTGCTACTTTTACAAATCGTTTAATATGAGTCATGGAACCTTTTTCTTTAAAGATTCCGTAAACAGTACAAAGAACTCCTGAATACGTTTCACTCAGATTCATCAGTTGTTAACATTTGCTTATACTCTTTTTTTAATCATTTCTCTTCTCTCTCCTATATATGCTTATATGCAGTATGTATACATCATAAACACACATTCTTACATACATAGTTGTAATGAATCATTTGATAGTTGCAGAGATCATGCCCCTTCACCCCTAAATACTTCAGAACAATAATACTGGAATCTACAGTTCTTATTAAAATTGTGCCAGTTGTCCCAGTATTATCCTTTATAGCATGTTATTAATCTGGTCCAGGATCAAATCCAGATCACACATTGCATTTAGTTTTCATTCCTCTTTAGCCCCCTTTAATGTGTAATGGTTCCTCAGCCTTCCATTGAGTTGGTCTTTCGTAACATTGACATTTTTTAAGAATGCAGGCCATTTATATTGTAAAATGTCCTTCAATTTGGATTTGTGTGATTCAGGTTATTCGTTTTGGTAGGAATACTACAGGAGCAACGCTGTGTCCTTTTCAGTGCATGATACCAGGAGACACAGGATGTCATTTTATCTGATTGTTGATATTAACTTTTAAGCCTAAAAATACTTGTGGCTCATTAGTTTCTTCTTTTGTCTCCTCTTTAAGAACTGCTTCAGGTACAAAGCTCAGGACAGGAATACATAGCTTTCTTTGGAAGGGAAGGTACTACTGAATGTCTAATATGTGCTAAGCACATGCTATGTAATATCTCCTTATAGTTCTCACAGCAATTCTTTATTCATTAGCATCTACTGTGTATTATACGAGAAACAATCCCTAGCCTCAAAAAATTCACAGTCTAGGGCAAACACAATTACAATGCAGTGGTCAGCGCTAGGAGAATGGAATGCACAGCTACTGTGGGAGCCTTCAGGAGGAGTGCCTAACTCAGCATGAGGGACCCTCATCAAGGATGGCTTCCTAGGGTCAGTGAAGCTTGAGCCAAGACTTGAAGATGATTAGGAATTAGTGGAAGCAGAGGAGGCGACATTATAGGCCAAAGAAACAAAAGCATAAGAATTTGAGAGAATGTGGAGCATGGCTTGTTCTGAGAATCAGAGCGGTTTTAGGATGGGCCAAGCCTATGGCACACATGGGGAGCCCCAGGAGAATATGCTGAAAAGATAGTCATGTCCAGAGCATTGAGGCTTCTGTGTATTATCTGAGGAGGTTGAAGTCTATCCTGAAGTTCTACGAGCGGCCAATGAGGATTTTTAAGGGAGGAGGAAGAAGATCAGTCATTCATTAAACAGGTAGTTAGTGAGCATTTTCTGTGTCCCGAGCCTTATTCTAGGGACTGGGAATTTAGCAGTGAATAAGAGGAGTAAGTCTCTTGCTCTCGTGGAGCTTGCACTCTTGGATCACATTTTAAAAGATCATGCTATCAATAAAGTAAAGAATAGATTTAGAGGCACAGGGACTAGTTAAAAAGTAATTAAATAACCCCACTCTGTGGTGACCTCCACTTTGTAGAAATTTTTTAAATTGCCTTTACCTATAGCTATAATGTCACAAAATTGAGAGGGAGAGTAGTGTCCTAGATAAACATCATTTATGCCAATTACGCTATGAATTTCAATTATCTACTACACTGTGTAAGCAACTTAAGATTATTCAGTTTCTTTTTTTCATGTTACAGAATCTGACAGCTCATAGTTATGTTTTAGAAATGTTGATCCTTAAATGGAATCTAACAGATTTCCCAGGACTTAGACATATTACTTGGTTCTTCCTCTTTTCTTCATGTCTGTGATGTATAATTAATCATAGATTACTTCATTTTGTTTCATTTCATTTACAACATTTATGAGCTTCACTTTGTCAGAATGAAATGCTTGTCCCCTCCGTTCCTTTCCAAAGTGGCATAATTAGTGTTAGCATCTTTTTTAACAGGCTACATAAAGTTTAGTGGCTGGATTAAATCAAGTCATTAACATAATGTGCCACCCAATTTGCCCCTATCTCTCTTCGTTTCCAGGACATCAAAGTGCCACAGAGCACCAGTGTAATTGGGCCTTGCTGGCCTGTCAGATTCCGTCAGCCTGATGACTGCTGCTTTTACTAAAAAGCTTCTAGGCATGATAATTACTGGGGGTGGAGAGTCTGAGAAATGTAAAACTTTGGACATTTCTCTATGAATATTTTATTAATTTGAATAATCAGAAGTTAACAGTATCAATTTGATGTATAATACATTGATTAAAAGCCTTGTTTTAGGTCCTCAAAATAGACATCAAAACCGAAAATTTGCATCTGCCATAGCATTAAAAAAAAAAGAATTATCAATCCTTCTTTCACATTATTCCTAATTTTACCATTTAAGCAATGCAGCTTTCAATTTTTACAACTAAATATATTGCCTTCAACTCACAGATTTCTTAAAGTGTGCCCACAGGTGAGAATGGGATATCACAGGCTAAAGAGTAATGATCTTTTTTGTGCAATGCACATTTACATCTTTCTCCGTTCCTACTAATAGCAGTTTTGTAAAAGCTGCCATATTCAATCGGACTAAAATGCAGTTCCACCTGGATGCCAGGTTCTCTTGAACAACGTGAGCTGGCATTCCCAGGTGATCGCAGTAATGATGTCCAGCAAAATATGTTTTAAAGCTTTGAAAAGCAAAATGCATAAAGCAGCTCACCGCTTTTAGCACTAGGGTATTATACGTTGTTAAATCACTTCAGAATCAAAGATGATATCCTATCAGTGGGTAGAGTAAGCCCCTCCCACTGTTTTACATATGGACGCTTAAGCTAGATAACCAGCAATGCTGGATTACTCTCCTGATATTAATTGCCTTTAAAACTATTTTTTATATTTTGTAACTTAATTATCTCTTACTAATATACCACGGACATCTTTCCATAGCAGTATACTCTATTTCTTTTTTCGCATATGCATAATATTACATTGTATAGGTGTACCATATTTATTTAAATAAGCACCTTTTGGTGGACCCTTTGGTTTCTATCAGTTTTTGCTAATACAGACATTTCCAGGTTAAGTGTTATTATACATAACATTTTTACACAAAACGTGTAGAAATTACTGTTTCCTCATATCACACTTCTTGTCAAATTTATGAATAAGAAATATCTCACTGATGATTCCATTTAAAAAGAAGCAAACAAAAAGGTATATTTGTTCATACATAGTATATTTGTACATACATACATATGTATTTTTTTTCACACACACACACACACTGTATTTTATTTTTACAAGAGATAAACTGACACCAAGCATTGTAAGTGGACGACCACAACAAAAGCAACAATGATTGCATTTACCAAACACGAAACACACTCATACTATGACATAATATTGACATTCAGTCCAGGAATCTTCCACTGTAACAGCTCCTTTACTTTGCAGTGAAAATTGATTTGTATATTTTTTGCCTCTGAGTCCTTGTGGAATTTTTTTTTTTTATTCAAACAGAAAGTCACAAAAATTATAATGATCCTCATCAGTTCACTCAGTCCCATGTAATTAATTTTTTTTTCATCTTGATCTTTTGTTAGCACTTCTATGAATTCATCAGTTTTCCATTAGAGTTCTGAAAATGCTTATTCATTCAGTTCAGCAGTATAGTCAGTTACCAGAAACCTGTACTTGTCAGAGTCTTTCCCATGAATTCCTTGAAGATGAAACCCTTTTATAGGAACATTTTTGCAAAAGCATCAGAGTACACCCAGAACTGTCTGTAAATGACAAAAGACTTAAAAATGACCACGGTTAAAGATTTGATGAAAGTTCATAATAATGCAATTGACAAGGAAATTTAGTTATTTCTGAGGTATACATTTTAAAGTAATAACTAGAATTATGACTTATAACATTATACCAGAACATACAAGATTTTTAGAAATTTCATGTAATGTCTGAAACGTTTATGTTAACATATTTCCATACAAATAACCCAAAGAAAGTTTAGTATTAGTTGTTTTTTTGTTTGTTTGTTTGTTTATACTGCAGGTTCTTATTAGTCATCAATTTTATACACATCAGTGTATACATGTCAATCCCAATCGCCCAATTCAGCACACCACCATCCCCACCCCACCGCGGTTTTCCCCCCTTGGTGTCCATACATTTGTTCTCTACATCTGTGTCTCAACTTCTGCCCTGCAAACCAGTTCATCGGTACCATTTTTCTAGGTTCCACATACATGCGTTAATATACGATATTTGTTTTTCTCTTTCTGACTTACTTCACTCTGTATGACAGTCTCTAGATCCATCCACGTCTCAACAAATGACCCAATTTCATTCCTTTTTATGGCTGAGTAATATTCCATTGTATATATGTACCACAACTTCTTTATCCGTTCGTCTGTCAGTGGGCATTTAGGTTGCTTCCATGACCTGGCTATTGTAAATAGTGCTGCAGTGAACATTGGGGTGCATGTGTCTTTTTGAATTATGGTTTTCTCTGGGTATATGCCCAGTAGTGGGATTACTGGATCCATACTTTTTTTTTTTTTTTTTTAAGGTTACAGTCTTTTTTTTTTTTTTTTAATTTTATTTATTTATTTATTTATGGCTGTGTTGGGTCTTCGTTTCTGTGCGAGGGCTTTCTCTAGCTGTGGCAAGTGGGGGCCACTCTTCATCGAGGTGCGCGGGCCTCTCACTATCACGGCCTCTCTTGTTGCGAAGCACAGGCTCCAGACGCGCAGGCTCAGTAATTGTGGCTCACGGGCCCAGCTGCTCCGTGGCATGTGGGAACTTCCCAGACCAGGGCTCGAACCTGTGTCCCCTGCATTGGCAGGCAGATTCTCAACCACTGCGCCACCAGGGAAGCCCCATACATATGTATTTTTATATGAGCATACAGATATAACATTTAGGTCTATGTAAGCAAAGAAAATGTCTGGAAGTATATAATCCAAATACTGTTAGCAATGAGTATCTCTGGGACATGGGTCAGGGCAAGGGTCAGCAAACTATGGCCCATGTGCCAAATCCAGCCCTCTACCTATTTTTATAAATAAAGTTTTATTGGAGCACAGCACACTCGTCATTTACATATTGTCTGTGGCCACTTCACTCTACGAGAGCAGAGTTGAGTACTTGCAACAGAGACCATATAGCCTACAATGCGAAAAATATTTGCTCTCTGGCCCTTACAGAAAAAAATTTGCGAATCCCTGAGTTAAAGAATGGGTGGAAACAAGGAACTTTTATATTTTACTTTTTAGGATTTATATTGTTGGATTGTTTTTAGTGATGAATATAGATTGCTTCTAAAAAGGAAATAATTTGTTAGCTAATTCTGTACTAAAATGTTAAATAGTAACTAAAGAACAGTTTAATATGAATTGTAGAAGCTTTTCTATAAATAGAAAGGGCCAGCAAATACAGGGCGAGTCTTTTCTGGTTTAGAGCAGTGCTTCTCCAAGTGCGGTCCTCAGACCAGCAGCACCAGCATCACCTGAGAATCTGTGACAGATGCGAATTCCTGGGCCCCACGCTAGACCAAATGAATCAGAAGCTCTGAGACTGGAGCCCAGAAATCTGTGTCTTGTCAAGCCTTTCAGGTCATTCTGGGGTGTGCTAAAATCTGAGAACCACAGCTTTAGGGAAAGGCAGTACTTCTCACCATGGCTGCATGTTAGAACCACCTAGGAAACATTTCTAAATGCCAGGGCCCAGGCTCCACTCAGATCAGTTAGATCAGAATTTTGTTTAAAACTCCCCCAGTGGTACTAATGTGCAACAAAAATTGAGAACCACTGTTCTATAACATCTGTTCTCAATGATGGTAAAAGTGGAATAGCATATCAAAATAACCTGAAATTGAGGGTCATTTTTTAAATTCTCTCCTTCCTTCACAGTACTGCCATAGTAAGTCACTTTTAATGATGAAAATGTGTCATATCCCTCAGGTGTATTAGGACAGGAAAAAATATTCCAATCATCGCTTTAGAACATGCGGTAACAAGCTTCTGTAATTTGCTGACCATTACAGATACAGTAATTTACATGGTATATAAGGGAGACAGTGTTCTAAAAATAAGTATTCTTAACCCTAGCACGAGTCTGATCTCCATTACTGAAGTTTTCACTATTTATATTATTTGTTCAACATAGTATCTTTTAACAGAACACATGAGAAAAGAAAGATTACTGTCACCAATGGAAACTGGATTAGGTTTGTTTTGTTTGTTAAAAACATTATTACCATTATTTGTATGTGTGTGTGTTAATTCCCAATTTGAGAAGTGAAGTAGGGATCTAAAGTATCACAGAAATAGTAAGCAGTATGTCGGAAATATATATTAAATTACTACTTCTGTATTAATTGTTGTGTTTTAATTTTATAATGGTAGATTATTCAACATGCAGTGTATGATTTTTGTTGTTTTATGGTGTCATTTTATCAGCTGCTCAGGTGTCACTTAATAAATAAATAAATACTTAACTATTAAAACTATGAAAATGGAATAATCTCTGTAAAAAAAAAAATTATTACTTCAACAGTTGGAGTTTCTCTTTACTCTTATTTCTCCCAAAGAGCTATTTTTTTTTAAAAATCAAAGACTTTTCAATCAAAACTTGTATGAAGAGTGGATTTGATTCCCAATAAGTAGAAGCTTTGGAGCCTACTGTGAGGTCTAGGGGACTTTTTTTGAGTCTTTGAGGTGACTGTGCCAGCCCCCAGCCTGAAGAAAAGTTGTAAGAATGGCCATTAATCGTTATGCATCCTACCCTACTTACGTATGGCTCTGTCAGTACCAATGGAGAGTTGGACTTTTTTTTTTTTTTTAATAAATTTATTTATTTTATTTATTTACTTTTGGCTGCATTGGGTCTTCGTTGCTGAGCACGGACTTTCTCTAGTTGCTGTGAGCGGGGGCTACTCTTCCTTGCGGTGCACGGGCTTCTCATTGCGGTGGCTTCTCTTGTTGCGGAGCACGGGCTCTAGGGTGTGCGGGCTTCAGTAGTTTTGGCGCATGGGCTCTAGAGCGCAGGCTCAGTAGTTGTGGCGCATGGGCTTAGTTGTTCCGTGGCATGTGGGATCTTCCCAGACTACGGATCGAACACATGTCCCTTGCATTGGCAGGCGGATTCTTAACCACTGCACCACCAAGGAAGTCCCAGTTTGACTTTTTGAACCAACTATTTTGAGCTTGTCTTAGAGCTCACTTCAATTAAACTTTTATTCTTAAAGGGCATAGACATAGATCATCACCTTGCATTTCCATTTTATGTCTATTGTTTTGTTATAAAGTACCAAGTTCTACATACCTTGGCTCCTATAGGTAGGCTTTAATTATATTTATTTACACACACACATACACATATACAAAGTATTTTTTTTAATTTATTATTTATTTATTATTTTTATTTTTGGCTGTGTTGGGTCTTCGTTTCTGTGTGAGGGCTTTCTCCAGTTGCGGCGAGTGGGGGCCACTCTTCATCGCGGTGCGCGGGCCTCTCACTATCGCGGCCTCTCTTGTTGCGGAGCACAGGCTCCAGACGCGCAGGCTCAGTAGTTGTGGCTCACGGGCCCAGTTGCTCCGCGGCACGTGGGGTCCTCCCAGACCAGGGCTCGAACCCGTGTCCCCTGCATTGGCAGGCAGATTCTCAACCACTGCGCCACCAGGGAAGCCCTACAAAGTATTTTTATGCTGATAAAATAATACTCATGTAAACTTATATACCATTTGGGAAGTAACTTGATAATCCTACGAAGTTGACTTTCTCATACCTATCACCCAGCAATGCCAAGAGAACCACTCGCATACACAAGAAAACATAAAACGATGTTCAATGCAACATTCTTTGTAATAGCAAAAAATTTTAAACAACTTAATTGTTCATCAATAGAGAAATAAATAGACTAGAGATTATATAGACAATATAAATGGAATTCTATACAACAGTTAATATTAATGAATTAGATTTTAATTATAACCATGAATAAATCTCAAAAATATAGTATTGAGTGAAGAAATTGCAGAATGATTAATAGACAATGATACCATTCATATAAAATCTAAAAACAGAAAATAATATGTTGTTTATATATATATACATACATAGTAGAAAATATAAAAGCTTGTTTGGGAATGATACACACCAACTTCAGGATAGTGGTTACCTCTGGGGGAAATGAGGAAGAAGGGGAAAGGAATTGGGAGGGGGCGCTTTTCCCTGTATCCGAAATATTTTATTTCTTCCACAGTAACAGCAAAAAGATTTAAATCAGATACAGCAAAAAGGTAACATCTGTTTAAGATGTTGAGTACTTGAATATGCCAAATTATTTTCTTTATAGTTTAAAAAGTTAAAGAAATGCTTATTCACTGTGGAATTAAGAATGAAATAAAACTCACATGCAATCTCACCATAGTGAGATTTAAATCTAACTGACTGAAGCAAGTTCCAAACCTTTATCAGAGGCTATTCTCAGTTAAGCAATACTGTGTTTAAGGGCTGTCAAGTTGAATTAGTTTTTAGGAGCCTAACAATCCAACCCCATTGTGGCTGCTGTGATGGTTGAAACCAGAGGAAGAATTCAGCATGATCTTCTGAAGTACAACATAAAAAATTTAAGCATGCCAATAAAAGCCCAAGTAAATACTATAGAGAAATATGGCCTAAAATGTGAATTATAACATCAGTCAGGAAGCAGTAGTGGAATTGAGCCAAAATCATGAGAACTCTTAATGTTTTTTTTTCTCTGAGAGTAATACAAGCTGTCATCACATTTCTAGATCATTCAATCACATAAAGTATAGTGTCCATCTATACAGACAACTGAAAAGAAGTTGCACACAGTTCTTATTTGAGTGATTTCTGTTACTGCTGTTCACCACAATCAGAAATTTTAAATGCTCTTTTTATATGTTGATGCTGACATCTCGCTAACTAGGGAAGCTAATAGGATAACTGGTGAAGAGGACAAAAACAGTACTGAGAAGTAGCATCACACCTAGTAACATGTTCACACGCACAGGAAAGAAACAAAACAAGAAAAGCCCAAAGCCTATACTGGCTGGCTAACCTATGTATGAGCAGGGTGTAATACAGAGGTGTGACCAGTTGTATTCCTCTAGTAATCCTCAACAGACATTATTCTGCATCCATCTAAAAGGCTATGCTTCAGTCACTGTCATTTGAAACAGTATATTGTTACCCCTTCCAATTCTCCTAACTGAACTTTTTTCAGTGTTTTATTATGAAAATTTTCAAACATACAGAGAAGTTGAGCTAACAACAGTACCCTACCCCTAGATTCTACAAAATTGATCGGTGTTTGTAATAGTGTTATTTAATTAAAATCTAGAATGACAAGATTTCTATACACTTTTCAACAGTTAATAATCACCAACTTCCCAAAACGTAGTAGATACAATAAATATTTGTTAAAGGTGAAAACACTAATAATTGCAGCCTCACATATTTCTGGCAATATATAAAAGATATTCTGAATAGATAGAGGACATTCAGCGTCCCTTGACTCTATATCATTAAGTATGTATTGAGAGCCAGATCCTAGAGAGGATGTTAAATAGCAAAAGATGAATAAGTTATGGTCCTGGCCTCCAGGAACTCACAGTCTACAGAGAGAGGCACATATGTAAACAAATCCATGCAATACAATGTGACTAAAAAGTGCAGTGAGGGCCCAGAAGAGGAAGCAACTCAGTCTTGGAAATCAGTCACGCTCTCATAAAAGGAGTACATGCATGGCCCAGGGCCTCAAATAAGTGGAATTTTGTCTGATAGAGAAGATTTCAGATGCAAAAGCTCAGCAATATTAACAGTACACCACAGGTCTGGGGAAATGGCGAGAGTGTAGGGGTAGTAGGTTTTCAAGCAGAAAGGTGATATCTGATTTGTTTTTAGGGAAAGAACTCTGCCACCAGAAGAAGAGTTGAGGCTGCAGGCAAGCAAGTAGAGAGGAAGGAGTGCCTCACCTCTCTTACAGCCATGAGAATGGAGCCACTTATTTTTCGAGTGTGTACTGCACACCACACCAGTGATGCCATAAACAAGATGATAGTCCCTCTGTAACTGAACTTAGTGCCTCGTACCACCCACCTGTCTGCCTACAGTTCTGCCAACCAGTTATTCTTTATGATTCCTTCTGATTTCTCCCTTCTTACTCTATAAAACTACTTTCTAATACTAGGAAACTGTTGAATTCGTTCCTTCCTCAGATCATGTGAGAACATAAAGAAGGAGTTTCTCTAGAGATAAAAATGAGGAAAAAAAACACATCTTGTTTTGTGTTTATATCTCCAGTAGCTGACACAATGTTGAAATATCTTAAGCTTTCTGTAACTCAGTGAAACATTGAAATATTTAGGAATTAAAGTGAACAGGAATGAGTGATCTATAGGATATGGTGGATGTGAAAATGGAGATTGGCAAGAATGGCTCCAAGGTCTCCTGGTTGTGGGTGACCAGGTGGATGGTGGTGATGTCATCACCTGAGATAACAAATATCTAGAGGATGAATGAGACTGGGAGAGAGAAGAGATCATGAGTTCATCTCTGACACTAAGTTGGAGTTGTCTGCTAGTCAGTTGATGTGCTTCTTAATCTTGAAAATCTTCATATATAATCTAGTTGAACTTTTGATTCACAGAGCCATGAGAACAACCAGAATTGTTCCAGGGTTGAAAAATAAGTTGGCTAGCCCAATTAGCCAAAATTTATAATGTTTAGAAATTGTTTATTCAGGGTGTGCTTCCCTAGATATATACTGTTTGGAACTTATCCCTTTTTGGATTTATTTTAGTTTGATTCATGTAGCATCAAAGGAACAAAGAAATGATAACTAATAACTCTGTCAGTTAAGTTAGAGAATTAAAAAGGACATATGCTAGAGGTAATGAGGCTGGGTCGGGGTGGGGGGAATAACAGAAAAAAAAATCTAGACCAGAAAGAAGATAGACATCCTAAAAATAATTTTAAAGTTTTTTTTTTCTTTTTGGTTATTTATTTGGTTTTGGTATTTTGTTTGTCTGACTGTGATCCAGGTATCTACATTTATTTAGAATTATATTTTGTATGTAGGCTTATTTGACAGCCCAAGTTCGTTCTTACAGTAATGCAAGTTTTCATATGGGGATTGTACAGTTAATATATTATTAATTTAAAAACCACTTAAATAAATTTGGTTCCCCTGCTATTTAAAAGTTAATTTGTCTCTTCACTGGGTTCTGTGATAAATTTTAAATTCCTCTCCTCACAATGTAGAAATAACCATGTATACCTCTTTTGCCTTTTTATAGCTATTTTCTAAAAATGATTCTTTTGTGCAGAAGCAGGAATGTTTTATGCTATTGTCATAACAATTCTAAGTTTGTCAAATTACAAGTTATGTAAAAGACTTAATTATGCACTGTGCTGCAGTTGAGCCAGAATTATAAAATATGTGTGTGCATGCTATTTTGACAACCACAATACATTTTAAGGAAAAATAATATCATTTAAAATACTTTCTTTACCATGTTAGTCTTTGGCAAGCAGAGAAGGGCTTTTCTGAAGTGAGATTAGACAATAGAGCCAACTTCATTTTTTATGCACGTGAACGGAGAGGGCTTGAGGTTATTAGTTGAAACCGAGTAACCTTTCCAGGCTTTCATCTCTTTCTTTTCAAATTTGAATATGAAAAGCATATTCAAGTCAAAGACCATCACTTTAATGACATTTGGCAGTCATTTGATTTATTAGGTTTTAGAAAAAATTTTCCTTTAAATATTTCATCATACTATGCTAATCCTAGTAATATTGCCAGCTGCAGCCTTGTACCTGTATTAGTGGAGACAGAATGGTGTGGAATTTTCTCTGTCATCCTAGTAAAATTTCCATGAATCTACTGAATAATAAAATAACCTTATTGAAATATTCAGATTTAGGTTTTTAGTTAAAGTGTCTTAGAATACATAATAAAAGAAAATGTCTTTTGAAAGAAGGGGGTAAAATTACTTCATCAAATATTGAGGGGGTTTGCTAGCAATGGAAATTGTTCTTTATGGGAATATTTTTACAATAGGGTACCTATGCTTTTCAATTTGATTAATTATATTATATACTTTGAAATATCAAAATAGTAATCACTATGGTGAATTTATATACTGATTTACATCTGACAATGAATTCCTAAAAGTTGGTTATATAAGCACGTCTTAGTATCAGGATTTTTAATTATTATTTTAAGTTATATAATTTATAGTAGGATGCCTCTGAATTTAATAAAGAGAGATTGAGTAAGGGGGAATAAAGAACAAATTTTAAATTGTAAACATTTAAAATTAAATGTAAACATTTAACTGAGGAATTATCTTGGTATGATCTAATTTTTAAGTCATAGTCTATCATTTGTTTTAAATTATTACTCAAGGAAGCATATGTGACTCTCATATAATGTTTGTGACACCAAAATCTATTAAATAAGGATTGAGATGAAAATTACACAAATATATATTTTTAGTTAATTCTGTAAAAATGAGATAAAAATAAATTACAAGAAAATGTGTTAAATTTGATAAAAATTTTCTTTCTTTTGTTTGAAAACTTACTACTTATTGAATGAAATATGTTATGGCAGAATATATGAGAATGAACTGTAGCCCTAGTTAATATGGATTCATATAGCTACTTATGTTAGCATAGTAGCTATAAAGTATTCAACAGGCTTTGATCTCTGAATAACCAAAACTTTCTCAGGTACCGTAGAGTAAATAAAAGCAGTGATAAACATGTATTTCATTACATAGTTTGAAACAAGGCCAACTGATACATGTCATTCTGAAAGTAATCGGAGATGAAGATCTCATAATCTTCATTCCTGATGGACTACTAGTGTGGTATTTATAGCCTCAAATGTAAATCAGGAGACTATTGCCATGACACTGTTAACTTCAAACCCTGGGGCATTAGAAGCTCATTCTCTCTCTCTCTGTCGTGAATAATCTATCATGTGTAACTAGACAGTAGGGTACAATACCTTCCAAAAAAGAAATCAGTGAAGGCCACTGCCTTTATGTTTTATTTAAAATTGATAGTGGAAAAGAGTGAAGGATTTTTTGTTCGTTTTATTTGTTCTGTATCTTTTTTTGTTTTTGCTCCTTAAACAGCCATCAGAAAAAATTCGGATTGAGATCATAGCTCTAAGCCTTAATGATTCTCCAGTAACTGCAGATGATACTATCCAGCGACTATTCATTGAGTGCCGATTCTACAGTCTTCCTGCTGAAGAGACACCTGTGTCACTTCCAAAACCCAAGAGTGGGCAGTGGGTCTACTATAACTATAGCAATGGTAGGTATGGTATTTATAATATAAACTTTTATCTATGAAAGAAGGAAGCCAAAGGAACAAGGAAAAAGTACATTTCTCTAATGTTCACATAAAATCATGAAAGTGTTGTCAGAATAGATTAATAATAGTCAAACCTGTAGCATAAGGATTAAGAAATTAAATTTAAGGTACAGTTGACCCTCTGTATCCATGGGTTCCACATCTTCAGATTCAACTAAAATACGTTGGAAAATACTTGGGGAAAAAAATCCAGAAAATTCCAAGAAGCAAAACTTACATTTGCCATGCATCGGTAACTATTTGCATAGGATTTACATTGTATTTACATCTATTTACATGGTATTAAGTTTTATAAGTAATCCGAGATGATTTAAAACATACAGGAGGATGTACACCGGTTATATATGCAAATACTACACCGTTTTATATAAGGGGCTGGAGCATCCTCAGATTTTGATATCTGCGGGGGTCCTGTAACCAATCCCCCTCTGATACTGAGGGACAGCTGTAATGCTGAAGTTAAAAGAAAACGAAAACAGTGGGAAAACAATGTTTCTAGATGTTCCTGCTGTATCATAGAAAAATGCCACCTGTGTCTACAACTGAATTTAATCGAAAAATATGATATTTCAAGGAGAATAAAAGTACTAGTTTTTTTATCATATGATTCTAACAATTTAATGGCCTAATTATTTCTGTGTTTCTGCTCAATGTCATCACATAGATGTTTTTACAATATACATGTATATCCCTCCCAGAGTCTAGATGCTCAGGATTTTAATTGAGTGATATAAGTTCTTACAATACCTTTTCATTTTTTAGCCCACACATCCCTTCATAGCAGCAGGCAGGTTTCCTCTTTTAGGGCTTTACCTATCAGCTAGTTGATATGAAAGTCTGCTAGACCAGTATAGACCCAATAGGCACCCTGTAAATTCTTAGATCAACCAACTTTAAGACGTTTTTAAGGACAGTATATATCAGTGTATAATTAGAGGGGAGTAAAAAAATCATATCAAGCTGCCATGACCCTGAGTTAAAAGTGCTTATTAAGTTCTTCAAAAGCCCTATATTAAAACAAACCAGAAAGATGGAGTGTTGCATTATCTTTAGCAAAACAGGCCATCTCATGCTAGTTGAACACCAATATTCTTTTCTCACCAGTTTTATAAATTTCATTTTAATCAACATGTATAATCATGCTATTGTACCACTAGGATTACAAATGCTCATGGTTGGTTTGTTTGTTTTGCAGTTGGCATTTTTAGAAACATGCTCATTGCTTTAGACAGTAATCATGAGTATCCAGAGATCTGGTCTAGTCTTCCTCGTATCTACAATTCTTACTAGTTACGAGAACTTGGCCAACGTGTTTCAATTTCATGATTCCCTGTTTTATCTATTGAATAAGGTGCTAAGAACCCTTCCAGCTCAGATTCTATAATTCTGTGATAACAGGTGGGTTGAGAAGTCACATGGGAAATAAGTAACGTGGTCAGGACAAGAATCTGATTTCTCCTTCCTATCATTGACTTGATCTAATAGAACATTTCCAAAAATATTTTCTCAAGCTTCCTAGAGATCTTTTAACTGCAAAGTAGCAGAAAAGTAAGCCATAATTACAATATTATTAGTAATGAAAAAACTGTTTAGTCAACTAATTTTTTTTGAAATATTCCTCAATTTTTTTTTAATTATTATTTCTTTTTTTTTTGGCTGCGTCAGGTCTTAGTTGCAGCATGTGGGATCTTTCCTTGCAGCGTGCAGGCTTCTCTCTAGTTGTGGCGTGCGGGTTTTCCCTCTCTAGTTGTGGCACGTGGGCTCTGTAGTTTGCAGCATGCAGGCTCTCTCGTTGAGGCGCGCAAGCTCAGTAGTTGTTGAGCGTGGGCTTAGTTGCCCCACGGCATGTGGGACCTTAGTTCCCTGACCAGGGATCGAACCCACGTCCCCTGCATTGGAAGGCGGATTCTTTACCACTGGACCACCAGGGAAGTCCCTAGTCAACTAATTTTAACAAAGGTACCACCCAAGAAAAGAGACAAGCTCTTCTGGTTTTTGTATTATTCGTTGTAAAGGGCAGCAGTAGACTGTTTGGTTGGACTGACAACAAAATTGTTTTTTAGAAATTGGTTGTACATTGAGACGCTTGGCCATGCAGCAGAACAGAGGTTTCCATTTGCTTAAGGAGCAAAGCAAATCATTCTTTGGATGAAACCTGTGATACATGCTCAAGTATCCTGAATTTTGTACATTCTCACATGGTGACCTAGGTCTGTTTGGGGCTTTTTGTTGGTTTATTGGTTGGTTGGTTGGCATTGATATGGTTGTTTTAAATGTTTTCTTTTTACTGCAAGATACCCTACTATCTAAACGGTATTTTAAGAGTTGCTTATGTTTCTAATGAATTAGTCATTTGATAGCAACAAGGAAACCAGTAATCTATTAGAATTTAATTCATTAGAAGTGTTTACTGTACCTTTCTGCAGCTTCTATTCCTACCTATTGAGATTTGACTATATAGAATTTTCAAGGTTAATTGAAAAGAATTTTAAGGATATTTATCTGGTGGGAAGGGAGAGGAATGTACTTTGTGCTTAGAAGCAAATTAATGCTGTTTTATATCTACTGTATCTGAAAAAATGAAGTCCTAGATCATCAGCAAATCTGAGAAATAACATTAACCTTGGAGAAGGTTTATTTTTCACTTAAGTAGGACATACTGAAAGTGTTTATTTTTAAATTACTATGTTTGCATCTCCTTCATTGCAGGAGAAGCTCCTTAAATCTTTGGTTAATAAGTAACTATCTCACTCATCTAATTATTGTAATGATTAACCATTCACTTGTTATTTGATATAAAAGGTCAATATAAATGTAGGCTTACATCTTCCAAATCTTATTAAATGTTAATGAAAGTAGTTTTATTTCCAAACTGATGTTATAATTGAGACAGAAAATTTAAAGGACAGTTAGTACATGCTGTCTCCTATTTGAACACCATACCAGGCGAGAGGTTAACCAAACCTTGCAATGATTTTTACCCTGCATTATGACTTGAATCTATTCAAAAGGGATTTGTATACTGAGGCCTAAATTAGGTACATAAAATGAGAGATTTAGACTAGTGATCCCCAGGATTATTCATAGCCTAATTCAGTCTCTTTGTTAAGAGGTGTTAATACCAGTTTCACATACACAAAATATATATCTTCTTAGGGCTACTAATACTAGAAGAAAAAAAAAAATCAACGTTGAATTAACTTGCTAGACACTGGTAGCAAGAACAAAACACTTGTATTTTATTGGGCTTGAAAAATTTGCTTGGAGAATGCTGAGAAAGCAAGAAAATAGTTTGGAAAAGAATAAGATTAATGGTAGGTCTACAGAATGTTGTCTGGGCTGAATAAAGTCTTCTAGGGAGTTGACAGTGGAAAGAAAAAAGATTAATGAAATCATCCAAAGTTTTTATGAGACTCATACAGATCTAGGCCTTTAGTCTCTGAGCATTGAACGGTCTATCTGTTGGAACAATTAAAGTTTAATGCAGAAGATGAAAAGGATGCAGAACTTTAGATTTTGTTACTAATGGGAGGAAAAACTTGGCAAAGATAAGGACTGGGGGGATGATAACACTTTAACACAAAAGTTATCTTCAAGGTTATCAACCCTCTATATAATTAAACCATCTGCATTTCTTCTGCCAAATGACATTGATAAAGAAAATAAGGATTTCTCCAGCCTGCAGAAGTGAGGGATGTGTTTTTAATGGTAGACAATTCAAGATCAACTCAAGTATTTGGACTACTGGTTTGTATCTTGTTTGAGACATATGCTTTCAGTAAATTTATGTCAAAATCTAGCAAGTCCTAAACAAATGTGATTTCTGATGAGAATGAAAGGTAAATAGCTTAACTTTTGGAGAGTTCTGATACATTTCATATTCACCAGAATTGCTTTTTTTTTTTTTAATTTTGCTTTTTTTTTTATAGTAATCTTTTTATTTATTTTTATTTATATTTATTTTTGGCTGTGTTGGGTCTTCGTTTCTGTGCGAGGGCTTCCTCTAGTTGCGGCAAACGGGAGCCACTCTTCATCGCAGTGCGCGGGCCTCTTCACTATCGCGGCCTCTCTTGTTGCGGAGCACAGGCTCCAGACGCGCAGGCTCAGTAGTTGTGGCTCACGGGCCTAGTTGCTCCGCGGCATGTGGGATCTTCCCAGACCAGGGCTCGAACCCGTATCCCCTGCATTAGCAGGCAGATTCTCAATCACTGCACCACCAGGGAAGCCCCAGAATTGCTTTTTTTTTTTTTTTTTTTTTTTAAATTGAAGGCGAGCATTTTTTTTTTTAATTTATTTAATTTATTTATTTATGGCTGTGTTGGTTCCTCGTTTCTGTGTGAGGGCTTTCTCTAGTTGTGGCAAGCGGGGGCCACTCTTCATCGTGGTGCGTGGGCCTCTCACCACCGCGGCTTCACTTGTTGCGGAGCACAGGCTCCAGACGCGCAGGCTCAGTAACTGTGGCTCACGGGCCCAGCTGCTCTGCGGCATGTGGGATCTTCCCAGATCAGGACTCAAACCCGTGTCCCCTGCATTGGCAGGCAGACTCTCAACCACTGCGCCACCAGGGAAACCCCAGAATTGCTTTTTAAAGGATGTATTTCAAGTTTTGAAATTATAGATTTTTTTTTAACCATCTAATTCAGAACACAAATGGATGTCCTTGGGATCATGACCTAATTAGAGGATAACCAAAGTGTCTCTATCTCCCACATGTTTAACACACAAAAAATGTTTACTAGTTCCTGATCCTTTTCAAAAATCAGGCAAAGGAGTGTTGGGCCTAAACGTTGGTTCTCAATGGTATCCTGACCAGCAGCAGCAGCAGCTGGGAAGATATTAGAAATGCAAATTCTCAGGCCCTACCCCAGACCTACTGAATCAGAAATTGAAGATGAGCTCAGTAATCTGCATTTTAACACGTCCTCCAGGGATTCTGATGCGCATTAAAGACTAAGAACCATTAGGATAGATTAAGATCCCCAGTCTAGGCCTTGTTTGTGCAAGCAGGAGAGCTGTGTAGTTCTAATTTGGTACACTTTTGGAGAACCAAACTCATCAGTAAGTAGCTTGAGTTTTTTCGAAAAGGAAATTTTTTTTTTTTGTAGTTGATTTACAATGTTGTGTTAGTTTTAGGTGTACAGCACAGTGATTCAGTTATACATACATAGATAGATAGATAGATAGATAGATAGATAGATAGACAGACAGATAGATATCTTTTTCAGATTCTTTTCCCCTACAGCTTATTACAAAATATCGAGTATAGTCCCCTATGCTATACAGTAGGTCCCTGTTGTTTATATATAGTGGTGTGTATCTGTTAATCCCAAACTCCTAATTTATCCCTCCCCCTACCTTTTCCCCTTTGGTAACCATAAGTTTGTTTTCTATGTCTGTGGGTTTGTTTGTTTTGTGAATAAGTTCATTTGTATCTTTTTTTTTAGATTTCACATGTAAGCAATATATGATATTTGTCTTTTTCTGGCTTACTTCACTTACTATGATAATCTCTAGGTCCATCTATGTTGCTGCAAATAGCATTATTTCATTCTTTTTAATGGCTGAGTAATATTCCATTGTATATATGTACCACATCTTCTTTATCCATTCATCTGTCGATGGACATTTAGGTTGCTTCCATGTCTTGGGTATTGTGAATAGTGCTGCAATGAACATTGGGGTGCATGTATCTTTTCAAATTATAGTTTTCTCCAGATATATGCCCAGGAGTGGGATTGCAGTATCATATGGTAACTCTATTTTTAGTTTTTTAAGGAACCTCCATACTGTTCTCCATAGTGGCTGTACCATTTTACATTCCCATCAACAGTGTAGGAGGGTTATTTTTTCTCCACACCCTCTCCAGCGTTTATTATTTGTCGAAAAGGAATTTTTGAAAGTGTTCAGTCAAGAGAATTGGTTAACACACCTGGACCAGATGTAAATATCTAAAGCAATATCCCTTTAAGAAAGAGTGAAAGGAGGGTGAGCTGGCTTCTCTTGATACAGTGATGGAATTCTCTCTCACATTCCAGTCTGTGCTAACAACATGGTTGCAGCTTAAACAGCAGGAAGAGTTCTGGCTTCATGTGGAAGAAGGAGAAAGTATAGCATGGAGGTTAAGAAGGCAGGCCATGGGGCAGACCTTCCTGGATTCAAATTCTAGCTCTGCCACTTTCTGACTAGGTAACCTGAGGCAAATTACTTACCTTCTCTGGGTCTGCTTAATCATCTGTGAAATGTGGGTCAGCATGGTTCTTAACAGATGTGATTGCAGTAAGGAAAGTATTGAGTGTAGTACATAGTACATAATAAACATCGCTCAATAAATGGTGGCCGTCACTATTTTTGTCTTCGTTAAGAGAATAGGATATACAGTGTGCTGGTCAACTGGATGAAGCAGAAGGTGTCCCAACTCTACCATTTTTTTACCAACTTCAATGGTAAAGATTTTTTTTAAAAAAGTGAAACATAGAATTGCCAAAGATTTAGCAATTGTACTTTTGGAAATGTACCCCAGAGAATTAAAAGCAAGGACTCTGACAGATGTTTGTACACCATGTTCATCACAGCATTATTCACGATAGCCAAAAGGTGAAACCAACCTAAATATCCATCAAAAGACAAATGGATAAACAAAATGTGCTGTGTTTGTATGTATGTGTGTGTATGTGTATATACATGCACCTACAGGAACATTACTGAGTCTTAAAAAGGAATGAAATCCTAACACATGCCATAGATGAACCTTGGAAACATTATGCTAATTGAAATAAGCCAGACACAGAAGGATAAATATTATATGGTTCTACTTTTAAGAGGTATCTAGAATAGTCACAGTCATAGAGACAGAAAGTAAAATAGTGGTTACCAGGGGCTGAGAGGAGGAGGGAGTAGGAAGTTACTGTTCAGTGCGTGTGGCTTCAGTTGGAGATGATGATAAAGTTCTGGAGATGGATAGTGGAGATGGCTGCAAAACAGTGTGAATGTACTGAATGCCACTAAGCTGTATGCTTAAAGATGGTTAAAATAGTAAATTTTATGTTATGTATATTTTACCACATTAAAAAATTTTTTTCAAGCTGTTGAGATCCATCAGAACTGGTCTAGTTTAATTGAAAGACTATTTGGATGCTAGATGTTGAATTCGGTCTTTTTTTTTTTAAATCACTGAGATTACCCTTGTCTTCAAGCAATGTAGACCACTGTAGTTAACAACACTGTATTGTGTATTTGAAAGTTGCTGAGAGAGTAAAAAAAATTGTCACCATGTGAGGTGATGGATGTTAACTCACTATGATAAACATTTTGCAATATATGCATATATCAAATCATTATGTTGTACACCTAGTACTAATAGAATGTGATATGTCAGTTATATCTCAGTAAAACTGAGAAAAATGATCACAAAAGAAATGTAGGCCACTATGGCTTAAAAGCTTTAGAACTCTGAAGTCAGAAAGGATATGGTCTACCATATCTTGAATTGGTAATTAACAGCAAAAACAAAAAATTCCGATTTGGAAAAAAAAAGTTCAAATTTAGCTTGGTGTACTGGTGGCCAAATGAGGTCCCATCTCCCAGCATTAGTGGAAAAGCATGACTTTTTTAAAAAGCATGCCTTTTTAGCATTGATAAGTAAAACGCTATATTTACAAAATTTACAAGGACCCTTTGTCTTTTTTGATTCCTGTAAATCTCAGTAACCTGTATCATCGGTCACATTTACTAATATGGTATCGTGCAAAGAGCAAAAAGCTAAGAGCTGCTGTTTGACCTTGGTTCTTCCTTCTCTTAAACTACCAGCCCACCTCCACGCAGACCTTTGTGCCTCACTCAGTGCCCCGCATGTGCCATCCCTGGCCCTCGGCTAATATTTGCTCAACTAGCCAACGATTAAATGAGTTGATAGCATCATAATTTGAGATTGAACTCAAATCGTCCAGGGAAACATTCTCAGTATGAAATATGTTTGTTCCCAACGGAACCTGGCTTTGGAACTGTCATGGTATCTTTCACCCTTTGTGTGTTTTTGATCAGGGATTATCGCTAAATTGAGATCTGGTTACAGGAGAGACTTTAACTCCAAAATGGCACCTGAAAAAGAAATGTCTTCAGAAGTTAACGCATGGCTGAAAGGCTGCCAAGCTGAGAAAAAATAATCAGAATGAAAATTAGAGTGTTCACACTCTGAGATATCATTTTCCCAAAGTGCAGACATTTACAGTTTAATGTGTTCACTGTCTTCTTCCTGGTGGGTCTTTAGATGAGTTACCTAATCGTATATTTCAGCCAAGTAAAGTCTAACCACACTCCTGCATGCCAGCATGAACCTTTGAAAACCAAAGACAAACTTCACACCCTAAAAAAGCCTCTCGCTTCCACCACAGGTCTCTCCCGTACCCCCACACCCAGCCACCAGCAAGCGCCAGCCTGTGGATTTCCTCAACCCAATGCGCTAGGATGCCTCTTTTATTGCATGTTGTGGCAGGAGAGAAGTATTAAATTACCAGGACTGTCAGGAAGGACAAGCTCTCTGCCATACATTATCATATCACTCGCTTCTTGTGTGAAAGAAAATGCAGTAAATCCCTCAAATACAAAGCAATAAAGACCGCTGGCTTTTACTGTCACGACTGCCACTGCCATTAACAGGCAGTGACAGCGATGTGGCACTCTTAGATGTTGCTTGTATCTTTTCTGACAGTGTGCACGTAAACCTGCCAGTGACATGACATTAGATCACATGACTATTCAGATTTGATTCTGGATTCCAGCGCAGCTTTCTTTTCCCATGCGTACAAGTGAGGTGGTATGACTTGCGTCTCTAAAAACAGGTATTTATACAAATACAGAATGGTACTAATGTAGCATATTCCTGAGTGACTTTTTGCAGATTTTTTTTTTTTTTTGGTTTAGTGATCTACGTGGATAAAGAAAACAACCAAGCCAAGAGAGACATCTTAAAAGCTATACTACTTAAACAAGAGATGCCTAACAGAAGGTACATTTAAGCATTCTAAATTATCTGGTGGTTTATACAAAGTAGATCTCTGTAGCCTAGTGTGGTGGGAAAAAAAAAGCACAAGATGAGGAAGCAGAACACCTGACTTCCCTGATTCACTCAGTGTCCTTGAATGAGTATGTGACCTCTCTGGGTCTCTTTCCTCCTAGAAATATCATAGCCCTGCCTATCATACAGAGTAACTGTAAAGATCCTATTGTGCTTTGCAAACCAAAAGACTGTACAGTGTAGTATATAAAGTATCCCATTGTCAGTCAAGTATAACTGTAAAGCACCTAACAGTGATTGCCAGGAGGGGGCGCTCTGGACTCAATGGCTGGAATATAAATTCTTGTTCTATCACTTACTAGCTGTCTGACCTCAGACAACCACCCTGTGCCTCACTTTCTGCATCTGTAAAATGGAGATAATACAGGGTGGTTGTAAAGATTAAATGAGATGATATGTGTAAGATGGATAGAATAGCACCTGACACAGAGTAAGTGCACAGTAAGTATTCATTGCAGTCATTATAAGCAGTAGTAATATTATTATTTGTAATAGCTCATCAGCCTTTCATGTTAATTTTTACCTCACTAGCACTTTTTAATAGTTCATCATTTCATGTTATTTTTAATGCTTTTTGGGGGCAAACTTGAACAGGACACTTTGCATTTTTGGTCAGTAGAGAAATTATACCCTTTCGAGAAGGAAAAAAACCTGATCTTAATAAGTTCTTGCTGAACTTCCCTGGTGGCGCAGTGGTTGAGAATCCGCCTGCCAGTGCAAGGGACACGGGTTCGAGCCCTGGTCCGGGAAGATCCCACCTGCCACGGAGCAAGTAAGCCTGTGTGCCACAATACTGAGCCTGCTCTCTAGAGCCCGCGAGCCACAGCTACTGAAGGCCATGTGCCTAGAGCCTGTGCTCCGCAACAAGAGAAGCCACCGCAATGAGAAGCCCGCTCACCGCAATGAAGAGTGGCCACCACCCGCCACAACTAGAGAAAGCCCGCACACAGCAACGAAGACCCAACACAGCCATAAATAAATAAATAAATAAATTTAAATAAATAAATAAGTTCGTGCTTTTGAGTGAGCTCCCATCCATGCAGTCTGAGGAGTTATCGAAGTGCTGCCCATCAACCCCTGAGCTGGGCTTCGCCAACGCCCCTCTGCTGGCTTGTCCCCGTTGGCCTGGGTGGACCCTTTATCTCCCCATTGTCCTCTTCTCCTTGCCTTTATGGCCCATCAGTGACACAGCCTCTCACTGCCTCAAACCAGCACTTACCCCTCCCCCACCTGAGAAAGAGACTGAGGTTCATCTGTTTCCTAGAGGTCAGGAAGTGAACGTTAATGACATTATATTTTTCAAAAGAGCTTCCAAACTAGCATCTGATCTTCTGTTTCATGAAATGAAACTGAAATTCTTAGCTCTTAGGATCTGACAGTGGCTTTTTCTTTAACTCCTTGAAATACAGGTATTATTTCCTTGGATTTTTTTTTAATATATATTTATTTGGCTGCGTCGTGTCTTAGTTGCGGCATGCTGGATCTTCATTGTGGCGCACGGACTCAGTAGTTGGCGTGCTGGCTCTCTAGTTGTGGCATGCGGGCTCAGTAGTTGCAGCACTCAGTCTCAGTAGTTACAGCACGTGGGCTTTCTTGTTGTGGTGTGTGGGCTCTAGAGCACGTGGGCTTAGTTGCCCCGCAGCATGTGGGATCTTCGTTCCCCGACCAGGGATCAAACCTGTGTCCCCTGCATTGGAAGGAGAATTCTTAACCACTGGACCACCAGGGAAGTCCCTCCTTGGATCTTGATTCTGAAGAAAGAGTAGGAAAACCCTATTAATTGCCCTGAGGTTCTGTTTTTCCCAGGACGGTAGATAATCACTCAGGTTTTACTTACTTTGTATACTTCAGCTTCTTTCAAGGCCACCTCAAATACCACCAGCCCCCTGGGGTATCCCAGGTCACTAGTGATTAAACAGCACTGGCCATGTCATCTGATTCTCTGCGGTCAAGAAGCTGGGTCATCACTGCCCAGAACTGAGCTTTAAAAATAAAAAAAAAGTCCATCATAGCTGTAATGGCTCCCACTCTCCCATCATTGTTTCCCTAAAAATTTCTTAATGCCCACAGAGGCACAAATGTTCATGTCATTTTAGAGAGATACTGCAAGAGGCACTGCAGGTGCAGAGTGACTGGCTCGGGGCTGATGACAGCTGAGGGCTTGGAGCTCCGGCCACATGCTCCTCGGACTGCCAGGGGAGGGATGGGGCCGTCATGGGAGAACAGCCCTGTCCCACTTCTCTCCCTTGACAGTATCATTTTCTTAAGGGGAAAAAAAAAGGAGTTTACATTTACATTTTTCCACAACCAAAAGACAACTGTTATTCCAGTGAGTGTTCTCACCTTAAGTACTCTGAGGTCACATTACTTAAAGTACCTCCTAGTTTATAAGAATTCATTTTCTCAGACAGTAGCCCCCTTGAACATTGGTGATAACTTATAGAGCCACAGTTAGATAAGTTTGGCCAATCTTCTCTGACACGCATAAGATGATGTGCATTGTATAATGAATCACATATAGTACCTTTGCATTCTGCCCCATGCTATATTTGCAAATATACAAGCGTCCCTTTAAAAGGGAGGCAACACATTGAGACGGGAGTCTGGAAATTCTTTATTTGAAGTCATGGTTTTGACACCGACTTAACGTTCCTTTTTGGTTTCATTTCTTCCCTTTCACGGTGTTCTACTGTACAGATCCAACATAACTATCAGCACTCTAGTATGTAAAACTCACAGGTGAGCCCTTAGGCTCTTCTATCCTGTTTCATATAAAAACGAACTATTTCAGAATGAGGAAAGAATCAAAAATGCTAAATGATCTAAGGAGTTTCAGTGCCTTCTGGTTTCCTAAATGACAGCAGGTGACATTTGAGGTCTAAACCTTGAGGCCCAGCCCAAGGCCTGCCTTCTCCAGTCAACCTTCCCCAAATGAGCCAGCCTTCAACTAGGACTTCCATTTTGCAGTTCATGTAGTAATTCAACAAATATTTATGATCCCTACCTAAGTATCAGGAACTAAAATGCTGAACAAGAGGAAATCTTTGCACTCATGGAGTATACATTCCACTGAGGAGACAGACAACAAGTAAACAAATCAACCAATTACATATTACAATAGGTACTAAGAGAAAGCTAAACAAGCTGCTAAAATGGAAAATAACATAAAGGGAATTCCTGGCGGTCCAGTGGTTAGGACTCCACGGTACCACTGCCAGGCCCGCATTTGATCCCTGGTCAGGGAGCTAAGATCCCACAAGCCTTGTAGCGCAGCCAAAAACAAAAAGTAGGAATAAAAAAAGTAATAATAACATGAAGGCAAACCTGAGGAGATGACATTTAAGCTGGTTAGTGAAGCCTCTTCAGCACGTAAAGCAAGGCTCCGTCTCTTTGTTTTGGCAGGGTTCAAGGTAAGATAAGATGTGTCTGTGTGTGTCCATGTATGTGTATGTACAGTTTAGCCTAAGCCAAGCTGTAGTTTTTAAATTATTTTAGTGTACCTTCCTCCCTTTAGAGCCTAACTTTAGTTTCTTACTTTTGTATTTGACATCTCATTTTGCTCTCTGTAGAATTTAAACCAGAAATATTGCATTTTTTGTTTTTAACCCTTTCTCTGGCATTTGGAAGGTTTTTGTTTTTGTTTTTGTCTCAGAATTCTCATATATTCAGTGGAGGTAATGGTATGCATTGTAAAGTATATAGATAATTATCCTCAGATATGAGACATTATATAAGGATAACACTTAACATTATTATTACAATCTTGTAGCCTCCATCCTTTCTGTAAGTCTTGTGGGTGTAAAATGTGCATGAAATATCACTTCTAATTCCTTCTTTTAGGACAATATCTTTCATCATCATTCTTCTTGTTTAATGAGTGATACAGTCATTGTATAATTTGGGTGTCTCGGTTTTCAATTGAGACAAGCCTTTCTCATGCATTCTTTTTCTCTCCCCTTAGAAATGTAGAAGCTTAAGGAGCTCTACCTAGATTAAAAATAGTAATAATAAAAGAGCAAACATTTACTCAGTGCTTAATGTGTTCCAGGAACCATTTACATGTATCATCTCATCTGATCCTCACAAGAGCCCAGCGAATCATTACTATTCTACAGATAGGGAAACCGAGATCAGAGAGGTTAAGTAATTTGTACAAGGTCACACAGCTAATAAATAGGAAAGCAGAAATTTGAACCCAGAACGGATGCCCTTAACCACTTAATCTTAATTTCTCTATTTTATGCATCATATAAAATATCCATCTTTCTATTTCCTGATCGGAATTTATTGCTATCGAAAAACAGAGACTTAGTAAAGAAATGAAATGTTGAATACTTTTAGCAAATTATTTTAAAATATTGTCATGTTTACCTGTAAGCATTTGGAAAGGATTTTAATCGTGCATATTTTTCACGGCATGACATCCCAGAGACTTAGGTTTTTACCTAACAGTGTTATCTAAGAAACAAGTTTCTTGTTTTGTTTCTGATTTGGGATGGATAGATTTTGAAAATGGTTAAAATGGTCGTTTACAAGCATTCGTGGTTTAAGCTATGCTGCCAAGACATATCAAAAGAGTACTTAACTGTAAATTCCTGTCATTTGGTCAGTCCAAGTGTGTTTGGCCTCAACACAAGCCACTAATTCAAATCAGTTCCATCAGAACCCTCCAATTATATGTCTAAAAGTAAAATAAAACTTGGATGCTATGATTGTAAGTTGAAAGATTGCTGAACTAATACAAACATTTCGCATAGCTATTGGGTAGAGCTACAACATTTAGCTAACATAATTAAGAATATATAGAACACAGTTGGTTAAATTGCTTAGTAGAAACTCCAAAGTTGTGCATTTCTATAGAAAATGTTGCATTTCTGTTGAAAAAGCTTCCCTAACCTCCCTGGTCTTTATTCACTTGATCCTTTTAGCCTTAAAAGTAGACATGTCAAAATATGATCAGATAATGTATAATAGAGTGAACATCTGGTTCTTCTCTTCGCCTAGTAATTTTCTCAGATTCTAGTGATAAATGATAATCAGTGCTTAGAAAAGTGAATTAGTGTTCATGTGAAGTCTGGGTGTGCTATAATAAATCTAATCGTTCATATAATAACTTATATAATTTTCTTTTTATTGGAATAATTGGAAACTCCGAGATTTCACAGTTTGTGATAAAAACCCATTCAGGAGTTTTGTTTCATTTGTGATTTTTCTTTCTCACTTTGTAGTGGTGTTCTCTGTTCTTTCCCTTCTCAGCGTTCGCTTCACTGTGGTCAGTGACCCTCCAGAGGATGAGCAGGATCTGGAGTGTGAGGACATCGGCATTGCTAACGTTGACCTCGCTGACATGTTTCGGGAAGGGAGAGACATCATCGAGCAAAGTATTGATGGTATGGGTGGAAGTATTGCTCAATCTGTACAACCAGCAATTGCTGAAATCCAAATTCTTTATTAAAACCTTCTTTTTGCTGGCTGCAGGGACGTTGAGTCACACACTGGTTGAATCCTTTGCAACTCAAGCTGATGTTTTGTTGAGGCTGGAATTTCTCCCTGCATCCCCCCCTTACCCTCCTTCTCTGCCTTCCTTTGAATCAACAGAAATTTAAAAATAATTAATTGCGCTTCTCAAGGAATTATTCATTTTCTTAGTATTGGGGGGGTTGTGGGGGACAAAAATGTGGACATTGGATTTTTTTTAATGTTGTTTATAGAAGCCTCATGCTGTCAACCCTTATTTCAGCTAAAGCATGTTATTCTGAGTGATCATTATAGTGTGTTCTGCAAGGCTTCTCTTTACTTCAGTGTTACAGTCCCGTGATATAGTCACTGCAAATAACTGAGTAGTTTTGGTCACTTGCTTCTCATCAGGCTTCAGGGAGGAGTTAGGGATTCCTGACAAAAAGTGCTCTCCTAGATTTTCACCTCACCAGGTGTGAGTCCCAACAATGCCTAATTTCTACCCCTTATCCTTATATAACATATTTAGAACATGCTGAAGGCACTGTACTTTATGAAATCAAGACTTTTAAAAATAATAATCAGGGATGGCCTGGGCTGTACAGTAAATGAGGAAACGAGGCTGAGTCCTAATCTCATTTCTTAAGTCAGCAGAGCCATCCATCACTGGAAAAATGTACACGGTTTGTTTACTCATTTATTCATGCATTAAATGAACACTTAACTGAGCACCTCTTAAGTACCAGGCACTCTGCTTACACCATAGTTCAGCTGTGGTTCACATGTCAAGCTGCTTGTCCTGGATGTGTGTCAAGTGCTCAAAAGTCAGGATCAAGCCAAATAATTAACCAAATTAGACCAAGTAACCAAATTAGAAACCTATTCTGGGAAATTTTATAAACTATACATATCACAACTTTGGCAGGCACAGAAGAAAAAGATGAGAGGATTAAAATATGAACCTAAATCCTATTAAAAACACCCAGAACCAAGAGAGTCTGACAAAAATGTTCAAAATTATCTGTGCTTTATATTCTTTATCTTTTCTACAGTCAGTGCTGTTTCAAAAGCCATCTTCTCATTCTGCAAGACCACAAATGATCATATTGGTCTGATAGAGACAGCTATTGTGGCCTTGTTCTGGGAAAGAGTCAGAAAATTAAACGCTGGTCAGGTTGGGCTTTTAATGCGTTGCTCTGTGCCAGACATAGAAGTGAGACGTTCCAAAGAAGAGGTGAAGGCTTGGCAGTGCGCTGGGGACCATTTGTGCCCCTGCAATCTCCCTGCCTGCTCATTTCTCCACCTAAGTCTTTGTATACTAAGTTTTATTTGAAGGTTTCCTTACAAATTTTCTTGGAATTAAACACACACACATACTAAAAGTTCAAGGAAAACCACAAGGAAAATACATAGGAAACTATATAGACTCATAAGTGCTGTCAAGACTTACAAAGTCCAAAATTCTGGCCTTGAGTCACTAGTAGGTATCACCGTTCACAGAGGGTTGGGGTCTGAATCAGCATCCCATTTGGCCCCCACCACTGAGCTCAGAGAATTATCAAATTGTCTGCCTTTGATACACCACTGAAAGCTGCGCCTCCTTCCCAGAAAAGCCCACAGACGCTCAAAATTTTACATCTACTTTCTTGCAACATCAGTTCATAGACCCTCAAAGCCAATCCATAGACCTTAAGATTCTGGGTCTGCCAGTTTAACTTTTTCTAATTTCACATATAATCTATTTTAAATGGAATGTTTTCCTTAGAAAGATAAATAACCATTCCAGGGGACTTCCCTGGCGGTCCAGTGATTAAGACTTCACCTTCTAATGCAGAGGGTGCAGGTTCAATCCCTGGTTGGGGAGCTATGATCCCACATGCCTCATGGCCAAAAAACCAAAACAAAACAAGCAATATTGTAACAAATTCAATAAAGACTTTAAAAATGGTCCACATCAAAAAAAAATCTTTAAAAACATATAAATAACCATTTCAAATTATGATCATGTAATTTCTTTACAGTAAGTTGCCATTCTGATATTTGTTAACACGGTATGTTAGAACAAATTCTTCGTTGTCTTATCTTGATCCCTTTTAGACTTTTATTTCCTACTAAGAAACTCTGATTCTGTGGGAATCATTATCCTATCGCCTTTCCACTGGGTAAACTTCAGGATTAGATCATTAGTTTTAACTCTACAAGCAATATGTATACATACATGCAGTACATCTGAAATGTGTATACACACTCATACACATATGACAAGCTTTGATTTTTAGATTTCTGAGATACCAGTGAACTTTGGACTTCTGTAGAGCTGTTTTCATCTTTTCAACTACTGTTTCAGCTAGGCTCTCTGAAGAAATATCTGTTGAATGATATTAACACTTTTCTGCTATCCTCTCCCTAGTTTTGGACGCTCGAGCAGATGGTGGAGGTATTGGCAAGCTCAGGGTAACTGTCGAAGCACTCCATGCCCTACGGTCTGTCTACGAGCAATACAGAGATGACTTGGAGGCTTGAAAGAAACTGCTCCAGAGGCATCTCCTACTCCTGAGTAAATGCTCACATGAAAGCACTTAGATGAGATTTTCGTAATTACTCTGGTGTATGTAATCTATAATTCATGGGAAGCTGGGAGGGGAGAGGCCTGGGTTTGAAGTGTTCAAGTTTTGTATACTTTTTCCATTTGTTTATTTTTCTATTCCCTCCTTCCCATGACTGCCACCCCCTCAGGACTTAAGTTCTGCACAGTGGGCAACACCTTCTCAATAATTTATACCTACATGATAACATGAGAAAGGCTATTTGCATTTTCAACATTTTCTTATGAAGAACTGAAATGCAATTCCCATTTTTATTTTTAATAAGCAAAAAGCATAAATCTTAGAAAACCTATGAAAAAGAAATACTTTTATGTTATCCCTAATTGTCCCACTAAATGGAATGTGTATTATTAGCCTCATTAAGAGTTTTGCACTGTGAAGATTTTATTAGAAGCAATATATGAAAATTACTTGGATTAATGTGTTAATCTTCCTCTTTAAAATGGTAATATCCATTTTATGCACATTAAAGCTCAGTATGCATTTTCTTTGATGCATGCCATTTCTATCAATTAAATATAAAGAATGAGACTTGGCACCAACTTATTAAATTACTGCAAGTTTTTTGTTTTTCTTTCTTAAAAATTACAGTTCTTCTTATTTGTATTGTTTTCATGTATTTGTAATGGTAATATGGGATCCAGGAATGTGTGTATGTAAAGAAGAGACAGATACATGAAATTTACACTTTGAAAACTTAGCTTATGACATAGAAAGAAAATATTAAAAATATGCCTCAAATTCTGATATGCTTAGTTAGACCTGAAAGGAGTATCTTTTTATCATTTTTTAAATTTACATCAAGCTTGTACAATGCTAGGGTGTATCTGGATAACCAGATCCTCGAAAAGCAGCTCAGAAAGTTAATTTTCTAGCTTTTACTCAATCTCACTGAAGGATTTAATTGATATTTTTAATGGAGCTGTGAATCAATGCTGCAAAGGAATTGTCTCTAGAGGTCTAGGATATAATGCATTTCATTTTTTAATTTACTTTTTTATTTGTCATTTTCTTCAAAGGATTTTTATAGGCTGTGGGTTTTCACTGTTTGCAAACAGGCTATGTTCCTTCTTAAGCATATGTAAAGTATTCAGGGAGATAAGTAATTTATTAAAATCTACCTAATTTGCCGTGATATATTAAATCTCTGCTTCAGTGATCACAGACCATTTCATTTAGAGAATTAGGCATTCCCTCTTTGTGTGATTAAAGCTCTGGAAAATGAGTTCTTTGCTCCTATTTGTGAACATTCAAAGCCTGCTAATGGCAAGAAGATGGAATAGATTATGAGACAATTCATTACAGTTCAACAGAAAAAAAAAAAAAAGCAGCTATAATGCAAAAAATGCAAGTATGAATATCTGCATATAGTTTGAACCATCTGTGCTCTAATGGCTTCAATAATGACTCTCGTCTTTAGGAGGCTTTGAAATGACATCCGTACAATATTAATTTGTTGATGTACATTGTGGAACCAGTAGAGTATGATCTGACCACAGAAATCTATAAATTCTGTCTCTACCATTGGGCCTCCCTGTCTGGGGCCTGCCATCTCCAAGAATAATCTTGCTCTCATCAAACTCTGCAAATCTTCATAACAACTCATTCCTCTGGAACCTTCTAGAGACCACAAACATCTGCAGACTAAACCTCTCCAATCCTAGTAAACAGCCACATGTTTGTTGTCACTTCAGCTGGCTCTGAGCTCATCTTTTTGGCCTCTCTTTCTAGCTTTCTTTGGCTTTAAGCAGTTACAGTGTCATTAAGGCCCGTAATATTCCCTGCAGTAATTTAAAACAGCCGGATTATACCCTGGGATTAACTGAGTGGTTTTTGAGACATTTATTGTGGTATTCTCCCAGGAGGTTTGTATTATTGTTTTAAAACATTACATCCCAAACTAAATACCCTTTCAGCAGGGAGAAGACCAGATTGTGCTGACTTCTTATGATCTTTAAGTGGAAAGGGGAAGTTTTTATTATAAATCTTCTGAGATCTAGTCAACTGTATAGCATGTATACCTCAGCTAACGTTAGAGAATTAGCCATGTTTCTGTCACTTTCATGTGTACCGTAACAGATTATTTAAGATTCCTTTTCTAGTTTTAGAATACTCGGCCTCAAACTACATGAATTTTCACAAAACTCATTTTCATAAGTAGTTGAATAGCTGCTGACACGTTTTGAAGTGGATAAGTGGTCTTGGATGCTTCAAATGGTTTTCATAATCTGCCCGAGAATAGTTTTTTGTTTTGTCTTGTGTTGACCAGAGTTCACTGAAAAGTTCCCCACCTTTTAGGACCAAGAGCAACAGTTTTCTCTTGGTGAGCTAAGCCTGATCCATTAAGTATGGCTTGGCGCTGGGCAGGGGGCCTGGCCAGACAAATACACCGGTTTAAGGTAAGGCTTGTACGAACTTACAGCTCTTGGTGTAAACGTACACAGTACACTCAGCACTTTTGGGGGCTGAAATGCTTTTAGTTTGGAAATATAAATAGAGATGTGATGTGGTATGTGGGAGAGTATATTTTACATGTTTTTTTGCCTACTGTAGTAGAAATGTCAAATTCCTAGCCACTGTCATGAGAAGCAGTTGACAAAAATAAGTTTTATGGTTTACAGTGTGGTTTACGTAGAGAACATTTCTCTTCACTCTCAGTTTCAACATGTTTTCTAAATTATCATGGTTTATTGCCGTTTAACTTAAATTAGTTTTTTTTAAGAATAAATAGAGAATATATTTAATCAAATAAAGAACAGCCACGTTGAAATTCTGCTGTTCCTGCCATTCAGTCGTTACCACAAAACACAAATAATTTCTGTGTATTATGAAGTGTGGGCTGGGAGCGTTCATGTGACTGGGGAGGCTCTGCGTGCACCCGCGCTCCCACAGCAAAACATAAGTTGTTTTAGTAATCTGACATCAAGAGCTGTGACAATGAAAACCACTTCTTACACATGTTCTAACAAGAATCCGATTAACATTCCGGTGGATATGGAAAATAACTTTTTTTCAGTCAAACTGGCACTATTGCTGAATTTAGAATGATTTCCTTATGCTCTAGATAGCAAAATGTGAATCACGTCTGTGAACAAATAATACGAGACTAAAATGTCATTTTTGGGTAGTACAGAACAACCAAGGGAGAGCTTTGGGGATATAAAATTATTGAGTGATTGACAATACCAGGGTGATCATTCATCCCCAACTATGAGAGTACATTTTAATAAGTCACTCATGCCTGAAGGCCTCTGACTACCTTAACAAAGAAAAACTAAATCCATGATTTATTATAGTTTGGGCAACATGCCTAATTAGATCCATGAATGGGAGCAAATGCAGCTTTACCTCCCCTTTGTTCAGAACAAAAACAACCTGCAGGTCAACCAGAAAGCTAAAAAGTATCAAAGCTATGGAAACAAGTGTTTTAAAAACTGAAAATACAGAATTAGAAAACATCTCCTCATCCTAATCTCTTTTATCTTGCAAGATAGAATCTTCACTTCTATTTCAAAGGAAAGTACCACCAGTGGACTGCACCTTACAGTCTGACCTGCTGGGAAATTGGGCCCGTGTTCCTGTTGTCATCACACCTTTTGTTCTTGCCCTTTCGTTTTCCATATACCATTGATTAATATGTTTAAACCATGTTTCTCCTTCAGTTTTTCTGAAGTAAAATCTGGGTCCCTCAGACTTAGAACATGACCTCTTTTCTATGGTAGATACCTTTGGGCTTTTCCTCTGCTTTTTGCCCTCTCTCACTCTTTATTGAGATTCACCTTTCTCATCCCCGTAGCAGCATCACCTCTCTGTTCATTGAACATCATCAGTTTTCTTTTTAAATCAAATGTACATCTTTTTTTTTTTTTTTTTTGGCTGTGTTGGGTCTTCGTTTCTGTGCGAGGGCTTTCTCTAGTTGCGGCAAGCGGGGGCCACTCTTCATCGCGGTGCGCGGGCCTTTCACTGTCGCGGCCTCTCTTGTTGCGGGGCACAGGCTCCAGACGCGCAGGCTCAGTAGTTGTGGCTCACGGGCCTAGCTGCTCCACGGCATGTGGGATCCTCCCAGACCAGGGCTCGAACCCATGTCCCCTGCATTGGCAGGCAGATTCTCAACCACTGCGCCACCAGGGAAGCCCCCAAATGTACATCTTGATCTTTATATTTCTGTCATCTATTCTCTTCACACCTATATTCAGCTGCAACATCTCCTCCCACCTGTCTATCCCCCTACTCATTTTTCAAAAGATGCCCAGAGGCAAAGTTCTTTAAAAGGCATCTCTTTTTTTTTTTTTTTTTTTTAGAAATTCACGTTCTTTTATTTATTTATTTATGACTGTGTTGAGTCTTCGTTTCTGTGTGAGGGCTTTCTCTAGTTGCGGCAAGTGGGGACCACTCTTCATCGCGGTGCGCAGGCCTCTCACCATCGCAGCCTCTCTTGTTGCGGAGCACAGGCTCCAGACGCGCAGGCTCAGTAATTGTGGCTCACGGGCCCAGTTGCTCCGTGGCATGTGGGATCTTCCCAGACCAGGGCTCGAACCCGTGTCCCCTGCATTGGCAGGCAGATTCTCAACCACTGCGCCACCAGGGAAGCCCCCCCTACTCATTTTTAGTTATTAGTAAAGCACATTTTTTTCCTTCCTCTTTTCTTGGTGCTATAACCACTTCTTTAGATACCAGCATCTATGACAATTTCCCAAATTTGGAAGGTCATCTGTGACCTTCCCAAAATGTTCCTTTGTGTTAAGACTTCCCTTAACATGACAGGGGCACTCTTAGTCAGCCATCATGAAACTAAGGAAACAAACAGCAAGCTAATTTTTGTGTCTTTGCTTCTTTTGTACCTTTTTACAGTGAAGTAACAGAGGCTGTAACTCAGAAAGCTCTCAGGAATCACTGGTAAGGAGCTGAAGCATAAGGAGTTTTTAAGAAATTTTAAGGAAATGTATCATTAAAATCAAGCTGTATTTTCTGTAAATGTGTTTTGTCGCAGTTTACACGGCCTCGTTAACAATAGGGAAAATAGAAATTTTGGAAGAAGACTTAAGAGACTACAATACAACCTAGAGGTTGGGGAGACTTTTCTAACCAAGAGAGGGAAGACAAGCTATAAAACAAGACATAGATGTATTAAATATGTAAACATTAAGGTAGGGTGACAGTTTTAATATCAGACAAAATCGAATCCAAGGTGGAAAACAAGGGACAAAGGAAGATTTTATACTGGTAAAGGGAGCAACAGGTCAAAGATGTAGTGAACTTGAGTAAATGTATCTCACAGTATTGCCCCAAAATTCATGAAGCAACAAGTGACAGAACTATAGTGACTACATGTTTTTGAATAGTTTAATTCTCAGAGAGTGAGAGATCAAAAAATAAGAAAAAGTCTAGAAGATTTGCTTCGTATGATCACTAAGCTCAAATGGATGTAGAACGCAGGCAGAACATTCAAAGAAAAACTAACCGTGCACTCAGCCACAAAGGAAGCCTCAATTTCCAAAGAATCAAAACCTTATAATTTGTTTCTCTGAGCAAAATGCAATGAAATTAGAAATCGGTAGTAAAAGGCTAGCTAAAAAATAATTTTATCTAAAAGTTAAAAATATGTGTTATCTTTGTTTGGGATTCTAGTAGGACAAGGGATAACCCACTCTTACATCATAACCAGAAGACAGAAAATCCTACAAACTTCACTTTATGTGTAAGTGGGGAACATAATTAAACATCAGCTCAGAAGCCCACGCCAGAGGGTGAGAAAGGCAAGGGTTACGTGTAAGAGAGGAGCCTGCGACAAGATTTTAGTGGTGGCAGAACACAGATAATATATCAACTAAGTTTCTCCCAGGAGACGGTCCACCCTGAGTGAGGAAATGCTGGGGATGGGTCTGTGGCCTGGTGGATCAGAGTGCTGGCTACTGGGGAAGTGAATGGAAGGGGCTTGGAAATGCAGAGGACCAGAGGTAGCAGCCTTGGAAAGACACCTCTTCTGGAAGAGAAGGAGGCACTTTGGAAGGGGGAAGTCTCCCTTGGAGGCATAGTAGTAAAATAAAGAAGGAACCAGCTGAAACTGTGGGCCCCAGGGAAAGAAGATAGTATCATTAAATGGTGTCAATATTAATAGAAGGTCATTTATTTTAAAAACTGCACTTCACTGTAACAACAGAAGAGGACAGTCTTGAGCTAAGAAATCTTATAAGCCACCCAAACCCCTCCCCCACCCATATGATTATCTGCCCTGGCTGGTACAGGAAAATCCAAAACAACTTTTAATTAAAAATAGAATCCTGCATCCATATTCCATAAGAGAACAAAAAGAGAACAAAAATGAGAAAACTTTTCAGCAGGATGGAGCCCCAGTAATTGTAAATTTGATAGTTTGGATCACGCTTCTTGTTAAGAACAACTTGGAAAGCTCATTTTACCTAGGCTATAAGAAATTACAGGAACAAGGGGACTTCCCTGGTGGCACAGTGGATAAGACTGCACTGCCCATGCCAAGGGCCCCGGTTAAATCCCTGGTCAGAGAACTAGATCCCACATGCATGCCACAACTAAGAGTTCACATGCCACAACTAAGGAGCCCACCTGCCACAACTAAGACCTGGTGCAACCAAATAAATACATAAATAAACAAATAAATAAATAGAATTACAGGAACAAGATCTGGGAAGGTGAGCCAGTCAGGAAGGCTGATTTTCTCCTAGATGCAACTGCAATCTAAAAGCATGGGTAAGAGGCTAAGAAGCTGAATAGAGCTTCCAACAGACTCACAGGGCTTTGAAGAATAAAAGTTGTAATTTAGGGTCCACTGAGGACTAGGAGCCCCAGTAAATCCCCCAGGCTCAAATTATTTCTACATTTTTTTATGTATAGTGCTTGGTACACATATAAAATTAACTAGGCACATAAGGAGACAAGACCACATGACTGAAGACTAAGACAGCAGACAAGTGAAACACCCATAAGTAATTCAGATAATGGAATCATCATCCAGGAACTTCATCTATGAACTAAGAATTCATTAGGTCAGTATCCAACAGCAAATCAGACACAATTGAAGAGAGGAAACTGTAAAAAAAAAAAAAGAAAGAAAATATCAATTTGGATGCATGGGAAGAAAAATGGAAAATACTGAAGAAAAAAAGAGGGGGCAGTTAATAGACTTGGGATTGTGTGGAAAGTTATATAGGCATACCTTGGAGATACTTGCAAGTTTGATTCCAGACCACCACAATAAAGTGAATATCGCAATAAAGTGAGTCACACAAATTTTTTGATTTCCCAGTGCATATAAAATTATGTTTACGGTATACTGTAGTCTATTTAGTGTGCAATAGCATTATGTCTTAAAAAAAATGTACATACCTTTTTAAAAAGACCTTATTACTAAAAAATGCTAACTATCATTTGAGCTTTCGGTGAGCCATAATCTTTTTGCAATAGTAACATCAAAGATCACAGATTAGAGATCATCATAACAAATACAATAATAATGAAAAAGCTTGAAATGTGAGAATTACCAAAATGTGACACAGACATGAAATGAGAAGATGTTGTTGGGAAGATGGCACCAGTAGACTTGCTCAATATAGGGTTGCCACAAACCTTCAATTTGTTTAAAAAAAAGAAGAAACAATATCTGCAAAGCACAGTTAAAAAAAAAAAACTAAGTAGGCCTGTACACATAATTGAAGTCCCATAGAGGAAAAAGAGAATTAGCATCAATATTCCAACAAATAATAGCTAAGAATTTTCCAGACTACACAGTTACAAGAATGAATTAATCCTGTATACTCAAGCTGGATAAACAAAGTTACTTGAAGCACGTCATAGAAAAACTGTTGAAAACCAAAGACAAGACAAAATCTTAAAAGTCAGAGACAAAAGACACACTAAGACTGAGAGCCGACTTCTTAACTGAAAGAGTGGAAGCCATTAGAAAATAGTATGAAATATTTCTTGGGCCCTACCTCATGTTCTCCTTTCCCATCTTTTATTCACAACCAAGGAAGTTAACTCCCCAGGGGAACTCTTGGCCAATAGGAGTCAGGAGCCAGTGGATAAATACTCCCCCTTTTCATCCTTCTGATGGAAAACCCTGAGGTGCATTGTATAGGATTGCAGCAAGAATAAGCCCCATCACTCATAGAAGTGAACAACCCGATAATACAATTTTGCATTGGCTTTTCCTTCTGTTTTACTCCTCCCAGACCCTCTCTCCTCTCACTGGGATCATTTCCCAAATAAAGTACCTGCATGCAAGCCCTTGTTTCAGACCCTGCTTTGGGGGAACCCAGGCTAAGGGTAGATACCAGAAATGGCCCTAGAAAGTGGAACATCAGGATCGGACTGTGAAACTGGGTCACTCACTGATCAAATGGCAAAAAGGATGACATGATTTATGGTAAGTTGTGATAAACCCTAGCATGTGATAGATTCTTAATGATGGTGGATTAAGATGGTGGGGGGAAAAAGTGAAGCATGGTGATCAGCTATTGATATTTACTTTCTGAACTTAGTTATATTTCAATTTTTTTAAGTTTAAGAAAAATGTTTCAGTAGATACAAAACTCCAGAAGAAATAAAGCCAGGCCTGATGCAAAAGAAAATGTAATACAGTATTCCAACATGAATTAAATATAATTTAAAAAGCAATTGCAGATAGGAAAAAAAACAGATCAGGAATTTAAAAACAAACTAGACAAACTTATAAAATGGGAACTGATGTTAGGAAAGAAATTGAAGAAAAAGAAAAAAATTAACCTTGAAATGACTAAATTATAATGTACCTAAGGGAAAATAAATATGACTGAAAGTAGACTAAGGATGACAGTGGATAGAAATGAAAGGAGCCAAGAAAATGAAATTAAAGAAATAGGTAGAATCTGTGAGAAAATGATAGCTACAATATAGACAGGCAAACATAAGTAAGCTTTCCTGAAATAAAAGAAGACCTGAATCTACATACTGAAAGGGTCCACCATGTATGAAAATTGTTTCAAAACAGTCAACTCTGAAACATATCCTAACAAAACAAGGAGGCATTAAAGTTAAAGAAAGAATATCCTCTGGTCCTCCAGGCAAAAAAAAAAGTCATTTATAAAGAAAACAAAATCTGGTTCGCATTAGATTTTGCAAGAGCAAATCACAAAAGCAAGAGTAGTGAAATACTCATCAAAAAACTCAAATGAAGTGTGAACTAAGGATTTTTTTAATCCAACTCTGCTATCCTTCAAATATCAAGGCTCTAGAAAACCAATTTTTATTATAGTGAAATTCGCATAACATAAAATTATCTATTTTAAAGTGAACAATTCAGTGGCATTTAATACATTCACAGTGTTGTGCAACCACCACCTCTATAGAGTTTCAAAACGCTTCCATCAATATATAAACCCTGCATACATTAAGCATTTATACCCTATTACCCTCTCCCCAGCCCTTGGCAACCCTTCATCTGCTTTCTGTTTCTATGGATTTACCTCTTCTGGGTATTTCATGGAAATGGAATCATACAATATGTGACCTTTTGTGTCTGGCTTCTTTCACTTAGCATAGTGTTGTTGAGGTTCATCCACATTTTAACATGTATCAGTACTTCATTCCTTTTTTCAGGCTGAATAATATTCCATTGTGTTAATAACCACTATTTGTCCATTTATCCATTGATGGACATTTGGGTTGTTTCTACCTTTTGGCTAAGTGAGAATTGCTCCTATGAACATTTTGGTACAAACATTTGTTTGAGTACCTGCTGTCAGCTCTTTGGGGTATAAATCTAGAAGTGCAATTGCTGGGTCATGTGACAATTCTACGTAATTTCTTGAGGAACTGACAAACTGCTTTTCATAACAACTGAACCATCATCCTACATTCCCACTAGCAACGTTCAAGCATTCCAATTTCTCCACATCCTTGCAACACTTGCAAAGATTTAAAATATTAAATTCTTAATAGTCATTCTTGTGAGGTGTGAGGTGGTATCTCATTATGGTTTTGATTTGTAGTTCCCTAGTGACTAATGATGTTGTACATCTTTTCATGTGCTTGTTTATAGAAAAAACAATTTTAGACAAGGATTCAGGGAATATTGTACTAATGAGTCCTTCCTGAGGAATCTACTGGAAGACCACCTTTGTCCAACTAAGAGATGAATGAGGAAACTGTTTAAAAGACTGGTGGTAAGCACTGACTGTATTTAACTATAGATCTTAGACCAACCACAGGTGGGGACAAGATGGAAGAATAGTATGTAGCAAATAATTATGTGCTCTGACAAAGTAGATATAACACCATTTTTTTAAGAGGGGAAAAGGGAAAAAGAAATGGGAAAGTAGAATAATTCATTTTGGTTTCACATAGATTATAGGTGAGAGTCAAAGATATCACTTACAGCAGACATATCAGATAGTTGAAACCTAAATAAAGAAAACACGGGCATTATATAACGATATTAGTGGAAAGATACTTACTAAAACAAGAACCACAAATCATCTAATCACCAACATTTTTTTTAAACTAAAAAGGAAAAAAAAAAAAACCAAAAACAAAACAAAACCCAGAGAATGAAAAACACATAGTAAACATAGCATAAAACAATAAGACAGAGATAAGATCAAGTATTTAAGTTGTAACAATAAATGTAAATGGTCTTAACTAACTTACAAGAAAAGATTTTCAGATTGTCCTTCAAGGCAAAATTCAACTCTGTACTGTAAGAGACACTCCTAAAACAAAGTGTAATAAAATTAAAAGGGTAGGTAAAATTATAACCAGGCTAATGCACATAAAGAAATCAGAGACTGTGAACTTGTTATCTTGACAAGATGAAATTCATGGAGGGAATAGGGCTTAATGAGACAAAGAAGGACACTTTATAAAACTAAAGGCCATAATTCACAGTGAAGATATAGAAGTTACTAATAACTATGTATCAAAGAACATAGCAGCAGCCTTCATACAGAATATAGAAGAGAAACACATGGAAATACATTTAGAAGAGACTTGTAAGATCCATTCTTAGTTGAAGACAAAGCAAATGGGCTAAATAAATAAATATATAGAAAATCTAAACAACATAATTCCAAGGTAAATCTTATCAATATATATTGAACTCTTCACCCTTATTAAAGAGAATATTTCTTCTTTTCAAATACACAAGAAACATTCATGAAAATTGACCATATGTGAGGTCACCAAGAAAACATCAGTAAGTTCTTTCAAATAAAAATAATGCAAACCAACAACATTATGTTATCACAATGCAATTAGACTGAAAATCAATATCAAAAGGCACGAGGTCTTCTCCATCTGGAAAATTTTAAATTATCAAACAATTCTTTAGTCAAAAGGGAAATATAAATGGAAACTGAACAATTTCTTTTAAAAATAATGATTATAAGAACACTATATATCAGTCTTTGAGATACAATTAAAGCAAAGGTAAAAAGAATGCAATTCTCTTTAAAATTTAATATTTAATCTATTTAAAATAGATTAAATATTTATAAGAATCAAAATGAAAGTGTAACAATAAATGAATTAAATATCTATCTCAAAAATTAGAAAAGGAACAAAAAGGAAATCTAGAAAGTAGAGAGAAGGAAATAGCAAGGATAAAAGCATAAATAAAACCGAAGAGTTTAAAACCAAATAGTAGAAATAAATAAAAAGATCTTTCTTTGAAAAAAATCAACAAAATAGATCTAATTTTTATAAAAGAGAGAAAGCACAAGTACAGGTTAAAACATGAAAACTGGAGATTAACTACTGAATCAGTGGCTATTCTATTGATAAAATGTCAGGAATCTAAGTTGCACAATTCTATGCAAATACATTTGAAAACCTAGATGAAGTGGATGATTTTCTAGAAAATACAGCTTAACAAAATTAACCCTAGTAGAGATAGAAAGCTTAAAAGATCAATTTCCATGGAAGAAATAGTTATTAAAGCGTTAATCCCAAAAAAGCACTAGGCCCAGAAGGTTTTACAGATGAATTCTCATAGGCCTTCAAAGACTAGATAATTTTAATGCTATTCAAAATGTTTTAGAGATATAAAAAGAATGAAAATTTCCATAATCTTTTAAAGAAGTGAATATATCACTGCTTTGCAAACCCAATAAACACTGCACACACATACTCAAAAGAAAACTAGAAACTAATCTCACTTATGAATATTGAAGCAAAAATCCCAAGTAAAATGTTACCAAATAGAATTGACCACCACATTTAACTATATATAAAATACACCATGATCAAGAGGTGTTTATTCCAGAAATGCAGTGTGGCTCAGAATATCTGGAAACAGACCCAAATACATACAAGAAGTTGGCACAGCAAAGGTGGCTTATTAAATTAATGGAGAGAGGTAGACTATTCAGTAATGATGTTGGAAGCAATGAAAGGGCATCTAGTAAAAAAAAATTATTGGATCCCTACTCATATGTTAAAGCATAATGGATTCTATAAATATATACATGTAAAAAATGAAACCATAAATGCCCTAGAAGTAAATAAATAATTATTTTTACAATCTCTGGTGGGGATAGCCTCTATAAGTAGGACACAAAATCCAGGAGCTATGAAATGAAACAATAATAAATTTGCTACACAAAAATAAAATTTTCTTCATAGCCAAAGAAAAAAAGTCATAAAATCAAAAGACAAATGAAAAACTTGGAAAAATATTTGCTAAAAGTGGAGCAAATAGCTAATTTTCTTAATATATAAAGAGCTCCTAAAAACAGTAAGAAAAAGAACAACAACATGTAGAAAAATGGGTAAAAATGTTATGAACAATTTACAGGAAAGAAACTTCAACTGACTTAATGAAGTGAGTATAACATTATTGAATGTAATGATATCGATGATGGTATTAAACATGGAAAAGATACTCAACATGCTCATAATAAAAAAAATGCAAATAAAAACCACAATGAGATATAATTTTTCAACTACCAGATTGACAAGATCAAAAATTTTATAGTGCTAGCAGGGCTATAGGAAACAGGCACACTCACATATCACTAGCAGAAGGGTAATTTCCCACAAACGCTGTGGTGATCGGTTTGGCAGTTCTATCAAAATTTAACATACATGTCTTTTAATCCAGTAATTCCACTTTGAAGACATTATCCCAGAGATGTACTTGCAAATATAAGAAATAATATTGGACAACGTTTTTTATTTCATTATTTGTTTAAAAAGGAAAAATTGGAAACGCCCTAAATATCCAATTGGGAATTCATCCAATAAATTATGGATCTTATGGTCATGAAACTGAATATTATGCCACTATTTAAAAGATGACTTATATGGAATGCTCTCCAAGATATATTTTTGTTTGATTTTTGGCTTAAAACAACAGAAACTTACTCAGAGTTCTGGAGGCTAGAAGTCTGAAACCAAGGTGTTGGCAGGGCCATAGTCCCCCTGAAGACTTCAGGGAAGAATCTGTTCCATGCCTGTCTCCTAGCTTCCGGTGGTCACTGGTAAGTCCTTGGCATTCCTTGGCTTGTAGACCCATCGCTCCAGTCTGCTCCTGTCTTAACAGGGCATTCTCCTCTCTGTGTCTATGTGTTCAAAATACAGTTTTAAGTGAAAACGTAAGGTAAAGAACAGTTTATGCAATAAATTACGTAAAAACACATATGTTGCTTCCATGTCCTGGCTATTGTAAATAGAGCTGCAATGAACATTTTGGTACATGACTCTTCTTGAATTATGGTTTTCTCAGGGTATATGCCCAGTAGTGGGATTGCTGGGTCGTATGGTAGTTCTATTTTTAGTTTTTTAAGGAACCTCCATACTGTTCTCCATAGTGGCTGCATGGATAAAGAAGATGTGGCACATATATACAATGGAATATTACTCAGCCATAAAAATAAACAGAATTGAGTTATTTGTAGTGAGGTGGATGGACCTAGAGTCTGTCATACAGAGTGAAGTAAGTCAGAAAGAGAAAAACAGATACCATATGCTAACACATATATATGGAATCTAAAAAAAAAAAAAAATCGGTCATGAAGAAACTAGGGGCAAGACGGGAATAAAGATGCAGACCTACTAGAGAATGGACTTGAGGGTACGGGGAGGGGGAAGGGTAAGCTGGGACAAAGTGAGAGAGTGGCATGGACATATATACACTACCAAATGTAAAAATAGATAGCTAGTGGGAAGCAGCCACATAGCACAGGGAGATCAGCTCGGTGCTTTGTGACCACCTAGAGGGGTGGGATAGGGAGAGTGGGAGGGAGGGAGACGCAAGGGGGAAGAGATGGGGACATATGTATATGTATAACTGATTCACTTTGTTATAAAGCAGAAACTAACACACCATTGTAAAGCAATTATACTCCAATAAAGATGTTAAAAAAGGAAAACACATATGTAAATGTGCTTGAATATAAGTAAAATATCTTTGGAACTATAAGAAGTTGGTAAGTGGTAGCTTCTGGGAAACGGAATTGGCAGCTAGGGGAAGAGGTGGGAAAAAACCTTACTTTTTACTTTGCTTCCATTTGTATATTATTTACAGCTATATTGAGATATATTTCACATACCATAAAATTCATCCATTTAAATTATACAGTTAAGTGATTTTTAAAAAAAATTTTTTTTGGCTACGTCCAGTCTTAGTTGCGGCACGGGATCTTCATTGCAGCATGTGGGCTCTCCGTTGCAGCGTGCAGGCTTCTCTCTAGTTGTGGCGTGTGGGCTCCAGAGTGCGTGGGCTCCGTAGTTTGCGACACGTGGGCTCTCTAGTTGAGGCGCGCGGGCTCAGTAGCCCCGCGGCATGTGGGATCTTAGTTCCCCTACCAGGGATTGAACCCATGTCCCCTGCCTTGGAAGGCGGATTCTTAACCACTGGACCACCAGAGAAGTCCCTAAGTGATTTTTAACATATTACAGCGTTCTGCAATGATCACCAAAATCAAATTTTAGAACATTTTCAGCACTCCAAAAAGAAAACACATATATTGGGTTGGCCAAAAGGTTTGTTCGATTTTTTCTGTAAGATGGCTCTAGTAGCACTTAGTTGTCTTTAACTTCATTGAAACAATTTTGTTAGATTGTATGTGACAGCTGTCATATCAGCATGAATTTTAAAAGACTTACCAAAATTGATGAATTTTTGTGTAGCCATTTTAATATTGAAGATGGAAGGAAAACAAGCAACATTTTCGGCATATCATGCTTTATTATTTCAAGAAAGGTAAAAACGCAACCAAAACGCAAAACAAAGATTTGTGCAGTGTATGGAGAAGGTGCTGTGACTGATCGAACATGTCAAAAGTGGTTTGTGAAGTTTCGTGCTGGAGATTTCTCACTGGACAATGCTCCTTTGTCGGGTAGACAAGTTGAAGTTGATAGCAATCAAATCGAGACATTAATTGAGAATGCTCAATGTTATACCACGCGGGAGATAGCCGACATACTCAAAATATCCAAATCAAGCGTTGAAAATCATTTGCACCAGCTTGGTTACGTGAATCGCTTTGATGTTTGGGTTCAACGTAAGTTAAGCAAAAAAAAACCTTCTTAACCGTATTTCTGCATGTGATTCTCTACTTAAACGTAATGAAAACGTTCCATTTTTAAAACAAATTGTGACGGGCGATGAAAAGTGGATACTGTACAACAATGTGGAACAGAAGAGATTGTGCGGCAAGCGAAATGAACCATCACCAACCACACCAAAGGGCGGTCTTCATCCAAAGAAGGTGGTGTTATGTATATGGTGGGATTGGAACGGAGTCCTCTATTATGAGCTCCTTCCAGAAAACCACACAATTAATTCCAACAAGAACTGCTGCCAATTAGACCATCTGAAAGCAGCACTCCACGAAAAGCATCCAGAATTAGTCAACAGAAAATGCATAATCTTCCATCAGGATAACGCAAGACCGCATGTTTCTTTGATGACCAGGCAAAAACTGTTACAGCTTGGCTGGCAAGTTCTGATTCATCCGCCATATTCACCAGACATTGTACCTTCGGATTTCCATTTATTTCGGTCTTTACAAAATTCTCTTAATGGAAAAAATTTCAATTCCCTGGAAGATTGTAAAAGGCACCTGGAACAGTTCTTTGCTCAAAAAGATAAAAAGTTTTGGGAAGATGGAATTATGAAGTTGCCTGAAAAATGGCAGAAGGTAGTAGAAGAAAAGGGTGGATACGTTATTCAATAAAGTTCTTGGTGAAAATGAAAGATGTGTCTTTTATTTTTAAGAACCGAAGGCATTTTTTGGCCAACCCAATACATAACAATCATTCTCCATTCCCAGCTTCCCTACCCTCAGTCCCAGGTAACCACTAATCTACATTCTGTCTCTATGGATTTGCCTATTCTGTATATTTCACATAAATGGAATCATAATATGTGGTTTTGTGACTGGCTTCTTTCATTAAATAACATATTTTCAAGGTTCATTCACATTGTAGCATGCATTAGTATTTCATTCATTTTTATTGCTAAATAATATTCCATTGTATGACTATAGTACACTTTGTTTATTCACTCATCAGTTGATAGATATTTAGGTTTTTTCCCACTTCTGGGCAATTATGAATAATGCTGCTATGAACATTTGTGTACAAGTATTTCTGTGGAGGTATGTTTTCATTACTCTTGGGTATATACCTAGTTGTGGAATTTCTAGATTGTATGGTAACTATGTTTAACTTTTTGAGGAACTACCAGTTTTCCAAAGCGGCTACACCATTTTCCATTTATACATTTTGGATTTTTGAACCATGTGCTAGTATTATCTATCCAAAATAATTAATAAAATGGTATTAAGTAATAAATTAGAGCTATACCCATTGACTTAGAGAGATTTCTATTATGTATTATGTTTATTTTTTAATATTTATTTATTTATTTATTTATGCTGTGCCAGGTCTTAGTTGCAGCATGCGGGATATTCATTGGGCATGCGGGATCATGTTTCTGTGTGTGCAATCTTTTTAGTTGTGGCATACAGAATCTTTAGTTGCGGCATGCATGTGGGATCTATTTCCCTGACCAGGTATCAAACCCAGGCTCCCTGCATTGGGAGCGTGGAATCTTAGCCACTGGATCACGATTATGTGTGTTTGTTTGTTTATTGGCCGTGCTGCATGGCATGTGGGATCTTAGTTTCCCAACCAGGAATTGAACCCATACCTGCAGTAGAAGCGCGTATTCCTAACCACTGGACTGCCAGGGAATTCTCAAAGAATTTATTTATTTATTTATTTATTTATTTATTTATTTATTTATTTATTTATATTATGTGTTATGAAGGATCTAAAGCAAGATACCATAAAGTAAGAGAAATATATATAATATGATCATACTTTTATAAATTGAAGAGCAAAAGATTTGTGTGTTCACCCATATGCAACTTGTATCAGTCATAAATGCTTTTGCCTACAAGATAACAATAAACTAGACTAACAGTGGTTTAAACAAATAGGGGTTTCTTTTTCTTCCATGATTGATAGTCTAGACGTAGACAGCTTCTAGCATTGGTTTGGTAGCTTAGTATGGCCTTGAAAGACCCAGATCCTTTCTATATGTCTACTCCGCCGTCTTTAATATGTTGATTTATCACTGCAAGGCCACAAGATGCCAATAGCACCTACAGGCACATGCACATGTATATTTCACATACCATAAAATTCATCCATTTAAATTATACAGTTAAGTGATTTTTTTAAAAATTTTTTTTTGGCTACATCCAGTCTTAGTTGCGGCACGGGATCTTCATTGCAGCATGTGGGCTCTCCGTTGCGGCGTGCAGGCTTCTCTCTAGTTGTGGCGTGTGGGCAAAGGGCAAATGAGTCAGCAAAACCCACCTAACTTCCACTAACATTTCATTGGCCAAAATTGGGTCACGTGGCTACCTCTAGCTCCAAGGTAAGCCAGGAAATATGAGGAAAGGATTATCATTATTGCGTTGGGCCAATCATGACCCATTGCCAGACTAAGCACATTGTATTGCAAATAAAATCAGGATTCCACTAGCAAAGAAGAATGGGAACATTGTCTGACACTATGTATACATAGATAAAAGATTATAGGAGAATGGGAAAATGTATGGAAGGATGCACATCAGAGTGCTAACAATGATTTGGAAGGGTGGAGGGAGAAGACAAGGGCAGGCGGGTGGGTGGGAGTATAAGAGGGATGCATTAATTAAAACCACAACTAAGGACTCAGAAACTAAACCCAGAAACCAGGACACATTCTAGCATACATTGAGTAGAACAAGGCCAACGTGAGAAACACTAAAGGAGGATGTATAACTTACCTCTTGGTAACGTTGGTTTAGAGTTATTATCAGTTTCTTAAGAATGAGGAATTGGAGACTTGGAGACTGATGTCAGGAACCAACTGAATGTCCTTGGGTTTTATACTGATAAGTATAGTGATCTACAGTAAATGGAACAGATTTCTCAATTTAAAGAAAAATCAGTAGGAACTGCAAAAGAGTATAATTTGGAGCTCCAAAATCATTCTACAGGAATACAAAAGGGGATAAAATCGGGCATTTATATAGAAATAAAAGCTTCACAAGTTGGGAACCACAAACAACAAAGTAAAACTTGACATGAAGTGTCCTAACAGAGGGAATGTATGATGGGTGTCATGTGGTTTTTCAATGTCTAGAGATCCTCCAAGATCTCTTGCTCTGCTTTCCCCATCTGACCTTTCTGTTTTCTCCAAAAATTGATAGAATCAGGGGCAGAGAATCTAAATCAGAACCAAAGCAGATGGGGTGCAAAGACATTGGATGCCTCTGGGGCCCCACCTCACATCCGTGCTGCCGCATCTCAGATTCCAGCTGTGGCTTTGGTGGCCAGTTCTGTGACAGCTTGAAACTCACTTCACTGTAACAGCATTTTGCCTGAGGTGTATACTGTGTTCTTTGCTGTGTGCTCCGTGACTTCTCTAAAGCTGTGAACACCTGTAGGAGTTTACTTAGCCTGTACACATGCTACAGCAATCCACTGCATGATTGAAATGATACCTTTGGGATCAGGCAATCCAGAGAGTGCTCATAAGATCTACAAACAAATGGCCCAAACTCCCATGCCACCTGACTGGGTTACACCAATGCCATGTCCTTGACTCACACCTATGGTCTCATGGGTCAGGAAGGGCCTCTGCTACTACCAGATATCAGGGAGAAAAAAATCTTGAGTTTGATTTATGGATGAGTAGGCCCAGTTTGTTGATGTGAGCTCAAAGTGGATTGCTGCCACACCAAGCCTCACTTCAGGATGCCCCAAAGGACAGGGATGGATGTGTGTGGGCTCAAATGATGGCCTCCCTTCACCACAGCTGGTCCTGGCTACTGCTCAGGCTGCCGGTAGCACAGACTAACACTGAGCCCTCTATATGGTACCATCTCTCAAGGAGACCAGCCAGCCACTGATAGCAACTTGCTTATGATGGACTCTTTCCACTTTGGAGGGGGCAGGAATTTGTTCTTCCTGGAATTGCTGTCTCCTCTGGATATGTGTTTGTCTTCCCTGTCCACAATGCCTCCACCAGTACCACCATTGGAGGGATAACAGAATGTCTGATTTACCAAGATAGCTAATGGGAACCTGCTGTATAGCACAGGGAGCTCAGCTCAGTATTCTGTGATGACCTAGATGGGTGGGATGGGGGTGGAGGTGCGGGGTTGAGGGAGGTCCAAGAGGGAGGGGAATCTATGTACACATATGGCTGATTCACTTCATTGTGCAGTGGAAACTAACACAACATTGTAAAGCAATTACACTCCAATTAAAAAAAAAAAAAAAAAAAAACAGAATGTGTGATTTACCAGATGAGATCCCACATCGCATTGCCTCCGCTCAAGGGATTCCTTTCACAGAAGAGGAGGGGTGACTGCTTCTACCAAATATTGCAGTGCCCAGAGGCAGCGATCCTCCGAGAACGAAGGAATGCCCTATTGCAGGCCCAGCTGAAGTTCCTTCTTAGAGACAACTGAGCAAGTTGAGGTACTGTCCTCCGGGATACAAATTATGTACTGAGTCTCTAGCTAGTGTGGCCCTCTGTCCCCAATGGCTAAAATATGTGACTCCAGAAACCAAAAGGTAGAAGCAGGAGTGTCCCCTTCACCACCACTCCCCGTAACCCGATTGCAGAATATGTGCTTCCCATGTCTGTGAGGTCCTGGTTCCTGAGAGGGAAACCATTTCACCCAACACAGTAAGGTCCCTCTGAAACCACAGGTGTGCCATTATTTTGGGCTCTTCTTAATAGGCAGAAAGAAAAAAAAAAAAAAGAAAAAGAAATTACTAAATGTGGTAGGTTAATGATAGCCACAAACTCCCCCCATAAAGATAGGATCTATTTTTCCTCCCCCTTGTATCTGGGCTGTGCCTGTGACTACTTTGACCAGGAGAATACCGTGAAGGTGCTGCTCTGGAGGTTCCTGATGTCACCTTTAAGAAGTCCCCCATTTCCTTGGAGTCCTTCTTCACGTAACTGATCCATCTGAGCTCACTGGCTGATAAACACCCCGGCTGTGGTACCTCTTGGATCAGGAATGCCAGTCTCTCTTCCCAAAGTTCTCCTTGACATGTGTTTCACTGGAGTCCAACTCCTTGGAATGTGACTGTCTTGTTACTATCATCGTCATTTCTTGCCATGGCATAGCCACTCCTAGTACAAATCCTCACGTTTAACATGTCTGCAGAGTACAGTCATTAGCAGCTGTGGTCTCTGCTGCTGGGAACAGTGAAGGAGGGCATCATTCTATAGAACACTATTACTAGTTTCCAAGGGAATGGAAAAACACCTGTGTTGAGAACTACCTGGCTTTCAGTTCAAGCGAAATGTCAGGGACAGCAGCTCAAAGAGTGGTTTCTGCCTGCTAATCCCAAGTCAGGACTCATGTATGCAGCCTAATCTATTTCTACTGCAGACATCTCACTTGAAATAGCTACAGTATTTACAAAGTAATTGTAAATATATATGTTTTCACATTACATGTCCATGGGAATGATTTGCATGGAAGGATCCTCAAATGCCAAGTAAAACATTACCATGGAGCTCTAGTTGATATAAAATGATTGCTTTTATGGCAGTTGACATTCCCACTTTGGGTTAGTCTTATTATTGTCATTGTTTTTGTTACTAAAACCAGTGACACAACATCAAAGGCATGATCCATGAAAGAAATAACTGATAAGCTGGACTTCATTAAAATTTAAAACTTCTGCTCTGTGAAAGACACTGTCAAGAGAATGAGAAGATAAACCACAGACTGGGAGAAAATATTTGCAAAAGAGTTATCTGATAAAGGACTGTTATCCAAAATATACAAAGAACTCTTAAAACTCAACAATAAGGAAATAAACAACCCAATTTAAAAATGGGCCAGAGATCTGAACAGAAACCTCACCGAAGAAGATAGACAGATGGGAGGTAAGCATACAAAAAGATGCTCTACATCATATGTTACCATAAAACAACAAATTAAAATAACAGCAAGTTACCACTATACACTTATTAGAATGGCCAAAATCTGGAAAACTGACAGCACCTATTGCTAACAAAAATGTGACACAACAGCAACTCTCAAGCATTGCTGGTGGAATGTTTGGAAGACAGTTTGGCAGTTTCTTACAAAGCTAAACGTATTCTTACCATACAACCCAGCAATCAAGCTCCTTGATATTTACCCAAGTGAGTTGAAAACATATGTCCACACAAAAACCCACATACGGATGTTTATAGGAGCTTTATTCATAAATGCCAAAACTTGGAACAACCAAGATGTCCTCAATGGATGAATGGATAAATAAACTGTGGTACATTCAGACAATGGAAAGTTATTCGGTACTAAAAAGAAATGAACCATGAAAGCCTTGAAAAGACACAAAGAAAACTTAAATGCATATTACTAAGTGAAAGAAGCCAATCTGAAAAGGCTACATACTGTATGATTCCAACTATATGATATCCTATAAAAGGCAAAACTATGGAGACAGAGAAAATATCTGTAGTTACCAGGAGTTGGGGGGGAGGGAGGGATGAATAGGTGGAGTACAGAGGATTTTAAGCACAGTGAAACTACTCTGTATGATACTATAATTGTGGACACATGTCATTATACATTTGTCCAAATCCATTGAATGTACAACACCAAGAGTGAACCCTAATGTAAACTATGGACTTAATGATGTGTCAATGTAAGTTCACCGAACGTAATAAATGTACCACTCAGGGGCTAAATGTTGATGGCAGGGGAGACTGTGCATGTGCAGGAGGAATGGGGGAAGACAATTATGTACTCTCTGTACTTAGCACTCAATTTTGCTATGAACCCAAAACTGCTCTAAAAAATAAAGTCTATTTTTAAAACTATGGAATAGCCTACCATTTTTTCTTCACATTCTGCTTCTTTGAAGCCCTGGAGCTGTTTAGTTATTAAGAAGCTCTTTCATATAAGAGTCTTGGGTGACAGTAGAAAAGTATAGCTTCAAACTGTATGAAAACAGAGACAGCTGAGTCCACTGAACGAGGTTCACCACTTCTGCTCCTAACTGACCACATGTCCGTAATTAGCCCAACTTCCTGGACATTTCACCTCCACCTGAATATGAGCATATTTGACTAAATGGTTCTCAAATTACCTGTACCTTGAAACTGTGATTCTTTTATTTTTATTTTCCATTTTTTATTTCCACAGTCAGAAGCTGGTAAGGTTTCAGGGCCATTGTCACACTGGACCCAAGTAATCTAGAGAGAACTTAACTTTGGAAGACAGGCAGTAACTTGTAGTGGATAAATAAGAGGAAAGATGTTGCAGGACCAGAGACATTAGCCAGCAAACCTGGCAGCACCCTGTCCTCCGCAGAGGAGAGACTCAGAGCTGACAGAAGATCCCTTGTGATTTACACAGAGAGGTTCTCAAGCACACATTCCTCCCCAATAAGGGAAGAATCGAATGATTCAGTATGGATATTCTGAAGGGACACAGCTAGAACACAAGACACACAGAGAAAATCTTTATGAAATGGAAGGAAAAAGAACTGTGAATGTTTATCAGATTTTATATTCTTAAAAGGTAAAAAGAGGATTACACTGTGGTAAGGGCAGAATAACAACTAAACTAACCTCTGGATAAATATATTTAAAAAACCCAAATATTTGAATGCGCTGGAGAAAGTCCCAAAGCAGGTAAAAACTAGAGAAATATCCCTCTCTCTTCTCTGTCTCTCTCTCTGTCTCTCTGTCTGTCTGTCTGTCTGTCTGTCTGTCTGTCTCTCTCTCTCTCTCTCACACACACACACACACACACACACACACAGAGAGAGAGAGAGCTCTTTGCCTGAGGGCAGGCCTTAGTCAGCTACTATGCATCTGGCTAAACCTCAAACACTTAGTCTCAGAGGCATGAATAATCAGAGGAGTTTAGGGTGACCACAGCAGTTATGGAATCTAAGAAAAAAAAAAAAAAGGTCATGAAGAACCTAGTGGCAAGACGGGAATAAAGACACAGACCTACTAGAGAATGGACTTGAGGATATGGGGAGGGGGAAGGGTAAGATGTGACAAAGTGAGAGAGTGGCATGGACATATATACACTACCAAACGTAAAATAGATAGCTAGTGGGAAGCAACCGCATAGCACAGGGAGATCAGCTCGGTGCTTTGTGACCACCTAGAGGGGTGGGATGGGGAGGGTGGGAGGGAGGGAGACGCAAGAGGGAAGAGATATGGGAACATATGTATATGTATAACTGATTCACTTTGTTATAAAGCAGAAACTGACACACCATTGTAAAGCAATTATACTCCAATAAAGATGTTAAAAAAAAAAAAAAAAGAAAGCGGGAAGTTGGGGGAACATCATGAAAAGAAGTGATCCACAGAGGGGGAGCCCTAAATTTAGTGTACAAACTCTACTCAGATCTCTGGCTACCTCTGACCTACACACGCATGGGGCAGATTTCAAGCAGTCCAACTAAGGATAAAAGAACCAAACTGAGATTTCAGTTGCTGTCCACCACAGAAGAGATACAATTTGGAGTTTGAATTCACCCAAATTAACTGCTCATTAAGTAGACACACAAACAAAAAAGAAATCAAGAATCTTCAGAGGAATATAATGAATTCACAGTCTTTACAACCTATCATTCATAATATTCAGGATATTATCCAATATTACCAGACCTACAAAGACATAGGAAAATGTCATCCATACTCAAGAGAGAAGGTAACCAATGGAGACACTAACCCTAAAATGACCCAGAAGTTGGGATTCTCAGACAGGGTTTTAAAGCAGCTATTATAACTATGCTCAGTAATGTAAAGAAAAGTGTGCTTGTGTAACAAAGGAACAAATAGGAAATCTAGGCAGAGAAATAGAAACGATTAAAAAAGAACCAAGTGGAAATTCTAGAACCAAGAATTAAAATCCAAAATTAAGAATGGACAGCTGATTGTAGATAACAAAAGAGTGAGATTAAAAATGTATCAGTAGATACTACTCTATGGAGCACAGTGAAAAAATTTTCAAACGTGAACAAAGCCTCAGTGATCTGTGGGAAAATATGATAAAAAATCTAGTATACATGTAATTGGAATCCTAAAAGTAGAGGAGAGATGAAATGGAAAAAATATTTGAAGAAACCAAAACAGGATATATAAAAGTAAACCACACCTATCATATCATAGTCAATCTGCTGAAAACTAAAAATACAGAGAGAATCTTGAGCAGCCAAAGATAAATGACATATTACATGCAGGGGAAGAATGCTACAAATGATCTCTGGCTTATCATTAGAAAAAATGGAGGCCAGAAAACAGGGAAATCACACCTTTAAAATGCTGAGAGAAAAAAATGCCAACTCATAATTCTACATCAACAAACATCCTTCAAGAATAAGGCAAAGTGAAAGTATTTTCTATAAATAAAAGGTAAGAGAATTTGCCACCAGCAGACCTGCACTACAAAAGGAAGTTCTTCAGGCTGGAGGGAAGCAATACTGAATAGAAAGTAGCCATTAAACTTGCCATTAATAATGTAAAAGACTTCTGACTGAACATCACCATCATGGAGGTAATGAAATATTACATAATCGTTGGTGCTTTTCACCAAATATTTCTGCTTTTCCTCCTTTTAGGCATCTGGTAGAATTGCCAGTTCCACTTATTGTAGTTGAGTGTGGTCATATAACTTGCTTTCGTCTACAACATGTGGCAGAAACTTTATCGAAGTGTACAGTTTGCTTCATTTTCTATTTTTCCAGCCCTAGCAGTCATGAAAACACAGAGATAGCATAGACTAGGTCTTGAGTCTTCCCACAAATCATGTCTTAGACAATAATTCATTTCCACCACCAGCCAACTGTGAGATCCTGCCTGGACTCCTTCCCCTCAGTCTCATTTTCCTTACAGTAAATGGAGGTGGTGTAGGGCAGCGGTCCCCAACCTTTTTGGCACCAGGGACCAGTTTTGTGGAAGACAATTTTTCCACGGATGGGGGAGGTGGGGGGCAATAGTTCAGGCGGTAACGCGAGCAATGGGGAGCGGCAGATGAAGCTTCACTCGCTCGCTGCTCACCTCCTGCTGTGCAGCCCGGTTCCTAACAGGCCGAGGACCAGTACCGGGGCCACGGCCCACGGGCTGGGGCCCCTGGTGTAGGGGAACCAAGATGGGGATTGTAACGTTGCACTAGTTAACCTCCAAGACCCCGTCTGGCTCCAGCGTTCTGTAATTGCAGGACTCTGAGAAGTAGGTACACATCCCTCTAGTCACAAATCCTGGAATTCTGTCTATTTCGTGGTTTGCTGGCTGAAGAGGTTTCAAAAAGCTGCAATATGTGATGGGACCCAACGCAAGCTTTAATAATTAAAAAGCGGGGCGGAGCTGGTGTTGACCAAGATGCAAAACAAAATACATCTATAAAAGAAATGGGCCCCATTCAAAGATATAAATCATGCTTCCTGCTCATATATTTCCCGCTGTACTTTCCCTGAAGCTTTGTTGTTCATTTTTCTCACCATCAGTAAGTAAAAATTGTTTGTTACATGTGTAACAACTTAGTGTTTTCCCTTCTGAGCCATGGTGCTCTCCAGTTAAGGGGCACATATTCTTTGCACCTGTTCTGATTGTCATTGGCGTTATTAAAGAAAAAGCCTTTCCACTTGGGTTTATTCAGAGAGAGTTAACATCTGATTTTACATGGAACTATTTAAAAGAAAAAAAGGCAACATGGCCTGAAGCGCTTCTAGCATAGGGTGTGGAAGTATTTGATGTCCTGGTGCTTGTTCATAAAAGAATGTTGTTTTGAAATGTGCAGTGAAGTCAGGGAACAGAGATCCAAAGAAAGTTCCCATTGACATAAAATCAAATCAACCCCCTCCCCAAAATACTTCCCTCTCGGACCACAGGGCTCCTTGGCTCTGTGCCCACCATCTGTGCTCAGGGAGGCCCCAGCCTTGCTGCCTGGAGTGATGTGTGAATATGGGCTTGTCCCAGTCAGGGCACTGATGAAGGTCATTTGTGTACCAGGACCCACAGTACCGAGGCCGCCCCAGTGGCCTGGAAGACACCTCACTGTCAAGGAAACCAAACATACACCAATCACAATCCTCCAACTCAGCTTTAGTCAGCTCACCTTCCCCTACAAAAGAAGACCCACTCACCTTGTAAGGAAAGCCCCGACCAGCCAATCATGCACTGCTTCTGCATCACCTCTTCTAACATCTATAGAACTCCCTGTTGCCCAAAAATCCCTTGGGAAGAGTGCCCCACTTCTTGTGAGGCACTGTACTCCCCCAGTGCATGGATTATTTTCCCTTGAATAAAGGAGTCAAACTTGTTACTAAATTGTTTAATTTTTGTCACTTGACAGCACTAATGGGCAGGAGGAGAGACATTTGTCAATGGTGAACCAGTCTCTGAAGGTACTCTGCAAGAGTGTATCACCCAGGTAGCAGCCCTTCCCCATGAACCCATGGTTCCGAGGATTAAGCTTTTCTTTAAAGCCAAACAAAATGTCTCAAGCCCCCAGGCAGGGCGAGGACCAAGGTGAGGTGAGGGAAGTACTTGCCCTGGGCACATTTCAAGGTGTGCCAATAACTCAGCCGTCAAGGTAAGTCATATTTTAATGCAAGTTTTTAAGAATCATAGATTAATGCAAAAAAAAAACCCATGATGAATGAATTATCAACATTTTAAGTAAAGACGGGATCCATAACAATGCATTGCTCAGTCATATTGCAGCCTGAGGCAAAAGGAATACACTGGCTCTGTCTTTATTTAAAATTTTGATATTTTGTTCATCATAGACCTCTGTATTTTGATTGTTTAAATGTTGAACTAAAATATGATTTATCTTTAGGGCGCACCCTGAAATGTGCCCGAGGCAGTGCCTCACCCACCTCACCCTGTCCCATCCCTGACCCACACACTCTGCAGTGACAGGATCGGCCTCCCATCCACCCTCCCACACTCTCAAAAGCCACCTTTCCCAGGTGGTGGAGGAAGACAGGGTTTGCTAAGAATCTGTTCCTTGTCAGTGGTCACTGCAGCCCGACCCTCCGTTGTCATTCATCTCCTCATGTCTGTCCGTTCCGGCCTCGGGCCTCTCCTGCGTGTCAGGAATTGCACCAGCATCTCCCAAGCACACTATTGTATGTGACCAACTTTTACTTACTTAAGGTCTTGGGCAGAGCAGATCAGAGAGGCAGCAGGTGATCACAGCCCATAATTACTGCACTAGCCAGAATCAGCTCTAAATTGGAAGTTGCTAGTCCTCAGTTTTCCTAGATCTCATCAGCCATTGCCTCCTGGCAACACAAGACGTTACTGGTGTGGTGGGGGGGGCCCTTCACTCCCATCTCTTTTTCTAGGACCCCAAACTCCTTCTCGAGGTCTCAACAGGTAAGTCCCTAAATCCTTTCACTTGCGCACAACTGAACTCTTCTTTGTCTAAACCTCCTCACCTAGCCCTGGCCCTGGTCACGCCTTTCTCAGTCCCGCAGGCCCATTAAAGGGGTCTCTCCAAATACCAGAAGCGTTTTACCTCTGTGTGGAACTCTCCCAAGGGGCCAAGGGGCTGCAGCAGTGGCAACTTTTGCGCCAACCTTTTTTCTCCTCCTGTATTAAATCAAATACAGGATTTAATGGCCTGTGCACAGGTCTGAGAGTCACCCGTAGTAAAGGCTGTCTTTTTCATCGCGGTCCTCAGCTCCACGACCTGGGCCTGGCACGGGGCAAATGCTGGATGAAGCTGCCATATCCATCAGGCGGGGCGGGGGGGGGGGTAGGGAGGGGGCGGGGGGAGGGGGAAGGGGGGAAATCACGCCCAAGCACGCGGCCGCCATGCTGCTCATTCTAAGGCTCCTTTGGTTCCAGAGTCCCAAGAGGCTTTCAGGAAGGCTCTAGCCCACCCCCTCCTGCCTGAGTACTGCTTGTGCCCCAGCTCCCTCTCTCTCCCCCACATCAAGGCTCCTCCCCAGAAGATGCTCAGCTCCTGATGCCGCAGCACAGAGCCAAAGCCCCCGAGTCTGAGCAGGTGTCAGAGAAGAGCCTGGGTTCGAATCCCAGCTCCCCCTGCGCCCTGGCGGCACGACCCGTGCCCGCTTCATCGTCTCTCCGGGCCTCAGTTTCCACCTCTGCAGGGTGAGGATCATAAATAGTACTACCTCCGGCCACCACAGCTGGGGGGCTTAACCAAGCTCTCCCACGCTGCACGCTCAGGAGAGTGCCTGGCACACGGTAACACGCATGCACGTCAGACACTCCTGCGACCTCCTGGCCTGGGGGGGGTACTTTATTTTTCACGGTGAAGGAGGCAGACAGAGCAGCAGGTCGTCTTAGCGTGCCTGAGACCCGGGGCTGGGGTGCTCTCCCGTTCACCCTTGGTTGCGTGGGGTCTTTCCATTCCCAGCAGCACTAGAAGACCAGGAGGCCCCTGGGAAAAGATCCCTCTGCTCCAGAGGAGAAGAATCTTGAGGTTTTCAAGTGTAAACGACCTTTAAGGCTGGAGCAATGGGAGTCAAGTGTGCGCACACATCACTTGAAACAGATCCCTGGCTTCAGAGGCAAACCCCAAACTCCCTGCCCACAGGCCGGGCCTGGAATGGAGTCTGTCTAATGATAGTAATGCAAAGAGGCAGAAAGCCTGCCTTCTTAAGTGTTCGCATAAAACTTGGGCTTTAGAGCATTTTTTTTATTTCCAGAGAAGAAGTCTTTGTGGGTGTACTGGGTCAAGGATGCCTTTTCAAAGCGTGCGCCACACCCCATATGGAAGAGCGCCTCAGGGAGGGCTAGGTTCCTGCAGAATACTTCACAGTAGGAGGGAAAAGGGGAACACCCCGTCTGTCCTCCAGGTCAGTGAGAATTCCTCAGCTTGCTTTAGCCCCAGAGACCAGCTTCAGCTGTTGGACCCACCCCATGTTCTACCCCCAGCCCTACCTTCCTGCCCCCCATCCTTTACTGGCTTGAAAGATGCTATCAGAGTCCAGAGCCTCCATGTGGGCCCCAAAGGAACAGCTGGGACTCAGCCAGCCAGCACCATCACCTCCCAGGCAGCAAACAGGACCCCAAGACGCAGACTGACATAAGCTTTTTACAAACCTCTCCGGAGCCAGCTGGCCTTCCCTACTTCAGAACCAAATGCCAGGAAACTCCGGCTGGCCCGCCAAGCCCCCAGGACTGCAGGATGAAGGACTTGCTGACATGTGCCTTTGTCCTTCATTGCTCCGCTCCCCCGCCCTCCCCGCCTGCACTGCGCACCACAGCTCAGCAGAGCCAGCTGAGTCCACACAGCTCTTAACGCAAGGCTGAGAAAGCCAGCCAGCAGACCGCTGGTTTCCCGCAATGCCCATTCTCCACACGTTGCTGGGGATACACTGGATGGTCCTGGATCCAAGCAGCCGTCCCAGACCCACACCTGGTCGAAAAAGGAGACGGGTCAAGCCTTCCAACCAAAGGCCACCGCTCGTTTCTTGGTGAAAGCTGTGCTCCGCAGTCTCCCAGGATGCTCTCTGCTTTTCTCCCCTCTTCTTCTCCTCAAGGTGCACCATCACAATTTCTGTGACCCAACAGACCTGCACCACCTTAGGCCCCAGGCTTCCATCGGTATCACAGCCCGTCAGTGTCACGTGCAACAACTGAGAGCAACTGAGAAGAGAGCAAGATCTTCATCGGGGTTCTTGGGAAAAAACAGCTGAAGAGATCCCAGGCTTACCCACCGCAGAAACAGCTTGCTATCCATTCCTCCACCTCTCCCGTCCCTCCCCGCTTCTCCCCCAGGCCCCAGGCACCAAAACAGCCTTAAGTCTCTTCTTTCTCCTCTCTCTCTCAAAACCTCTCTCCCTACCTCGCCAGATCTGCTTCCACCCAAAAAATCTTGCCTTTAAACTCTCCCTACTGAGGGCTGCTTCTGCAGCCCATTCTAATCCCCATATCAAAAGGCCCAAGAGCCTTGACGGCAAGCACCACATTTCCCAGCTCCCCACCCCATGACTCCCAACTTCTATGATTTTGCCTGTCTTTACTGCTGTCGCCCCTTAACCTGTCATGTGCAAGCACGTCTCCTAATGATGCAAAAAGACCCAAACACCTCAATTCTGGAAGCTTACCAAAGGTCAAGCATTTACTTATCCATTAAAACTCTCTGTGCTAGAGCAATTTACATTTGTATTTGCAAGGAAAACATAACTAGCCCGGCAGATAGCAATTTATGGCTTTTCTCCATTAACTCAAGCAGGCAAAAAGGAAGCACCACCAGCCATGCAAAACAAGTCCCCCTGGTCTTTCTCCCTCTACCAAAGAAAAGAAAGAAAAGAAACCCTGCATCACCGCCACTCCCCACCCCCGGCTCAGGCCCGATCTCACTTTAAGAGTTTTGGGAGGCCCGGCCTCGGTGAGGAGGGGGCACACTTCAGGACTGAGAGTTTCCATGGCTTGGATCGTCAAAGTCCAGCGTTCCTGCAAGTTTTGACTTGAGCTGAGGTCAGTGCAGGACGAGGGAGGGAAATGGGCTTAAATGCTGACTTCCTGGAAGGTCTTTTCCATTTTGTAATGTCGGCCGTGGGTCAGACCGTCTCAGGGAATAAGCTGTAAGTGGAGGTGAGTCTTTCCATATGTCTCACATGAAAATTGAAAACGATCAGCTAATGTAGTCCAGAATCCCTTCGAAACATTTGTATTGTTTCAAAAAACGAAAAGGAAAAATGTAAGCCCAGCTGAACTTCACGGGGTTTCTAATTAAAAGGTACAAAGCAGGAGAACAACTCACCCCCGAAATTAAGTCAAAGAGAGATCTCAGTGTGCAACAGGTGGGGCTGTGAGTCGAAGTGGACATTTAATCAGCACAGTCTGATAAGGGTGATGGCATACTATAGCCAAGGAATTCTAAACTTGTTTGATGGGAGAAGAGAGGCTGGTGAACTCCTGAGAGATCATTTAAAATAATTTTCTCAGTACTTACTTTGGGATTTGACATATACAGTGCAAGAAAGGTTGGGGAAGATAATGGACAGCCATTCCCTCTCAGGAGTGGCACTACACAGTGCAGTAGCAGACAATAGTCCCCTATTCCCTGCCCCTCAATACAGTCCCTCCCACAGATATATGAAATCCACTATTAGACACTCTTTCCTTTGGATTAAACATTGTTAACAATCATGGGTAGAGAACACGTTTCTTCCAAATCCCCCGAAGACTAAGAGTTACATTTTATTTCCATTCTATTGTGGTGCTTCTACAGGAGAGTGTGGAGGTATTTAGTTTCAGAATGACTCAGGTAATTTTTTTTTAATTTCTAATTACCAAAGTGATACATACTATATTGAGTGAAATGCTATAATGTCTTGGATTTGCTTTAAAATAAGACAGAAGGTGAGGGAGTAGGTGGGGATACAGATGAAACAAGAGTGGCTGTGAGCTGATCATGGTTGAAGCTGAGTGATGGGTGCATGTGAGTATGTTAGCCCATACTCTCTACTCTTATATATGTTTGAAATTTTCCATAACAGAAAGCATATTTTTAAGAAAGGAAAACAGTAAGACTGCAATAAAAAAGTAATATGTTTTTGTTGAATAATATCCACAAATTACTAAAAATTATTTTTAAAAATTTAATCTGGAGGGACTTCCCTGGCGGTCCAGTGGTTAAGACTCTGAGCTCCCAACGCAGGGGCCACAGGTTCAATCCCTCACCAGGGAACTAAGATCCCACCTCCCGAACGATGTGTCCCCCAAAATTAATTAAATTAATTAATTAAGTCTTATTAAAAAATTTAACCTGGAAAGTTAGTCATCTATAATACTACTCCCCATCCCCACCCAGAGATTACTGCTGTCAACAGCTAGTGTCTGTTCTACCAGATTTTTTTTTCAATCCTAGAATTCTAAAGTCAAAAAGAACCTTAGAAGCTGTCTAAGGCCCAGTGTCTTCACCTGTGAGGGAGCCGAGGGCCAGAGAGGGCAGGTGAGTGTGAGGCGGGCTCCAAACTGGAGTCCACATCCCCTGCCCCATGGTCAGTCTCCCCTGAACCTCGGCAGAGGTGGTTTTCCAAAGCCCACACTTGGTTACTTCCCTAGTTCACAGTCTTTCTAGACAGAGCAGCAAGAGACACGACAGTCAAGCCAAAAGAACGAGGGCTTTCCATCCCAGACAGGAAGTCGATCCCACAGAGCTCCGTGATGAAGGCAGGAAACCAGCTCCCACTTCCTCTATTTGGGGGCTGAAAATGCTGTTTACATTCTTTGCAGAGATCAAAGCGTGAACTCCTGTCCCTACCACAACCCCCGGGATATATATGCACAGCTCCAGTTGGCAGCTATAGCGACCATTAGCTTAAAACCTGTCAAAACAGAGTTTAATTGGGAAGCAAAAGCAAATCCCGACCCTGTCTCCAGGTACCCTGTTCTTGGGTGCAGAAGAGCAAGAGAGCTTAAGTAAAGTTGAAGGTAAACCTCAGGGTGTCATCCCTCCTGGACGGCGAGATGAACTGGCCGGGGTGCTCTCAGGCTTGCTCCCGGGCCACTTCTTACGCCCACGCAATCAGACTTCCCGGCAGATCCCAGGGCTGTATCTGCCAAAAACCCCGAGGAAGTTAATAAAGTCAGAATAGAGTCATCAAGCTCTACGATACAAAGGCCACCCCAGAGGTCATCCCCACATCAGACCAAAGCCAGCTAAAGCCACCCCAGATACGTATCCACCTCCCCCTTCTTAAGGCCCAAAGGAGCCTGCAACTTTCTTCATTCACTTATTATCTTTAACAAGCCATCCTCACAGGAAGTTCACATGTGACCTACAGGCTCCTTTGTAGGCTTTGTAGGATGGAAAGAAGCACAAAGAACATTGCTATCGAGATTGCATTTCAGTATTTCAATCAGAGTTGCCACAGACAGTAGCACTCACTGGTCGTAATAATCTATTGATTAGTTTCCTGTCACTGCTGGAACAAACTACTCCAAACATAGTAGCTTAAAACAACCCAAATTTATTATCTCATAGTTGTAGTTGTCACAGTTTCAGGTGGGCTTGATTAGTTCTTCGGCTCTGTGTCTCCTGAGGCCAAAGTCAAGGTGTCAGCTGGCCTGGGTTCTCATCTGGAGACTCTGGGAAGAATCCACTTCCAAGCTCATTCAGTTGTTGGCAGCATTCAGTTCCTTGGGGCTCTAGGGCTGAGGTCCCCACCTCCTTGCTGGCCATCAGCTGGGGGCTGCTCTCAGCTCCTCAAGGCCATCTGCACTTCTTGTCACACTGCCAGGTGGACTGAATCTGGCTCAACAAGCCTTCCTGGCAGGAGACACTGGTGGATGGAACACCACAAGCTGAGCAGGGCCCGTTCCCTGCCTTCAAGCAGCTAAAAGAGAGAGGGAAGCAGATGAAGAGATGGAGGAGGCACCCACAAACTCAGATGAAAAGAACATGCAATTTTCCTCTTTCAACAAGTCAATTTAATTGAAGGCACAAACCCCCATTCCCTTTCTTCCTGGTTGCTCTTAAGTTTTTTGTGGGGAGAAGGGGCTTATGAGACACAGGCTCTGGGAAAGGGGGCATATCTGGCCCAGGGCGTTACCTGCCTGTGATGGAATCATCTGAGAGAGTTCCACTCCCACGCTGGTGTCCGTTCCTGTGGCTTCCTCCTGTAGCATTCTTTGTTCCTTCCCAAGAGCCTCTTTTGAACTTGTATGAGTTTGGGTTCCTCCAGAATCAGACCACGAGATAGTTTATTTGGAGGTGATACCCAAAGCTAGTAGGGGAGTACGGGAGTGAGACAGGGAAGGGAAGGGAAGGAAGCTGACACTGAGCATGTTATCACAGTACCTCGCGGGCAGGTGGAGCTCAGTCTCGCCTGGGAACTCTGGGAAACAATGTAGAGTGATTCCACGTGAGGGGAAAGAGCTGGGGTATTGATCCACCTGCTCCATCAGTCATGAGGTCAGGGCTGCTGTGGTGTCAAGTTTCCCAGCACAATGACCTGCCATGTGCATGGCGGTCAGGCAGAAGGCAAGGAGAAGGTACAGCCCAAGGACCACAGGAGCTGGAGGACACCAACTGCTTCTGCTGCAAGGCCTGACTCTGTGTGTCCCCAAGTCTCTCCTGTGCCAGGCTGGGAGACTGGAAACTAACTCTGCAAGGCGGTCTAAGGCCTTTTCTGCCCAGACCCGTCCTATAGCTGGTTTGCCTCTAGACTCTTCAGGGTCCCCCAGCAAGCCAAGCTCAGGGGCCCTCTGTTCTCAGATCCAACAAAGCTGTCTAATTTCCCAGCTACTATGGGGCAAGGACATGGCCCCTTCTCAAGGCCCCAGCAGCTTCTACACTCCCATCTTCTTCACCTCTCCCTCTGCCCTCCCCCCACCTGGCCTGAGGACCTGTCATCTCACCTCAGGGATGGGAAGACGTCCTCTTTTAGCAGCACACAGTGACCTGAAGCTATTGTTTTTGCCAGGGACCTCCCCATCCCCTTCAGGGTGTAGGATGTCACCTTGGCAGCTTATCACCCTGGTATACAGCTCTCCTTCTCTTGCAACGATGAGTCTGGGAAGAGTGTACAAGGGAATACAGGAAAACCCTTTAAAGGCTTATCTTATCACACAGACACGCACCCCAGTAGCCAGAATCCAAGGCAAACATAATATGTGCCATCATGAAGCCCTTTCACGGGAGAGAGAAGAATCCCATTGGAGGCAAGCAAAGAAGGCTGCGTGAAAGAAGCGAGAGCATGTGCTGTGGGCCTGGAGGGGTGAATGAGAGCCCAGCCAGTGGAGGTGGGCTCTGAATCACGGCAGACGCATGGGGGGCCCAGGTCGGCCTCGCCTCCCGTGGCCTGTGCTTACAGCACTGGGGCCGGGGAGGGAGATCAACACGCCTGGGAATGTCAGGCCAAGGTGGGACTTCCTGGAATGACAGCAGGGCGGGAGCCATGGAATATTTGGGAGGAAAGAAGTGACGTGAGAAGATGTGGCAGGCCAGTGGGACGACACAGTGCGGCGAATGTGAAATGGCCTTTGTCTCGAGACCCTGGCTTCAAGGATCTGTGTGTGTGGAGAGAGAGGGAGAGAGAAGGGGCAGAGAAGGCAGGAGAGAGAGGAGGAAGGCAGAGGGGGATGAAGAAGAGAGAAGGAGAAAGAAAGGGGGGAGGGGTGTTGTGAAGAGAGAAAAGACAGGAGTCAGAAGAGAAAGAAATCTGAGAGATTAACCAAGCTAGGGAGGCTTTTGAAGCCAGACCCTTTAGGGATCCTCCAGTTCATCAGATTTGGGCCTTTCGGTGGGAAGGGGGAGGTGGCGCCCGCCCAGCTCACGGAGGCCCCGTCTGTAGCTGTGAAACCCGCCGCTGAGCCCCACTCTGGCCAGGACGCCAGGTGAGGTCAGGTGTAAGCAGGTGAGGCTAGCTGAGACCCGGGCCCCTCGGGTGAGTGGCTCTTGTGAGAAGAAGACAAGAGATTGTGAAAAGCAGGACTCGGTCGGCTATTCTAAACGAACTCACCAGCCCAGGTGGGACTGACAGCCCCGGGATGCCCTCAAGCAGAGAAATTGTCAGAGAGGGAGGTGCAAGTAGGTGATAATTGCTGGGAGAATGGAAGCTGAATCCACCCCAAAGCCAGCATCTTGGCTTCGACCAGCGCGGTCAGCTTTGGAGAAAAGAAGAAGGTCTGAGTTTACTGGTTGTTCACACTCAGAAACGAAAGCCGAAAGCCGAAAAACTTCCCGACGTCTGGCTCTTACAGCACAAAACCCTCACCCTGCGCGCTGGGATGCTGTTTAGTAATGTTATGGCTCCATCTACAGCCTGCAGAAGGTTCCTTGCCGCGAGGTTTCTCTCTGAGCAACAGCCGGGCCTGCACTGCAATTAATGCTAATAAAGCCCTTTCCCCCCCCCCCCCCCGTCTGTGCATATTTATTCAACGCAGACCTGGAACTACGCTAGAAGTTTTATTTCAGGCTGCATCTACAACAGCAGCTGTTCAGATTATTCTAGAACCCTTTCAGCCAAAATTGGTTTGGAGTTCTGTTTTAAACCACTGTTTGTTATGAATTGAGTTAAATGGCGCTTTTTTTTTTTTCACTTTTCCCCCTATTTTAACGATGGAACGAATAAAAGCCCTCAAAAGAGCAAGATGGCATTTTCTTTCATTCATTCAACAAACACTCAGCACCTCCCGTGTGTCAGGTTCCATGGTAAGCACAAGGATAAGTCAGGTCTGAATACATCCCATAACTGACTCATCAGAGAGAACTTTGCTACTTCCTCTTGTTGGCTGGAATGTTTCCACATGGGTCAACAAAGAGGAAAGGAGAAAGTCCAAGGTCACCTGGATGCAGAGCTCGATACACAGTGAACATAAAATCCTTTGACTCATGACAAAATGGAAGCTGGAAGTCAGTTCCATAATGGTCAGTAAGATTTTTGTCCTGTTCAATTTTTTTTCCCCTCCGAAGTGTAATAAGCTTTTTCCCAATTTAAAAAAATACAGAAATAATTATTAGCTTTGTGCAGAAAACTTGGAAAACAAGAAAAAAAGGAATACAGAATCGAAACCATTCATAATCCAATCAACCAAAGATGACCATTGTTAACTGTTTAAAGTGGCCCTGCACGACTTTTGTCTTTATAAAACTGGTACTGTATTTTCACTAAACCATAGGAGATGAACATTCTTGCATGCCCCTGTATGCTCTTCTACATGATTTGGAATGGCTGCAGGGTGTTCTTTCATAGGAATGAGCCATAATTTACTCGATACAAGATTCCCAGTTTTCCACAATTGTAAGGTTTATACACATATCCCTTAAGATGAGCCCCTAGCCGTAGAACTTCTGGATCAAAGAGGCTGGACACCTTCGAGGCCTCTGAGACCCATCCAGCAGCAACCTCCCAGAATTTCACATCACATCTGAACCAAAATCTAACTTTAGGGGCCCTGAGTGTGCACCATTCCAGAAAGAGCTTGCTATGATGCTGAGTGGTCCTCCTCGGAGTTAAGGGGAGCTTGGCCAAGCATCACAGCTGCAGGGAGCAGAGTGGTTCAGAACAGTTTTTGATAAATTCCTTACCTCGTGGGTGATTTACACTGAGATGCCTCTGGAAGACAGGCAGTAAGACATTTCAGACCTGGTGAGTAGGTAGTCAACAGAACATTACCAAAGGCTCAGATTAGGAAGATAGGATAATTTTATTCATCTTCATGACCCAAACCCCACCACTTGCCATGATTATTATCACCCCTGGTTTGTTTTTCCTTCTTCCACATCCTGTACACAGTTTGTTCCCATGGCTGCTTTGCCTTGTGCTGCACGTCTCATCAGGTTGAGCTGGGTTCCTCTGGAGGCCACAGTGTAAGAGGCAACTGCATTCATCAGGTCTTTGGAAAAATCCTGACACCCCTCAAACATGAGGTGTGATCTGCAGCGTCAGTGCGCTGGCTTAGGGAGGACTTGCAGATCATTTTTTTTAAGAATTGAAACATTTTCCTTATTATCCCTTTGTTGGCCTCCTATAGGGTGGAAACAATCTGAGGGATGGTGAAAAGCAGATCTTACAAGATAGGAGTGCACAGCAAAAGTCATCTAGGGGTTAATTTTGGAAAGAGAAGGGGCAGAAATAACTAGCTTCAGGTGAAAAGGAGGAATTAAACTTCGTTCCTTTGATCTTAAGGGCTGCCTAATTGACTCTCATCAGTTACCAATAAAAGGGAAGATGTAGCAGAGAACTCCAGAACGTTAGACCCAAATGTAATCTGAGTGGAAGGCAAGGCAGAGACAAGGGTTGCCCGAGGTCATGGCAGGAGATGGGGTGGAGGGAGACCCACCTTTCTGGCTGCTGGCCCAGTGGTCATTCCATGCTGACCTAAAAGAGGGTGCTTTTACTATGGAAGTAAAATGTGACCGCCTCGGTTTTGGGGGAGCAAGAAGACACCCAAAACGGGAGGTGGAAGAGGGCAGCCAGGAGCAGGAGAAACCGGATCTCCTTCTTTTGTGTTGATTCATGCTTCTGCTGGTGAACAGGGGGAGATAAATGGTTGACTTCAAACCCACCGTTCCTGCCCTGGAGATAACTGCGCAGAGCAGGGCAGCACGGGCGTGACCCAAGGTCCTCTCTGTTTTTATTGAATGTCCTCATCACCTTGACATCCTTACAGTTTCTCTTTTACACACTTACAGTGTCATGCAGAGAGTGAGGGTGAGACTCAGGTTCTGGTTCACACTGAAACGGTGTTCTCCTACCTGCCCTGCAGTGTTTGGCCAGCATCTTCCATGTGTCCCTGTAGCGTGCGGTGGAGAAGGGGCCAGAGGGGCCCCTGGGGGACAGAGATGCTCACCTGTGTGATGCACCCCTCCACCCTCACGCTGGGGGCAGGACCCTGATGGACGGAGCTTCTCCCAGGCTTTCAGTTCATCTCTCTCTCTCTCTCTGTTTTCTGTCCCAGTGGTAAAACCATGGGGGAAGGCTTGAGGCGGGGAAGATGTTCTCATTACAGATGAAAAAGCCAAGGCAGACACCATCGATGCCCCACACTTAAGTAGCTCACAGGAGGACCCTTGAGCGTGCCAGACAAAACAGCAAAGATCCTAATTACACAGACAGAACTAACTTACATGGTCACACACCTTCGACTGTCCGCCTCTAAGCCAAATGACCTTTACTTTATGTCACAATGAAATAAAATATTTTGAAGCTGGCACTTCGATAGTTGCAAGGTTCTGAAGACAGCCGAGCACTCCCCGTACTTTTCTGGGCCATGATTTCCCCAGCTGGAAGTGAAAATGAATCATTTTGTCCTACTTCCTGTACTCCATCACCACCTGCTTCTCAAGGATGTCGTGACAAGAGATACTTGCAGCGTTTTCCAAACTTGTCGATGCCAAGAATCACCTGGGAAACTTGTCAAAATACACACTCCCAGGCCAAACCCTGGACTTAGTGAATCGGCTTTTCTAGGATGGGCCTGGGCAACTGTAGTTTTAAAAAACTCCCAGCTGATCCTTGTGATTGGGTGATCCGGCCAGTTTGGGAAATGTTGAAGGAATTCCCAAGAAATCCTTTAATTTTTTAGAAGATGCCAAGCTTTATTATCATTACAGACTAGGATCACCAGAGTGTGAATAAAAATAAGGGATGTCCAGTTAAATCTGAATTTCAGATAAACAAGGAATGAATTTCTTTAGCAGAAGTATGTCCCAAGCAATAATTGGGATATACTTATGCTAAAAATTAATTTTTACCTGGCAACCCGGTCAGGTGCTATGCACCTTATTTATTGTGTAATATGGAAAAGCTCAAGAAAAGTCTAATTTTTAGAAAGAGAAAGCATGTCAGTGGTAGAAGGCTGTCCTTTCTGCATCCCTCTCTCAGTGCCTCTCAGCTCGTCAGTCTTTTTCCTTGGTCCCAGCTCGCCTGCCTGCCAGGAAGAGGAAGCCCCAGAAGATGGCTCTTCATCATTCTGACCCCCCGCTCCCAAAAAAATCTGTTACTGATGAAGACAAGAAACTGCTGATTTTAAAGTTAAAGTACAGAGGTTTTAAATCACAACTTTGCGTTCTTCTTGTTCATAGCTAATCAGACAAGGAGGCAGGTGTAAGGGTTAATGCCATTCACTTGCCAATGGATTGGTTGATTTCAAAACAATTTAAGTATTTCTAAGCCAAACACATTTTTTTTCTTCTGGCAAAATTTCCCAGGTGACCCAGCCCCATGGTATGATGCTGCCTCTGTCAGATGACACCTGACACCCGGGCAGGGTTCTTTCCAACACAGATAGATATGTACTCACCCCGCAGTTGGAAAGGTTTACAACAGAGCCAATTTGGAAATCCTGTTGTCAATTATAAAACAGACCTCCCCCGAGGTGAGAGGGGGAGGGAAAGGCAGAGATGAGTATGAAAATCCGAAGGACTGTATGATCTGAGAATGAAATGTTTTCTAAATCAAATTAAGCTACACGGTGAAAATTGAGGAGAAAGTCCTTAAGGTGACTTTTAAATGAAAATGAAATGTCTGCTAGTAAGTTACAGAGGTGCATTGATACCAAGTGGCAGCCCTGTATCTCATTAATTTCAAACATAGATTTTTATGTGAGGCTATTTGATTATAATTTGATTATCTGACCCTGTAATTAAAGTTTATTGCCAATTTGGAAGCTTACATGTAAAATGAACTGGTTTTCTTCAAAGCAATATACAATCCTTCGGACTCATTGACTTCTGGTTTTGCATTTAAATGGAAAAGTCAGTTATAACGTGACAAACAGGTTGGGGTTTTGATCATTAATCCTGCTAAAGCAATATTCATAAATTCAATTCTGAATCAGTTGGAATACTTTTCTTTTATTAGTTTCTGTGTTATTAAATGAGATTGTTTCTGACTAATATATTTCTGGACTCAAACTGTAGCTCCGAGCTGTTATTCAAATCAAATAACATGCCCCTTACTTGTGCCTCACACTAATAAATGCCAGCTTGTGATACCTTTGCAAGAGACTGTCAGCAATATTAAAGGAGGCAATAATGCCATGGAGGTCTCAAAGTGAGCTGATTTTTCTAAGGGCTGATAGCCGTCATTTTTCTTAAAAAAAAAATAAGATACTCAAACCTTTTAGTCTTAAAGCCAAAAACCTGCTTTGATTCACAGAAAGATAATTCTCTAACACTTAAATAGCCAAGACACTGGAATTAGAAAATTCGTAACTTTGGAGTCCTGAGTAAGAGAAGTAGGGAGCTGATTTCAGAGCACAATCAAAGTTGTCTTTGGCGGGGAAAAACGTGCCACTTAACTTGGGAAACAGATAGGTCTTTCTTTCCAATACTTAGGTGAGAAGGAGAGGCAACATTGCTTTTGAAATTAGAAAAACTATTCACAAATCCTTGCTGGGTTCTCAGAGCAAAAAGAGGTCTTGGAGACCCTTTTTGCTGGCCCCATTTTACAGATGAGGAAACTGAGGCCCAAAGAAACATCAGCTGATCAGTTACACAGCAAGTTGGGGGCAAATCCCAAATGGGAACACTCCCTGTAATTTTTTCCAACACTTTCCCCACCATCTGGCCAACAAAAGGCTTATAAATATATATTTTTTATAGAATTTTATTTATTTATTTATTTTTGGCTGCGTTGGGTGTTCGTTGCTGTGTACAGGCTTTCTCTAGTTGTGGCAAGCAGGGGCTTCTCTTGTTGCGGAGCACAGGCTCTAAGCATGTAGGCTCAGTAGTTGTGGCTCGCGGGCTCTAGAGCGCAGGCTCAGTAGTTGTAGCGCATGGGCTTAGTTGCTCTGTGGCAGGTGGGATCTTCCCAGACCAGGGCTCAAACCCGTGTCCCCTGCATTGGCAGGTGGATTCTTAACCACTGCGCCACCAGGAAAGTCCAGGCTCATAAATATTTGTGATACTTCATAGGGGCTGGAATCAGAGGCCCAGCCCCGCCACCTGGCTCTTTGACCTCTAACAGATCACCTGAATACCATGAGTCTCAGACCTCAGGTGTAGCTTACATCTGCCCTTTCACCCTGTTTTGAGAAGGAAATGAGACTTGATAAGTAAACAACAAGGGTCAGTTGATTTTGAACCTCTTAAGGTTCAAATGCTTTACTGAGATGTGATAGGCATACAAAGAATGTGCATATTTAAAGCATACTATAATTGCTTTCCTAAGTAATCATAAGAACATTGAACTTTTCATTGTTTTGGACAATTTTCCCTCGTTCCTATTTTTGGACCTCCAGACTGAACAGACTGTTGGCTGTTCTCTCTCTTCCACTCTCCTGAGACTCCGCACATTGGCTTTTGTTACTACAGTTTGCACGTTTTCCATCCGTTGTTTCCCGGGTGGACTCAGGGTGGGTGTTGCTAGGTTTCCACCTTATCACGCAATCATCATGGCAGGAATTGTCTTTCCTGCCCCAAAGGGAAATTGTTCAAGCCAGTTCATAGGATTCCAGAGTCTGAGTTTCGAGAAACCTGAGAATCTGCCCTCTACTTCCAGCGCCCCTCTTCCCACAGCTCGCCACGTGTTTGAACCCGCATGCTCGCTCCAGCTGGGCTCTTGGATCAGGTTGGGGCCGCTGCATCTTCCAGGTGGGAATTACCTTGCCAGCAGGTGCCAGGTGTGGAGGCGCTGACCACGTAGGCGTGGCCCCCGGGGAGCACCCGCTGCCCAATCAGGCGCGGCTACTTAACATCACGAAGCAGGTGCTGCTTCTGAGCATTTACCTGGGGCTTGCCGCCCTCTGCCAGGGATCTGCGTCATCTCTCCCCCTCCCAACAGGCTCTCAAGGCCAGTGTTGTTAGCTTCTGGTCAGTAACAAGGAAGCCGCGGCTGGGAGAGCTGGTTATCGACATCTTCCTCCATCCCTTCTACCAGGCGGTTTTTGTCCTGATGGCCAAGGTGAAGACAGCTTGCGGGAAGGAGGCAGTAGGAACGCTGCAGGCGGTAGGTGTGACGTGGGAAAGGGCACAGGTTGAGGATTTGGGATGTCTTTCAGCACGAGCTCCATTCCCCAGGGGGTCTGCCTTAGCTTTGCCCCCAAGGGCCCAGAATCCTCCCTTCCTGCTCAGCGTGCCTCTCAGGAGCCAGACCCGCCCCCAGGCCCCTAGGCTGTGACAGGGCAGCTCTAGAGAGAACAGAGGTGGCTGAGGTCCCGAGCTCCAGCCCCAGCTGGTCACTGATACCAGGGAGCAGGGGGCTCTTCCCAAACAGCAGCTCAAGTATTCATTTCTCTGCCACGTGGTCCTGACTTTGCCCTTGGCAAGTATGTATTTCCTACACTCAGTTGTGTGTCTACGTTACTACATGATTATGTACCCTGCTCTGTTTTACATATATAATTTACAATCTGTAAAAAGTCGCCATTTTACAGTGTACAATTTAGTAGTTTTTAGTATATTTACAAGATTGTGCAACCATCACCAATAATTCCAGAGCATTTTCATCACCCCCAAAATACACTCTGCCTTTTGAATGGAGGTCAGAGTCAAGGTAGACACATCGATGCGGGTCTGGATAATGATGATGATGGTGGTGGTGATACCAGTAGCCATCACTGAGCGCTTACCTCTGGGCTGAGTGCTTTACCTATTATTTCATTCAATCTGCACCACACCCCAAACAGGTGGCCCTTATTGTTATCCTGCTTTTGTGGATGAAGGAACCGAGGTGCAGAGAGATGGAGCTGGCAGCCCACCATCGCAGGGTCCGACTCCAGGGTGGTGCATGCCCTTCCCCTCCACTGCTCCTAATGGGTCTGTTCCCTGTGGAGTTCGGAAAGCTTTCCCTATGCCTTCCATGGTAGGTGACTCTTTTTTTTTTTTTCAGTTCCTAATTCTTTAATTGTAGTACAATAGACATAACACAAACATTATCATTTTAACCATTTTAATGGATACAATTCAGCGGCATTCTGTACATTCACAATTTTGTGCAGCCATCACCACCATCCATCTCAAGAACTTTTTCATCATCCCAAACAGAAATTCTGTACCCATTCAAAAATAACTCCCCATTCCCTCCTTCCCCCAGCCTCTAGTAACCTATTCTACATTCGACCTCTATGAAATTGCTTCTTCTAAGTATCTCAGATATGTGGAATCATACAATATCTGTCCTTTTATGTCTGGCTAATTTTACTTAGCATAATGTCGAGGTTCATCCATGTGGTAGCATGTATCAGAATCTCATTCCTTTTTATGGCTGAAGCATATTCCATTGTATGTATATGCTATATTTTGTTTATCCATTCATTGCTGGTAGACAATTGGGTTGTTTCTACCTCTTGGCTATTGTGACTAATGCTGCTATGAACGTGTGTATACTTGCTCAACTGTTTTCAGTTTTTGTGGATATATACCCAGGAGTGGAATTGCAAAGTTACATAGGAATCTAAGTTTAACTTTTTGAGGAGCCGCCATACTGTTTTCCACAGTGGCTGCACCATTTTCCATTCCCACCAACATTGCGCAAGGGTTCCAATTTCTCTACCTCCTCGCCAACACTTTTGCGCCTTTTGATAATAGCCATCCTAATGGGTGTGAAGTGGTATCTCTTTGTGGTTTTGATTTGTGTTTCCCTAATGACTGATGAATGTTGAGCATGTAGCTGCTCAGGTAACTGACTAATTCTTTTTTTTTAAAAGATGGAATGGACTTATATCACTTAACCATTAATTCATTTGCAAATTTTTTTTAAATTAATTAATTAATTTATTTATTTTTGGCTGTGTTGGGTCTTCATTTCTGTGCGAGGGCTTCCTCTAGTTGCGGCAAGCGGGGGCCCCTCTTCATCGCGGTGCGCGGGCCTCTCACTATCGCGGCCTCTCTTGTTGTGGAGCACAGGCTCCAGACGCGCAGGCTCAGTAGTTGTGGCTCACGGGCCTAGTGGCTCCGCGGCATGTGGGATCTTCCCAGACCAGGGCTCGAACCCGTGTCCCCTGCATTAGCAGGCAGACTCTCAACCACTGCGCCACCAGGGAAGCCCCCAACTGACTTACTTTTAAAGGTCACAAAATGGAGAAGAGGGGGTTTTGAGGGGGTCGGGGCATTATCCGGGACAAAGGGGGCCAATCTGGTAATGAGCAAGGGCATGCATCTGGGTCGAGTCTACCTCTTTATTTGCCAGTTTCCTGAGCCAGTGTTCTAGCCTCAGCTGCCTCTCAGAATCACCTGGGGAGATTTCAAAACTATGAAGGCCATTTGCACCCCCAGAGCTTCTGATGTGAGCAGTCCAAGGGGGGCCGGCATCGGTGGTTCCTGACGCTCCCCTGGTGATTCTCACGGGCAGCCAGGGCTGAGGACCGCAGCTCTAAGCAAACCTCATCAGCAGGCAGTACCCATCACCCTTCCAGCTGGTTTACAAAGCTGTGCTCCTCTGAGACTTTTTTTTTTTTTTTGCAACAGCTTTATTGTGATATCATTCACGTATCACATCAATTTTAGAACATATTCATCACCTCAAAAGGAAACTCCATCACCCTTCAGTCCTGTCCTATCCTCCCAGCTCCTGGCAACCATTAATCTGCTTTCTGTCTCTATGAATTTGTCTCTTCTGGACATTTCATATAAATGGAATCATACAGTATGTGAGACCTTTTGTGTCTGACTTCTTTCATCTAACACAATGATGTCAAAGTTTGCCCATGTTGTATTGATAGAATGTTTTGGCGCTTTATTCCTTTTTATGGTTGAGTAATATTCTAGCAGATGGATAGACCACATTTTGTTTGCCTGTTCATCAGTTGACGGTCATTTGGGTTGTTTCTATTTCTTGGCTGTGGTGAATGGTGCTGCTGTGAGCAGCGGTGTACAAGTTATCATGAGGACCTTCAAGACTTTTAAGGCACCTCTTACCTGTGTTGTCCCACTGCAGGGGAGGGTCAGCTTTAATCTTTCAAGAAAAATTTAAAAACCCTAAACCCCATGTCTTTTCATTTGAAAAACTTTCACTCCAAAATGTTCACTGCTTTTAGGGGTTAGCTCTGTGTAGCTATTGTTTTGTAGCCTTAAACTCACGAAAATCACCCCAAAACCATACCTGAACTTGGGCCAACTCCTCCTTTGGTGTGCTAATTTCCCCTCTTTAGAACTTCAGACAAAGCTCTTGATGGGACTCAAATACCACCCTGGTGATGGTGCCTGCCCTCATCTCATTCCCTCCTTCTCACACCCCATGAGGGCTTGACCTGTGCCAGGTGCCATAAGCCCTCTGAAGGAGCTAACAGGGGATGTCTGGTAAGGGCGCAGAGATGGATAAACCAGAACCCACCTGGTCTCCGGGAGCTCAGCCAAGGGAAGCAAGGAAACCAACTCTGAAATAATTATAATGCATGCCAATTTCAACACTTCCCGAAGTATGGAGGGCGTACCGGTGTGCAGTGGTGTTCGATGGCACATAGACAGGGCGTTAGATAACACTGAATCACCAAAGGACAAAGTTATGCCCTTTTCAATTATCTTTTAAGCCTTTAGATAAAGCACAGAGGACGTCTCGGTTTGGTGCTCCCTTCAATCACTAAAAATTGAGCAGACATAGACCCCCCCCCCTTTAAAAAAAAAAAAAAAAAAAAGACTTAGACCCAAGTTTCCAGCTGCGATTGGCAACATCACTTTGCCATCATCGTATTCATTTTACAATTGGCTTCAAATTGACTAGTCTCACTGATTTTCTTCCCCTTGCTATTGTGACATAAAGTTTACTTTTAACATAAACGTACTCCAATTTAAGTTTTTAAAAAGCGAGTTCATTTGACAGAAAAGATCAAGTAAACAGTAGAGCAGGGGGCCAGCAGATGTAGCAGGAATTGTGCAGGTGGTACCCAAATAGCCCTGGGAAGTCTCACGGATGTGCTAAAGGGCTTCAGGAGCCCCCATTTCTGCCTGGGAATGCGGCAGAGAGCATCATACATAAAGCAGTGTGTCATTAAACCACAGAATGATGGCTGATAATTTATAGAGAAGGAGCCTTAGAGGTTAGGTCTCAGTCACAACTTCTGCAGGTGAGGGAAACTGAGGCTCTGAAGCATTGAAGGTCTGGGGTCGCACAGGTATCAGCAGGGAACCAGCACCGGGCTCCGCAGCTGTGTACCTGCTGCCACAGATCATGTCATCCACACGCCGTCTCATGCATATCACAGCTATGTCACGTCATGGGATGTTCTCTTTTCCCAGCTGACCCAACAAAACAGTACATTTTGCTTCCAGTAATGTGACTAACAAGAACCATGAATTACATGGTTCTATCTCTACCACACTGCAAACCCCCATGGATGAGGCTCACTTGTGAAGAATGATAGAACCTTCTCTTTCTCTCTAGGAGTGAAGCACCATAGCTCCAACTTTTATAATGGGCTGTTGTCCCACTCGTTCCAATACTTAACAATTTTCCTTTCCGATACATGGTAAGATTATATTTCCCTGCCCCTGCTGAGTTTGGGGGTAATTTGTTATGCAGCATAGACAACGGATACACTTGGTATAATGCATCTGAAATGCACCCATCTTGTTGCATGTATTGGCTGTTTGTTCCTTCTTATTGCCAAGTAAATGGCTGTGCCGCAGTTTATCTATCCATTTAGTAGTTGAGGAATATGTGAGTTTTTCCCTATTTGGGGGCAATTATGAATAAAGACAAAGAAGAGTGATCTTTGACTTCAAAATGCTCTTAACATAAAATGGATTTCTCACTGTGGTCCTCAGGCCCTGGGTTAGCTGGCTGCCACTGACCACTCCCACCTCTTCTCAAGGTGCTCCCAGCCTGCTCACCTGATCTGTCAAAAGGCCAGGTGCTCCCCTCCACAAAGCCTTGCACTTTCTCTCCTCTTAGCTGTTACCTGACCCTCTGGTAGCGGGCTCTCAGATCCAAGGCCTCCCTCTCCAGGGCCTCCCCTGACACCTCCACCTAAAGTCACCACCCCGCACCTATCGCCTCATCCCCCGCATTTCCTTCATATCACCTCTTACAATCTATAATTACTTGTTTGTTTACTTTTTTCTCTCCTCTACTGGAATGTAAATTCGAGGAGGAGAAAGGCTTTGTCTTGCCAAGGTCTTAGCACATATTCTGGTACTTTCTAGGTATTTTCTGATGGACGATTGTATGAATGAATAAATAAGATTGGGAGAGTCTTGTAGGCTCGGCTTATATAAGGCTTGAGAGCCAGGTTACAAAGTTGGCTCTGTGTGTCAGCCGTGGGAAAATAGTGTTGAAGATGGTAACTTGGGAATATTTTCTTCATTCAAAATAAAGTTTTGCTTGCAGTGGGCCATAAAGGAAGCAGGAATTAGTACACACATATCTTATAGACACTGCATATCCGATGGTGGTGGTTTCCAATTCTGTTAACAGAAGAACACAGGGAAATGGCAGTTAACATTTAAGAGATATCTGACTGATTTTACCCCTTGGAATTTCTTAGAATTTAAAGACCTATTATTCCAAAAAATATATAGCCTTGTTTATTTTTCCCTCAGACCAGTATTCAAAATTAAACAGGGAATGATTTTATCATTGTGTGTATTCTTGAACAGAAGGGCATAAAATATATTGATAGGTGTGTATCTCACTTTTACTAGCAGTAACGGTGTGTGTGTAAAGACCCAGAGAATGAGCATATAATACTCTGCTGTATCACACTGAGAGCTGTACATTTATTTTAAATGATGAGCCCTTAAGATAGACTCTTTTGGAATAACAACAAACAGCAGTGATAATGGTTTATTAAAAGATTAATAGACAAACCAGAAAGCACTTAATTTGTCGCTAAGATTTCTGCCTGATTAGCATATCCATCAAAGAGCACACAAAAGGTGTTTTGTTTGTTTGTTTGTTTGTTTAATATTTATTCATTTATTTGGCTGCATCGGGTCTTAGTCACGGCACATGGGATCTTTCCTCGCAGCACGCGAGCTTCTCTCTAGTTGTGGCACACCAGAGCGCGCAGGCTTAATTGCTCCTCGGCATGTGGGATCTTAGTTCCCCGACCAGGGATCGAACCCATGTCCCCTGCATTGGAAGGCGGATTCCCAACCACTGGACCACCGGGGAAGTTCCCCAAAAGGTGTTTTTGACTGTCTTAATACAGTGACGTGAAATGGCCAGAATAGCACATTAACAATATTCCCTGGAACCCGTGATGGAGATGCTTTCAAGAATTATAGGAAGTCTGGCATCTCTCCCATATAAGTTCACACTCACTTATTTTACACAGCTTTATCAAGGGCCTGCCTTGTGCCCCAGATACTCTGCTAGGACCGAGGACCAGCCCTGAGTAAAGTGGGTATGTTCTCTGCCCTCCTAAAGCTTAGTCTACAGTAATGGCAAGGGCAGCCCCAGCCTAATCCTGATGGCAGGGACCTCCAAGGCTTTGCTTTGTTTTGGCTTTTTCATAATCTCACATGGATTTGCTCATCGAAGCCAAGCGTGGCTCACTAGGCATCCGAAACCAGGAAGTATCACAGAGGCTTCTCAGAAGGATCAGTTTAGCATTGAGTAACTCTTGAAAAGTATGTAGCTCAGGGCCCATCACTATCCACGGGCCAGTGGTTGGCTAAGTGATGGGAGGACCCAGTGGATGGGAGTCAAAGCAAAATAGCCTCTTAGGCAATTAGCATGTGACAGGAGAAGTGTCTTATTACTAATCAAGTGTCTTATTACTAATCAATTTGGACTTTCCAAATGTGTTTTCTCCCTAGGAGGCTGGAGGCATCAGTCTTCCTTAGGGAGAGAGGAGAGGTCACAATTGTTTACAGAAGGAAGCAAGAGAAAGATTCATCCTCAGGGTCTAACATTCAAAAATAGTTTTGCATGGCCAGCCAGACTTGTCTTGGGAAGATTTTCTGGGTTGTTTTATCTTTTCAGTTAGCTTATCAAGAGACAAGCTTAGAAGTGGCAGTGTTTGGTGATCTCCCAGTGTGGAGAGGACATCCCTATGGGCCTTGGGATGTGCGACCTGTTGCCCTGGGGCAGGAGAACATGAGGCAGAAATGTGGCTGCCAAATGTGTTCTTCAAGGACCCACAGCACTAATTCATGTTACATTTTTTTAATTGAAGTATAGTTGATTTTCAATGTTGTGTTAGTTTCAGGGGTACAGCAAAGTGATTCAGTTATACATATATATATATATATATATATATACACACATATATATGTATATATTTTTCACGTTCTTTTCCCTTATAGGTTATTACAAAATATTGAGTAGAGTTCCCTGTGCTATACTTGTTGTTTATCTATTTTATATATAGTAGTGTGTATATGTTAATCCCAAACCCCTAATTTATCCCACCCCCCCAACTTTCCCCTTTGGTAACCATAAGTTTGTTCTCTATGTCTGTGAGTCTGGTTCTGTTTCATAAAGAAGTTCATTTGTGTCATTTTTTTAGATTCCACATACAAGCGATATCGTATGGCATTTGTCTTTCTCTGTCTGACTTCACTCAGTATGGTAATCTCTAGGTCCATCCCTGTTGATGCAAATGGCATTATTTCATTCTTTTTTGTGGCTGAGTAGTAGTCCGTTGTGTGTATATATATATATATATACACACCACATTTCTTTATCCATTCATCTGTCAATGGACATCTAGGTTGCTTCCATGTCCTGGCTATTGTAAATAGTGCTGCAATGAACATTGGTGTGCATGTATCTTTTCAAATTAGAGTTTTCTCCAGATATATGCCCAGTAGTGGGATTGCAGGATCATATGGTAGTTCTATTTTTAGTTTTTTAAAGAACCTCCATACCGTTCTCCATAGTGGCTGCACCAATTTACATTCCCACCAACAGTATAGGATGGTTCCTTTTTCTCCACACCCTCTTTAGCATTTATTATTTGTAGACCTTTTTTTAACATCTTTATTGGAGTATAATTGCTTTACAGTGGAATTTGTAGACTTTTTGATGATGGCCATTCTGACCGGTGTGAGGCGATACCTCATTGTAATTTTGATTTGCATTTCTCTAATAATTAGCGATGATGAACATCTTTTCATTTTACATTTTAACCAGAACACCCATGCGTGCACACACGTATGTATATAATCAAAACAAATTTCAAGGAACAATTCTTAGCCTTGCTACATGTGGTATCTTCTCACTTTTAAAATTCTGTTTTTGCTTTTGCCTTTTTGATTGATGGTGGTCATGACCCACTTACTTTATTTCAAGGACACTGAGGTAGAGGCACTGGCCTTGGCAGGTACGGGAGGAAGAAGGCAGGAGAGACAGAGCAGGGAGGAGAGCCGTCAGATGTGTGTCCTTCTTCCCCTCTTCCATACTTTGGCCTGGAGAGGGACAGGAATGCGAGAAGCCAAAGGAAGAGGTATGTCTGCCCCAGCTCCCCTTAGGACCCTAGAAATGCATCACCTGACTCTGCACCAGCCTGGCTGAGGCCACAGCAAGGGGAGATGGGTGGTATGTGGTCAGGCAGAGGACCACACTTTCCCAGAGCTGCCGTCTATTCCATTCCTTCCTGGTGTGGATGCACAGGAGCTTTCCTTGTCCAGGAGGGGCAAGGAGGTGCCACAGCAGAAGATGAGAAGCCTACTTAGACCAGAAGGCGGGTTCTGCCTGCCCAAGATGGTGCTGTCGGGGAGATTGAGCAGACCGAGGGAGACCAGATCTCCAGTTCCAACACTTGAAAATGCCAGCCAGGGGAGCGGAAGCCAGTGGTCAAGGGACACCTTCAGAGAGACACAGACACTCAAGACACCTGCCGTAGCCCATGCCATTCACTCAAGTGCCACCTGGGAGAGGAGCCAGCTGGGCAGGTGGAAGACTGTGAAGTCAGAGGCCCAAATTCTTTTCTCAAAACAGGCAGAAAACTACCTAGAGAAGTTGTTAGAATCATCATGTTAGGTGGGGCTTAATCTAGTCTTTTCCCCCCTCTTGCTTTGCACCAAATGTGGCTTCACAAAGACTAGATATTTTCTACGTTAAAGAAACTATGTTGAGGGGATATAAGTATACGTATAGCTGATTCACTTTGCTGTACAGTAGAAACTAACACAACATTGTAAAGCAACTATACTCCAATAAAAATTAAAAAGAAAAAAGAAAGGAACTATGTTGTACTACTCAGCCATAAAAAAGAACAAAATTTTGCCATTTGCAGCAACATGGGTGGATGTGGAGGGCATTATGCTCAGCGAAGTAAGTCAGACAGAGAAACACAAATACTGGATGATCTCACTTATGTCTTATATATGGAGTCTAAAGAATACAACAAACCAGAGAACATAACAAAAAAGCCGACTCACAGATATTGAGAACTAGTGGGTACCAGTGGGGAGGGGGAGGGAGGAGGGGCCATACAGAAGTAGGGGATTAAGAGGTACAAATTATTATGTATAAAATAAGCTACAAGGATATATTGTACAACACCGGGAATATAGCCAATATTTTATAATAAGTCTAAATGGAGTATAGCCTTCAAAAATTGTGAATCACTCTATTGTACACCTGTAATTTAAAGAATATTGTACAACTATACTTCAATAAATATAAATTAATTTTTTTAAAAAAAAGAATCTATGTTCGATGCCCATGTGAGCCAGTAAACATGGCAACAACCCAGCTACTTGTGGGAAGTGAAATCTCCCCCATATGTTGCCCTGAGTCAGCCAGCAGAGCGCCGCTAAAATGTTCACAAACTGGCTGGTGGAGGGGGAGCTCCTATTTAAAGTGTTTGCCAATTCCTGCGGTGGAAAGACTCCACCAATTTCAAGCTTCCGGCGAGGTCATTTGATGGTGAACCTGAGCCATCAGGTTCTCTGTCCTCCCGTCTAAGCTGCCCAGACCTGTGCATCTGCCCATGTGACCAAGGGCCGGATAAACTCTCCAGCAACAAACACTCCCTTCTCTGGACACACGGGCTTAACCTCGCTCTATGGAAATGGTGCGCTACCCCGTGTCAACAGCCCCTCAGTTTAGCAGATGTCCGTTTTCTTCTCTTCCAAGAAATCTTCAGAGTCCGTCCAGACACCCACCCACCTACCCAGCCACCCACCCACCTACCCACCTACCCACCTACCCAGCCACGCAGCCAGGATGCTCTTGCTGGAACCAGCCGGGCTGACAGAATCAGAGCAAACCACCCCCTGGAGGACGCTCCAGAGGTCATCGCAGCCAGCCCCCTGCCTCCAGGCAGGTCTCCCGTAAATCGTCCTCGACAGAGCCTGCCTCGTTTGGGGCCCTTTGCTCAGAGCGCCCTGAGCAGCCGAGTAAAGTTTTTTGCTGACTCCGTGGAGCCCCGTCGGTGGCAGCGCGCATCGCCAGCTCATAAGGGAATCATTAGCGGAACGCAGCCGTGTGCGAGGGCCCGAAGGCCTGTGGCAATTAATCACCTCTCCTCCCCGGCAGCCCCAGCTGTCTCAGATGCAGCCATCCTCCAGGTAGCCCTTTAATTGTCCCCGGAGAAGGCAGGTGGGTGAGGGGCCACCTGAGCTAACGTTAGCCCAGCAATCTTCCCAAATAAAAAAAAAATTTTTTTTTAGAGTATTCAAATATCTCTCACTTACTTTCCAGAGTCTGTTATTGGTATAAAGGTTGAAGCTCAGGCAGCTTAACTGTTATGTGGAATGACCTTTAGTTTTAATATTAATATATTATCGTAAAGTCTGCGACTCATGAATGCAATTTTGGTATTCATATAAAATGCCATACGCCGAACCCACTGCAACTTTTTTTCCCCCTCCCGTCCTCCAGCAGGCTGAAAACTGGGTGAATTAATATGCGTCATCTTCTTCTCCCCTTTATTTACTTAGAGAGGGTGGCCGGGCAACTTTATCAAGAGTAACATTATCAAGAGCTTTTCTGCAAGCTTCTTTATCATATTCACATCCGCGTCTGCTCGACACTTGTCAGTGTCAATCAAATCGCAATAATACGCAGATGATTTGCTCATTTGGTTTAATAAAATCTTTCTGCTTATTTGCGCTGTCTCCATTACACCACATAATTGCTGTGCCGCGGAGGTGAAAGGCAGCCAGTTGCCTGGGGGATAAGAGGAGACGATTGCTATATGAAGGATTTGTTTCTTTGCCTCTGTCTCTCCCCAGTCACTCATATTCCTAAAATTAATATTGTATTTGAATCCGGCTCTGCTATTCTTATGCAGCCTAACATTGTTATTACTTATTATTTGGATGTGAAGTCATTTATTTTTAGTTTTATGTCCAAGCTGTCAAGCTAAATTTCATTGTGAACTGCCACATACAATTTTTAACTGCCATTTAAAACGAGATTCCAACTCTAAATTATGGAGTGAGCTTGTTCAAAGGGCTGGCCTGACAGCAAGTGCATTAAGAAGCCCCGATTTCCTTGCAAATCAAAGGGGCTCCCAGTGATTATTTTGGTGGAAGGGAAAGCGCACAGCCTTAGTACTTCCCTATCACCTCGACGGTGGCTGGACACCCAGGTGGGTGTGCAGAGCACAGAGTCTCCTGGGCACCTGCCCTGGAGAGATGCGGTAGGGCCCCGGGTGGCCGGCCGAGGCAGGTTTGCAGGGAGCACGCCCCAGCTGAAGCCATGGAGTGACTTGATGTGGGGCTGGGAGCTGCTGTTTAACCCCTGAAGAGGCAGGACTCTGCCAGGCTGTGGCAGAGGAGAAACCACCGTTAAAGTTGTGCATGTTTATGCTTTGGTACTTCCACAGAGGACACCGTTTTTCACGGAGCACAAACGTGCATTCGGCAGCTTTATCTGGCCGATGTAGCTAGAGCCTGGTCACGTGGGCAGCTGTCATCCTCAGGACCGTATTCCCCTCTGCACGTGCCCGTGTTCAGTATTAATGGTTAGGTAGGAACAAACTGCCCACGAGTAGCCTCGCAGGGGCGAGCACTTCTTAACCCCTACGGTTGGTGCTTTACGTGACTCTGCTCATTAAATGTCCGTGAACACAGCATCTGGGATAAGTATCATGTTTGTCCTGCTGATAAAAAAATGAAGATGCCGAGGTGTATGGCGGCTGTGATGATGAAGGCTCTGGAAGCAGCAGGTCTAGCCCACAGGGGGGCAAAAGAAGGGGCTTTGCCAGGAGGAGGCCCGAGGGCAAGCAGTGCTGGGAGAAAGAGGCAGCTGCCGTCAGCTGCTCTGGGACCACAGTCTTCCCACCAGGTCGCCATCAAGGACCTGGGCTTTCTTTGTCCTCCACGAAGGTCCAGCGTTCAAGGAAGCCAGTTGTAGACCAGCCCCCGGAGAGAGCAAACCATCGCCCCAGTCAGTAGCACTTGAAGGTTCAAAGGCAAGGCTGGGACCCCAACAGGCTTTCTCTGCCCTTTGTTAAAAAGTTTCAGTGCTTAGAAATAGACCTGAAAGATCCTGACACTGCATCAGTCCCTGCTAAGCTGGGCTGTCCCAACTGGACCATGCACAGCCCTAGCCACTTTGGTGCCCATCCCAGGTTTCAAGTCACACCTTTGAGTCCCTCCTCCTTCTCCTCTTGGTTGATCCCCCTAGTCCCTAATATTAAAAGTGTCTTAATTCTAAACACACACACTTTGTCTTGGGTGATGCCTCCCGTTTATGAAATACAGCACGTTTGCAGAGGACAGAGATGCCGCAGTCGACAGGGAAGGGCTGAGAGGGGGTTGCCCCGCAGGAGAGGGTACTGGTGACTTTCCTGTTCCTCCATCCTTCCCTCCTTTGGTGTGGCAAAAAGGCTGGCGTTCTTTTCACGCATCACAGTGGGGGTCTTTAAGGGAACTTCTAGTCCAACCCCTGGCCCTGCCCCATGGTCCAGGCCCTCCTTCCTGCCTGAGCACGTCTCAGGCTGTGGTTTTTGTGGGTGAGTCATGGTACCTTATATATTGTGAATCTTCCACAGATGTGCCACCAACTTTATCTATTTTTAAATAAATTTATTGAACTGTAATCCACATATCATACAGTCCTCCCATTAAAGTGTACCCTTTAATGGATTTTAGTATATTCATAGTTGTGCAGCCATCACCATAGTCAATTTGAGAATTCTGTCATCGTCTGAGAAAGAGTCTTCGTACCATTAAGCCATCACCTCCATAGGTTCCCCGCTCCCCAAGCAACCACTAATCTACTTTATGTTTCTATAGATTTGCCTGTTCTGGCCATTTTAGATGTGTGGAATCATATACCATGTGGTCTTTTGTGACTGGCTTCTTTCACTTGGCATAACGGTTTCAAGCTTCATCAAATCGTAGTGTGTATCAGTACTGCATTCCTTTCTAGGACCAAATAATGCTCCATTGTAGGAAAAGACCACATTTTGTTCATCATTCATTCATTCAAGGGAACCTGGGTTGTTTCCATCTTTAGCTATTGGAGATAGCGCTGCCATGAACATCCGTGTGCAAGTTTCTGTTGGAATACTCGTTTTCAATTCTTTTGGATACATGTATTCCTAGGAGTAGAATCGCTGGGTCATCGCCACCAACTTTTGATCAATATTTAAAATTAATCTTGTCCACGGTGATTCATATGTCAATTGTATCCTTCCCTCCTTTTTCAAACTCCTCCCCCACTCAACAACAAATTCCATCAGCACAAACACATGGAGTCGGCTGTGTATGTTTTACTAAAGGTTGTGTACACAGACCAAGGAAGGGGCCGCCGTGAACACCCGCAGTGCTTAATGAACAAAAGTCTCCATCTGGCCTCCTTGTTCTCATTCTCTCTCCTCTCTTGGTCCCTCCAAACCTTCCTCCATCCATCTTAGTTTTCTCCCCTCGTTTTGCTCCTTTCATATGCATGTGAGCTCACACTCAGCTCCTTCAAGCCTGCTGCCCACATGAACTTAAGGTTCTCTGTAAGCAGAGAACAGGCCATTGAAGGATTGATGGCCTTACAACGACGAGGAGGCTAAGCCTGAACTCAGCGAACAAGATTCTTCAGTTACTGGGATCCACCCTCCCTAGAAAACAGCGGGAGAGACAGTACGCTTCCCAGCACATTACAACTGCCGATAGACCCTATCCCTCTCCGCCCTGTCTCCTGGGTTCGGCTTTCTACAGGGTCCAAGGTTTATGCAGAGGTCTCCAACCAGTGACCCCTAGGGTGGGTGGATCAAACCCTCAGTGTTTGAGCGTTTTTAAACCTTCTGCTTTTAAAATTAGGAGATCTCGTGTGTGTGTGTGTGTGTGTGTGTGTATAAATATACACAATGGAATATTACTCAGCCATAAAGAAAGAATGAAATAATGCCATTTACAACAGCGTGGATGGACCTAGAGATTATCATGCTAAGTGAAGTAAGCCAGACAGAGAAAGACAAATACCATATGATATCACTTACATGTGGAATCTAAAATATGACAAAAGTGAACTTATTTACAAAACAGAACCGGACTCACAGACATAGAGAACAGACTTGAGATTACCAAAGGGAAAAGGGGCAGGGGGGGGAGGGGTAAATTAGGAGTTTGGGATTAGCATATACACACCACTATATATAAAATAGATAACCAACAAGGACCTACTGTATAGCACAGAGAACTATACTCAATATCTTTTAATAACCTATAAGGGAAAAGAATCTGAAAAAGAATATATGTGTATGACTGAATCACTTTGCTGTACACCTGAAACTAATACAACATTGTAAATCAACTATACTTCAATAGGGACTTCCCTGGTGATCCAGCGGTTAAGATTCCACACTCCCAGTGCAAGGGGCCTGGGTTCAATCCCTGGTCGGAACTAGAGCCCGCATGCCGCAACTGAAAAAGATCCTGCATGCCACAACTAAAGATCCCGCATGCCACAACTAAGACCCGGCGCAGCCATTTAAATAAATAAATAAATATTTTTAAAAACTATACTTCAATAAAAGAATTCTAAATGAAAGGAAAAAAATAGAATAAAGTTTGGAGATCTGCCGTTTTAAAAAATATCCAGATTTCCAGTTTCTCTGAAAAATCAGAAGTCCTGACGATGGTAAAGCCTGTCCTTGCCTGGCGGCAGTAGGTAGAGCTGGGCAGGGGTTGCCCCTTAGGCTGGGCCTCTACCTCACCCCAGCCCGAGCCTGGCTCAAGTCCCTCACTTCTGTGTCCCATCCAGTCTCTGTGGATTTCTGGCCAATGCTCTACAGCAGGGGTCCCCAACCCCCAGGGCACAGACTGGAACCAGTCCGTGGCCTGTTAGGAACGGGACTGCAGAGCAGGAGGTGAGCAGCGGGCGAGCGAGCGAAGCTTCATCTGTATTTAGAGCCGCTCCCCATCGCTCACATAACCACCTGAGCTCCCCCTCCTGTCAGATCAGCGGCGGCCTTAGATTCTCATAGGAGCGGGAACCCTACTGTGAACTGCGCATGCGAGGGATCTGGGTTGTGCGCTCCTTACGAGAATCTAATGCCTGATGATCTGAGATGGAGCCGAGGTGGTCCCATCACCCCCAGATGGGACCATCTAATTGCAGGAAAACAAGTTCAGGGTTCCCACTGAATCTGCATTATGGCGAGTTGCATAATTATTTCATTATATATTACAATGTAATGATAATAGAAATTAAGTGCACAATAAATGTAATGCTCTTGAATCATTCCAAAACCATCCCCCCGCCGCCGGCCCGTGGAAAAATTGTCTTCCGTGAAACCGGTCCCTGGTGCCAAAAAGGTTGGGGACCGCTGGTCTACAGTATCCTTAATGCAGCACCAAAAAGAGCAGGTATTAGGAATATACAGGGCTCTGCCTGCTGAGTGTGGTCAGGGCAGTCGACGGTGATGTAGGTGATGTACAGGTGACCAGCGTGATAAGCAGGGATGCAGCTTAAGTCCATCAAGGTTGCTGCTGAGAATTCTGTCTTTAGACAGTGTAACACAAACTCAAGGAGGTTGACCCTCACTGCCCAGACAGCCGATCAAGTGGATGATTCATCATTCAACACGTATTTATTGAGCATCTACTATGTGTCAAGCACTGTTCTAAATTCTGGGGACGTAGCCATGAAGAAAACAGACAAATATCTCTGCCCTTGTGGAGTGGATATCCATGAGCAGGAAACAGATAATATACAAGACAGATCAGTAAAACACATGGTTCAGTAGATGGTGAGAAGGGAAATGGCCAAGCAGGGGAAAGGAGGGTGTTGGTGGACATGGGGGGAGAAGGGTTGCGATTGTAGATAAAGTGGCCAGGGTAGACCTCACTGAGGAGGTGACATTTGAGTAAAGCCCTGAAGGAAGTGAGGGGGTGAGCCATACAGTCATCTGGAAGAAGAATTTTCCAGGCAGGGGAAAGGGCAAGTGCAAAGGCCCTGTGCTTGGCAGATCTGAGGAAGAGCGAGGAGGCTGCCATGGCTGGAGCAGCACAGGCAAGGGGGGAGGACGCTAGGAGGTGAGGTCACAGTGATGGGGTGAGGACAGGCGATGGTCTAAGTCTTAAGGGACCCTGCAAGGACTTTGGATTGTACTCTGAGATGAGAAAGCGTTGAGAGTTTGGGTCAGAAGAGTGACGTGGTCTGAGTTAGATTTTAACAGGATCACATTGGCTGTGTTTGTAGGGCAAACAGGGAGAGATCTATTAGGAGGCATTGCCAACAGCCTGGGTGAACAGTAAGAGTGGCGTCAGCCAGGATGGACCAGGTTGATGGTGAGAAGCGGTTGGATTCAGCATATAGTTGAAGCGGGGGTGACCCAGACGTGCTGACAGGTGAGAGGAGGGATGACTGTAAGGTTCTGACCATTTACAACAGGAGAAGCCCGTGGGGGACTCGTGTGTCGCGGTAGGTGAGACGACCGCATCTGGGTAAAGACGCAGAGTAGGCATTTGGTGGCAGGAGTCTGGAGTTCAGGCACAGAGATCCAGGCTGGAGACTCAGATTGGGAGCCACCATTGTGTCAACTGGATGAGGTCACCAAGCGAGCGAGTGTAGAAGAAAACAGAGGAGGTCCCGGGCAGGAGGCCAGGAACACATGGCAAAACCAGCAAAGAAGACAACATCAGGTCAGTTGCCAGTGGGGTTAGAAGTTGTTCCCCATCTGGATCACCTTTTACAGGGAGGAAAGTTGGGTGGAAAAGTTCTGCTGACTTATTAACATGACTGAAATACAGAATGTTCTCTCAACTGCTCTGGTGCCAAATCTATAGCTTAAATTTTTTATTTATTTATTTATTTATTTATTTTTTGCATAGGAAATATAGTTACATGGTTCAGATTCAAAAAGCAGAGTGAAAAGGCTCCCTCTTACCCTTGCCCCTCAGCCACTTGACTCCTTACCCAGAGCCCCCAAGGTCCCCAGTTTCTTTTTTTTTAATAAATTTATTTATTTTATTTATTCATTTTTTTTATTTTTGGCTGCGTCGGGTCTTCATTGCTGAGCACGGGCTTCTCTCTAGTTGTGGTGAGCGGGGGCTTCTCTTCGTTGCAGTGTGCAGGCTTCTCATTGTGGTGGCTTCTCTTGCTGCGGAGCACGGGCTCTAGGCGCCCGGGCTTCAGTAGTTGTGGCTCACGGGCTCAGTAGTTGCGGCTCACGGGCTCTAGAGCGCAGGCTCAGTAGTTGTAGCACACGGGCTTAGTTGCTCTGTGGCATGTGGGATCTTCCCGGATCAGGGCTCGAAGCTGCGTCACCTGCATTGGCAGGTGGATTCTTAACCACTGTTCCACTAGGGAAGCCCAGTCCCCAGTTTCTTGTACCTTCTTCCTGAGAGCTTCTTAGCATATGCAAGCATCAGTGTGTCCGTGCGCACACACTTCTCCCTTTGCCCATTTTTACACAAATGGTATCACAGGCCTATTGTTCTTCATTTAGTGTATCTTGAAGATTGTTCCATATTAGTACATAAAGAACTTCGTGATTCTTTTTTATTTCTGTAGTATTTCATTTTCTGGATGTACTGTCATTTGTCTAACCAGGCCCCCAGTCAGGGACTTTTACGTTGTTTCCAATCTTTTGCCGCAATTCATAACCTTGTACGCTTGGAATTCTGCACCCGTGTGAACATAAATCTTTTGGGTAAATTCCTGGATGTGGAATTGTTAGGTCAAAGGGCATATGCATTTGGATTTCTAATAGATATTGCCAAAGGTGGTACCAATTTAAGCTCCTACAAGCCATATATATGAGAGTGTTTGACACATTTTCCAACAGTCTGTAAGCAAATTATTCGATCTTTTCCAGTCTCAGAGTTTTTAAAAATGGACTTTTAGTTTGCATTTCTCTTAGTACAGGTGAGATTGCCTGTGGTTCTTAACACAGCACCCAGAAATGTCACTCAGCAGAAGAATTATATGAGCAAAGTCTGTATTTGGTGCCCTTTCCTTTGCTTGGCCTCTTCCAAAGGTCCAAGCTGTTCTGGGCCCCTTTGCCCAGGAGGAAATAAGTCGAGAAACTTATTCCCTCAAGGGTTTTAGTGGCTAGAAGTGGGATTGTCCCTGAAATGATTTACTTTCAGAACAGTAATCAAGGAGCCATACTTACCAAAAAAGGATGTCTGGTCCATAGTGGCACTGGAGGCTCTGTGCTATTCACTCATTCATATATTCAACTCAGCCACTATTGACCGAGAGCCTGGAATGAATGTACGAGGCACTGGGCTGGACTCTGAGGACATGAGAAAGGTAGGATCACCACACTTAAGGAAGATTATGTCCTAGCAGGAGCCCAGACGAAAACTAGGCAAACAAATGAGGATTTTAGGGAGTAGTGAATCCTGCAAAAAAGATAAAATAGGATGCTGTAACGGTGAGTGAAGAGGATGAGGTCAGAGAAGGCCTCTGGGGAGGTGACATCGCAGCTGAGGCCTGAAGGAGAAGGATCTGGGGAAGGAGCTTTCCACGCAGAAGAGACAGGCTATCCAGGGAACATCCGAGGAGTAGGTGTAAGGCTCGTGGGCTGGCGCAGAGCAGGTGAAAGGGAGAGAAATACCAACTGACGGTGGAGAGGTGAGCCCCCGAGGCCACAGTGAAGGGCTGGATTGTCTTTGGTTGCAGTTTAAAGCGTAAGGAGGGTTTTTAGCAATGGTGTACTGGTAAATGTGCAACAGTCAGCTGGGCGTGTGGGCTGATTTGCAGTGTTGGCAGATTTCAATGGTGGAAATACTCCCATCATGACCAATTTCAAGCTACTAAAGCGAGGTCCCTGGACCCGAGGCTGGGAGGAGCTGTGTGCACAAAAGACCATCCGTTGGGTGAAAATGATAACTCTTTGCATCTCAGGATTCATTTTATTGAAAGTACTAAAGGGCATTTTACAAAACAAAACATTCCAAGCTGGAAAGAAGGGGTTCCAGCACACCACTGGTTTAAGCTGGGAAGTGAGATGCTTTGATTCATGTCAAGAAGATCATGCTGGCTGCCGTATGGACCTTTTGGAGTCCTTGAAATCACACATGCCTATGCCACCTTTGTTACAGGGCCAAACCTATCACTTCCTTGCATTTCCTTCTTACATCCCACCTTCCTTTTCTGCTAAGGTGCCTTAGGTCTTTTTGTTGTTGTTGAGCTTAGAAAATTAGACATTTCCAACAGGTTTTAAGTATACACACTTCTGAAATTACAGATTTCAAAGACAATGACAGTTTATCTTAATGCTGTATAAAACTAGTATATCCACTTGTATAAAACTAGTTATTCATACATTCACTTCATTCTACTGACAAGAAAAGTATTGAATATTTCTTATGAAGATTGCAAGGGAATTTCTGGCCTGTTTCGGCCATATCCAAAGAGCAGTACCTAAGCAGTTATTACTTGGCAATAAACCCTGAGTTTAGATTCTTTTTTTAATCAATTTTTAAAAATTGAAGTATAGTAGATTTATAGTGTTGTGTTAATTTCTGCTGTACAGCAAAGTGATTCAGATATATATATATATATTCTTTTTTATATTCTGTTCCATTATGGTTTATTACAGGATATTGAATATAGTTCTCTGTGCTATACAGTAAGACCTTGTTGTTTATCCATTCTATATAGAAAAGCTAGCCTTAGGTCTTAATTTTATTTCAACAGTGGATTTCATCTTTTTTTTTTGGAGGCTGATTCATTCCAGGGCCAAAAGCTACTTCTCTTTAACTATTGTGTGGAGAAAGTCCAGAGCAGAAGAGAAAGCCCTTTCTGACTTTCCATGTTGATTTCCCTCCTGCCATACGCACAGATATTGGTCCAGTGTAGCCCGATGTGGTATGCTGCCCACCCCCTCGCCCCCGCCCCTGGAGCCATCAGATGCTCCTCTAAACAGTAGCTGACTGCCTCTGTACTTGGAATATCATGTGTGGGGATGGAGAGGCTCATTTCTCTTTCATTTCTACGTCTAATTTCAGGAGGGGGTGAAAAGTGTAAACAATTTTATGATGTCTCACCATCCTTAAAATTCTGAAATTACTTTGGTCTTTGTTGGTCAGTATATAAATTAATTTTCACTTGAAGAAACATCATTTTTAATGCCTTTCGTTCTGGCCTGGCCTCATCCCACGGTCCAATTACCGAGGTAACTATCACCAGCAAGGAGATCATGGTGGCCATAGATCAGAAATTGTTTATCAGACTTGCAGGCATCGATTTATTCAAGCTACCTGACACAGTTGGTCCTATTTTATTCTCCCAAATCTTCTCTCTCAAATTGATTTTTCAGAAAGTTTTTAATACAGGTTTATTCATCTGGCTAATCCATTTATCTTCAGTTCCACCTGTAAAGTCAGGAAAATCTCTGGGGTGATCTGTGAAAGGAAAGAGACATTCTCTCTGTGCTTTGCTCACCACCTCCCACCCTCTCTGCCCCTTCTCTGCACTCACACTGCACATACATTGCACACACACACCCGGGCACGCACACTCAGGCCTACACACCACCACACGTGCTGCTGACAGAGCCCAGCTTGGGCCCATCCAAGGAAGGGACTTACGTGTTAACCACTTTCTGTTGCATGTTTCATGGGAGTCAGTCCCATCTGAATCGCCTGGACGAAGAACAAGTTAGGGAGGGTGATTTCTCCAGGGAAATTAGGGTGCTGTTAGCAGGAGGAGGAGCAGAGCTTGGCAAGAGGGGGGAAATAAAAACAGATTCCATTTCTGCTTATTCTCACTGACTGTGGCCTCATTCTCCAATCCGCAGTTACCTTCTCTGTAAGGTAGGGACAGTACAAGCTCCCATCTCACCTGATTATCACAAGTATTAAAGAGCTAAGATTTATAGAGTGCTTACCATACTTACCCAGAGTAAAAGCTCACTAAATGTTAGCAACAACAGTAACTATAGCTGCTATTACTGCCACAGCTGCTACTACTATTACAGGGATCTTTACGGCCCCTTCCGGTTGATAGGGTTTTCTGATTTTAAGTGTGGTCAGAGAGTCATCGTAGGAGACGGCCAATTCTACTGACCCACGCTGCAGGCCATTGGGGAAAGCATCGTTAGAAGCACCTCTGTACAGTTAGCTCCTGAGAACCTCCAGTGTGGCCCACCCCACATGTTGGTACAGATGTGGGGAAACGTTAATCACAGGCCAGCTTTCCCTGGGGCCAACAGATCCCTCCAGGAGTGAAAGATATATAGTGGACGCTCATCTTAATATGGGAAGGAGAAAAACAATGAAGCCAGTCCACAGCTGGAAGCAACTATTTTAGGCCTTCCAAAGACATTCATTCAGCCAACAAATATTTCATGCTGTATTAGTTTGCTCAGGCTGCCATAACAAAATACCACAGGCTAGGTAGCATAAACAGCAGACATTTATTTTCTCAGAGTCTGGAGGCTGGAAGTCCAAGATCAAGATACTGGCAGGGTTGGTTTTCTCTGAGGCCTCCACCTTTGGCTTGCAGATAGCCACCCTCTTACTGCCTGTTCACATGGTTGTTCCTCTAAGAGTGTGAATCGGGTGTCTCCTTGTGTGTCCAAATTTCCTCTTCTTACCAAGACACTAGTCAGATTAGGGCTCATGCATATGACCTCATGTTAACTTAATCAACACTTTGAGACCCTACCTCGAAATGTAGTCACAGTCTGAGGTTCTAGGAATTAGGGCTTCAACATAAAAATTTTGGGAGGACACAATTCAACCCATATTATTTGCCTGCTGTGTGCCACACTTTTTTTTTTATAGGCAAAAGAACTATAGAAGTGACCAAACAGACAAAAAATAAAAATCCCTGCCTTTACTGGCTTTACATGGGTCAGAGAAGGAGGTGGGGGAGACAGACCATAAATAAACATGTGAAGTATGTTAGGTATAAACGTTAAGGGGCAAAATAGAGCAGGTGCTGGAGGGTGGGGAGGAGTTGCTATTTTAAATATGGTGGTCAGGAAAGAGCTCACTGATAAGGGGTGTTTGAGAAGAAAACTGAAAAGATTGATGAAGATAGATGCAAAAATCCTCAACAAAATATGAGCAAATTGAATTCAACAGCATAATAAAAGGATCATACAACATGACCAAGTGGAATTCATCCCTGGGATGCAAGGAGGGTTCCATATATGCGAATTAATCAATATGATACACCACATTAACAAAATGAAGGATAAAAGTCACATGATCATCTCAATAGATGCAGAAAAGCATTTAACAAAATTCAACACCCTTTTATGATAAAAACTCTCAACAGATTAGGTATAGAAGGAATTTACCTGAACAAAATAAAGGCCATATGTGAAAAGCCTATAGCTAATCTCATACTCAATGGTGAAAAACTAAAAGGTTTTCCTGTTAGATGGGGAACAAGGCAGGGATGTCCACTTGCCACTTCTATTCAACATAGTACTAGAAGTCCTAGCCAGAGTAATTAGGCAAAAATAAATAAATAAAGGGCAACCAAATTGGAAAGGAAGACGTAAAATTATCTCTGTTTGAGATGACATGATCTTATGTGTAGAAAATGCTGAAGACTCCATAAAAAAAAACTGTTAGAAATAAATGAATTCAGTAAAGTTGCAGGATATAAAGCCAACATATAAAAATCAGTTGTGTTTCTATACACTAACAACAAACAATCTTAAAAGGAAATCAAGAAATCAATCCCATTTACAATAGCATAAAAAGAATAAAATACTTAGGAATAAACTCAACCAAGGAGGTGAAAGACTTAAAACTATAAAATGTTGATGAAAGAAATTTAACAAAACACAAATAAATGGAAAGACGTCCTGTGCTCATGGGATGAATTAATACTGTTAAAATATCCATACTACCCAAAGTGACCTACAGATTCAATTCAATCCATATCAAAATCTCAAAGGCAATTTTTATAAAATAGAAGAAACAATCCTAAAATTCATATGGAAGCACAAAAACCCCAAATAGACAAAGCAATCCTGAGAAAAAAAGAACAAAACTGGAGGCATCACACTTCCTGATTTCAAAATATATGACAAAACTACAGTATTCAAAACAGCATGACACTGGCATAAAAACAGACGTACAGACCAGTGGAACAGAATAGAGAGGTCAGAAATAAATGGACACATATACAGTCAACTGATATCTGATAAGGGAGCCAAGAAAACACAATGGGAAAAAGACAATTTCTTCAATAACTGTTGTTGGGAAAACTGGATATTCACATGCATAAGAACAAAATTGGACCTTAAAAACATGATACACAAAAATCAATTCAAAGTAAAGACTTAAAAGTAAGACCTGAAACCATAGAACTCTTAGAAGAAAACATAAGGAAAAACAAAGGTCCTTGACATTGGTTTTGTCAATGATTTTTTTAATATGACACCAAAAGCACAGGCAACAAAAGCAAAAATAAACGTGGATTACATCAAATTAAAAAGCTTCTGCACAACAAAGGAAACCACCAACAAAATGAAAAGGCAACGTACTCTATGGGAGAAAATATTTGCAAACCATATACATGATAAAAGGTTAATATACAAAACATATAAGGAACTCCTACAATTCAATAGCAAAGAAAACCCAAAATAACCCAATTACAAAACGGACAAAAGACCTGAGTAGACATTTCTCCAAAGAAGACATATAAATATGTATCTGGCCAACAGGATATGAAAAATTATCAGGGAAATGCAAATCAAAATGACAGTGAGGTAGCCTCACACCTGTTGGGAGGGATATTATCAAAAAATAAATAAGAAGTGTTGCCAAGGATGTGGAGAAAAGGGAACGCTTTTACACTGTTGATGTGAATGTAAATTGGTGCAGCCATTATGGAAAACAGTATGGAGGTTCCTCAAAAGATTAAAAATAGAACCACCATATGATCCAACAATTCCACTTCTGGGTATATGTCCAAAGGAATTGAAATCAGGATCTTGAAGAGATATCTGCAGTCCCATGTTCACTGCAGCATTACTCACAACAACCAAGACATAGAAGAAACTTAAATGTCCGTTGATAGATGAATGGATAAAGAAAATGTGGTATTTAAATACAAAGGAGTGTTATTCAGCCATAAAAAAAGAAAGAAATCTTGCCATTTCAACAACATGGATGAACCTAGAAGACATTATGCTAAGTGAAATAAGCCAGACACTGAAGAACAAATACTATGCGATACCATTTATATTACGAATCTAAAATAGTCAAATTCATAGAATCTGAGAGTAGAATGGTGGTTACCAGGGGCTGGAGGAGGGAGAATAAGGAGGTGTTGATAAAGGGTACAAAGTTTCAGTTACTCACAATGAATAAGTCCTAGACATCTACTGTACACATAGTGCGTGTAGTTAGCAATAGAGCTGTAAGTATAAAATTTGTACACTTAAAGTTTTTGCTAAGGGAGTTCCCTGGTGGCCTAGTGGTTGGGATACGGTGCTGTCACTGCTGTGGCCCGTGTTCAATCCCTGGTTGGGGAACTGAGATCCCGCAAGCTGTGCAGTGTGGCCAAAGTATTAAAAAAAAATTTTTTTTTTGTTAAGAGGGTAGATATTAAGGGTTGATTATGATAGATAAGAGAGAGGATGGGAGAATATATTTATGGCATAGATTGTGGTGATGGTTTCACAGATGTATACTTACCTCCAAACTCATCAAGTTGTTTAATTTAAATATGTACAGCTTGGGACTTCCCTGGTGGTGCAGTGGTTAAGAATCTGCCTGCCAATGCAGGGACACGGGTTCGAGCTCTGGTTCGGGAAGATCCCACATGCCGCGGAGCAATTAAGCCTGTGTGCCACAACTACTGAGCGTGCGCTCTAGAGCCCATGAGCCACAACTACTGAAGCCCACGTGCCTAGAGCCCATGCTCTGCAACAAGAGAAGCTACCGTAATGAGAAGCCCGCGCACCGCAACCAAGAGTAGCCTCTGCTCACCACAACTAGAGAAAGCTGGTGCACAGCAACAAAGACCCGACGCAGCCAAAAATAAATAAATAAATATGTACAACTTTTTGTGTGTCATACCTTAATAAAGTAAGAAAGGAAACCACGTAACATAAAGAAAAAAGAAATCACAGAACTACTTTTCCTGCATATGTGTTCATGGAAATTTTAATATACCAATTTCTAGTTCCCTGATATAATGAAATCCTACACTGAAAAAAATCCAGTTACTCACAATTATGTCTTGGCTGGCTAAACATTTTACCATTTTAAAATAAAATACAGTATTGCAAAAATAATTGTAGTGTTCTGAACAATCGTATTTTGGTAACTGTAGTACTTTGGTATCAGCAGAGATTAGGCAGATTTTAGCACAATTCTTTGTAACATTTAAGAACAAAATAACTAGCCATACCATTCTCCCTGTGTCTTCATTGAAAGCCCACAATGTAATAGGGCTAGGGTTAGGGCTAGGGCTAGGGTTAGGGCTAGGGCTAGGGCTAGGGCTAGGGCTAGGGCTAGGGCTAGGGCTAGGGCTAGGGCTAGGGCTAGGGTTAGGGCTAGGGCTAGGGCTAGGGCTAGGGCTAGGGCTAGGGTTAGGGCTAGGGCTAGGGTTAGGGCTAGGGCTAGGGCTAGGGCTAGGGCTAGGGCTAGGGTTAGGGCTAGGGCTAGGGCTAGGGCTAGGGCTAGGGCTAGGGTTAGGGCTAGGGCTAGGGCTAGGGCTAGGGCTAGGGCTAGGGCTAGGGCTAGGGCTAGGGTTAGGGCTAGGGCTAGGGTTAGGGCTAGGGCTAGGGCTAGGGCTAGGGCTAGGGCTAGGGCTAGGGCTAGGGCTAGGGCTAGGGTTAGGGCTAGGGCTAGGGCTAGGGCTAGGGCTAGGGCTAGGGTTAGGGCTAGGGCTAGGGCTAGGGCTAGGGCTAGGGCTAGGGCTAGGGCTAGGGCTAGGGCTAGGGCTAGGGTTAGGGCTAGGGCTAGGGTTAGGGCTAGGGCTAGGGCTAGGGCTAGGGCTAGGGCTAGGGCTAGGGCTAGGGCTAGGGCTAGGGCTAGGGCTAGGGCTAGGGCTAGGGCTAGGGCTAGGGCTAGGGCTAGGGCTAGGGCTAGGGCTAGGGCTAGGGCTAGGGCTAGGGCTAGGGCTAGGGTTAGGGCTAGGGCTAGGGCTAGGGCTAGGGCTAGGGCTAGGGCTAGGGCTAGGGCTAGGGCTAGGGCTAGGGTTAGGGCTAGGGCTAGGGCTAGGGCTAGGGCTAGGGCTAGGGCTAGGGCTAGGGCTAGGGCTAGGGCTAGGGCTAGGGCTAGGGCTAGGGCTAGGGCTAGGGCTAGGGCTAGGGTTAGGGCTAGGGCTAGGGCTAGGGCTAGGGCTAGGGCTAGGGTTAGGGCTAGGGCTAGGGCTAGGGCTAGGGCTAGGGCTAGGGTTAGGGCTAGGGCTAGGGCTAGGGCTAGGGCTAGGGCTAGGGCTAGGGCTAGGGCTAGGGCTAGGGCTAGGGCTAGGGTTAGGGCTAGGGCTAGGGCTAGGGCTAGGGCTAGGGCTAGGGCTAGGGCTAGGGCTAGGGCTAGGGCTAGGGCTAGGGCTAGGGCTAGGGCTAGGGCTAGGGCTAGGGCTAGGGCTAGGGTAGGGCTAGGGCTAGGGCTAGGGCTAGGGCTAGGGCTAGGGCTAGGGCTAGGGCTAGGGCTAGGGCTAGGGTTAGGGCTAGGGCTAGGGCTAGGGCTAGGGCTAGGGCTAGGGCTAGGGCTAGGGCTAGGGCTAGGGCTAGGGCTAGGGCTAGGGCTAGGGCTAGGGCTAGGGCTAGGGTTAGGGCTAGGGCTAGGGCTAGGGCTAGGGCTAGGGCTAGGGCTAGGGCTAGGGCTAGGGCTAGGGCTAGGGCTAGGGCTAGGGCTAGGGCTAGGGCTAGGGCTAGGGCTAGGGCTAGGGCTAGGGCTAGGGCTAGGGCTAGGGCTAGGGCTAGGGTTAGGGCTAGGGCTAGGGCTAGGGCTAGGGCTAGGGCTAGGGTTAGGGCTAGGGTTAGGGCTAGGGCTAGGGCTAGGGCTAGGGCTAGGGCTAGGGTTAGGGCTAGGGCTAGGGCTAGGGCTAGGGCTAGGGCTAGGGCTAGGGCTAGGGTTAGGGCTAGGGCTAGGGCTAGGGCTAGGGCTAGGGCTAGGGTTAGGGCTAGGGCTAGGGCTATGGTTAGGGCTAGGGCTAGGGCTAGGGTTAGGGCTAGGGCTAGGGCTAGGGTTAGGGCTAGGGCTAGGGCTAGGGCTAGGGCTAGGGTTAGGGCTAGGGCTAGGGCTAGGGTTAGGGCTAGGGCTAGGGCTAGGGCTAGGGCTAGGGCTAGGGCTAGGGCTAGGGTTAGGGCTAGGGCTAGGGCTAGGGTTAGGGCTAGGGCTAGGGCTAGGGCTAGGGCTAGGGTTAGGGCTAGGGCTAGGGCTAGGGCTAGGGTATGGATAGGAAAAAAATTGAAGTGGTAAGAGAATGAACTGTGTGGATATTTGGGGGAAGAGCATTCCAGGTAGAGGGAAACCAGGAAGTGCAAAGGCCCTGAGGCAGGCACACACCTGGAAATTTCCAGGAACAGCTGAGTCCATCAAGGCTGGAGTAGGATGAGGAGGAGAAATGTGGTAGGGGATTAAGTCAGAGAAGGAGCTGGGGACAGGTGAGTGGGTCGTGGTGGCTAGATTACCTAGGATCTCTTAGGCCTTTAGTCGGTATGAGATGGTAAACCATTGGAAGGTTGGAGCAGAGAGTGACATGGTCTGACTTGAGACTTAACATGCTCACTCTACCTGCCATGTTGAGGACAGACTAAGAGGAGGCGGGGGAAGCCAGAGCCCAGCAAGGAGGCTGGTGCTGTCATCCAGGTGAGAGGTCAGAGGTCATGGTGGCTTGGACCAGGGTGGTAGCAGTGGAGGCATATGAATGACTTAGGGATTGTCTGTATTGTGGCATAATTCTTTGCTCCCCTTCCTCTCCGTGTGTGTGACCTTGCATTTTACTGCTGAGTGATATTTCTGGTCAGGAAGCAGTAGCGACACACACTCTAATCAGCCAAAGAGCTGCATTTGGGACAGTGGCTGGGTTGAGTCACTGTGGCTCTTCCAGAAGGGAGGAGAAAGGGGAGGACTCCCACAGCGGGGGTAGGCAGGGCCTCCTACTGCACCCCATGCTGGGATTTAAGATAAAGACCCCAGTAAACCCAGTTACTGGTTGTGAAGATGTGGATGGATGGCAGTTTGGGGCTGCGGGCTTTCTCCCAGACCCTCCTGGAAGCTGGGATTTCCCCAGCTGACCCCAGAGGACTCATCACCTGGGTTAATCTGCCCACACCAGCAGAACAGGACAACCACTGCAGCTTCCAGTCATCGGTGATTAATGTAAATATTTGTCCTTAGAAGCTGGATCACATGACCCTCAGGCGATGGCCTAACTCTTAAGTGACTCGTATCACCGGGGGTGCTGCACCTCCCGGGGAACACGTCTGTCCCCGCGTTTCAACCTAAACGCAAACCTGGTCGGAGACGCCCAGTTGATCGCCCTCATCCTTAGTCACGTGGGCATATTCGAGGCTGGCCTTTCCCTCGAGTGTGTCGCAGCCGTCTAACAGCTTGAGTGTGGAGCCTTGGGGAGGGGGTGCAGCGGCCCTCCCGCGGCGGCTAGAATTGGTCAACGTGCTCTGGGTCAGGGCTGGAAACGCCCCGTTCGCGTTTCACCTCTTTAACTTCGGGCTTCGGGTCGTAGAGTGTGCGGGAGGGTTCAGCTTTCATTAGTCATTCATGTTTTAGGGAATGAAGATTCCGAGTTCTGGTTTTGATGGGGGTAGGAGGAGGGTAGTTGTAGAGGGATAAAGTCAAGTGCGAGAACCAACGGAGAGACGCTGGGGGTTAAAGGCATGAACTTTCTTAGGTGGGGCAGCCCTGGGGAATGGCTTCTGGGATAATACTTACAGCGTGTTTAAGGCGTCTTCAATGAAAGATTCAGTAAAAAACCTCTCTCTTGAATCCATTCCTCATCTCTGTGTACTTTAACCCCTGGTGGAGATGCCGCCCTGCTTAAGACTATTAAGCATTTTGTGTAAGGGAAATATAACTCTTTTAGCTGTGGATTTTTTTTCAGGAATGCAAATGTAGGTGCAGGATTTTAAGAGCAGGGGTCTATTTAAAATGTACATATAATATTCTCTATGAGAAACATCCTTAGGTAAATTAATTCCTGCTTTGCTGCACGCATTCTTCCCATTGCCCACCAGAGGGCACTCGACCCTCCACCAGGAGGCGTTAAGGTCGACTCCCCCTTGGGTAATTTACTCACCCTGCGCCTTCCCGGGCGTGGAGCCATATTAGACGCAGCAGGGCAAGGTTTGCCAGTTTAGTGTCAATTGAAAGGGAAGGGCCATATAAATGGTGTCAGGAAAAACTGCTGCCTGTTACTGGGGAAATACAAATACATTCATATGAGCCTGTTAGGATATACAGTAACGGTCTCTGCCGTCACCTTTGTTTAGAGTCACATTGCCAAAGGAAGCAACAGTGCACCAGGCTTTAATATTCCTTCAAGCAGTCTTTATTTTCTCTGCTCTACACATTAAGGAATGTTTGGTACCTTGTCATATCCAGAGAGAGAGAAAAAAGTGAGCGTCGTTCAGGTTTACAGGGTACCCCTTAGTGGGGACCTGAGGCCCAGGCTTGGCTGCAGGTGGGATGTAGCAAACGTTCAAGTGCAAAATGCATGACCATCGTCCTTAAGACGCCCGCCGGCCCCACTTCTCCTCGCTCACATTCGCTAACACAGCAACCACCCTTCTCCGCCTAGTGTCTTCCGAGCCGCGTTCAGTTTCTTTTTCAACTGGATTCCACGTGGCTGGCATTAAGTGCTCAGCAAGTGGCCATGATAGCAAGTCCAATTTATGGTCTCATTGATTCCTGTGAGAACAAAGTCATTTACAGTAAGTCAGCCTTAAAAGTGGGAAGTAGCAATGGACAAATTATCCAACTGGAAACTTCAAAATTTACTACTGTTTACAGTGTCAGTCAAGTAACTTGTGTTAGAAGACAATGTTTCTGTTTTTAATTGTTCTTCCGTCATCATTAGGATGCAATTCTATTAAATCAATAGTTCAAGGAGTCAAAATAAGCTCCTCCCCCACGAAGTACTCCTGCCGGAAATGCTAAATCTAATCAAGTGTTCAGCCCTTACTGTATACAAGAAATACAGGGATAGATGATCAAGCTAAACAACATCACAAGAAATCCATCCTGGTCTGTTCAAGTGGTCCATGTTATGGGGGCGGAGGGAAGGATTGTTCTATAACAGAGATTAAAGTGACGTCACAACCAAATGCAATGAATGGATCTTGATTGGATGGTGGTTTTGAAAAATAGTAACAATAAAAGCTTTTTTTATGCTGTGTGAAAATAAGGGCAATTTAAATAGGTGTAGGCATGCAATGAGGCTAGGAATTTAGAGCATTTTCTCAGGTGTGTCAGTGGCCCTGTAGGTAGCGTAATGTCCTAGACCTTAGGAGATACATGCTGAAGTATCTAGGAGTAAAGTTCATGATGACCCCAACTTATTTTTTTAAATTGAATTATAGTTGATTTTCACTATAAAAGTTTCAGGTGTACAACATATTCAACATTTTTATAGATTATATACTCCATTTAAAGTTGTTACAAAATAGTGGCTGTATTTCCCTGTGCTGCATAATACGTCCTTGTTGTTTATTTATTTTATACATAGTAGTTTGTACCTCTTAATCCCCTACCCCTATCTTGCCTCCCCCTTTCCTCTCCCCACTGGTAACCACAGTTTGGTCTCTATATCTGTGGGTCTGCTTCTGTTTTGTTATATTCATTCATTTGTTTTATTTTTTTAAATTCCACATGTAAGTGATATCATACAGTATTTTTCTTTCTCTGTCTGATGTATTTCACTAAGCATAATACCCTCTAGGTCCATCCACGTTGTTGCAAATGGCAGAATTTCATTCTTTCTTATGGCTGAGTAATATTCCATTGTATATATATACACCACATCTTCTTTATCCATTCATCTGTTGATGGGCACTTGGACTGCTTCCATGTCTTGGCTATTGTAAATAATGCTGCCATAAACATTGGGGTGCATGTATCTTTTCAAATAGGTGTTTTCATTTTCTTCAGATACATACCCAGGAGTGGAATTGCTGGATCATATGGTAGTTTTATATTTTCAGTTGTTTGAGGAACCTCCATACTGTTCTCCACAGTGGCTGCACCAATTTACATTCCCACCAACAGTGCCCTATGGTTCCCTTTTCTCCACATCTTTGCCAGCATTTGTTATTTGTAGACTTTTTGATGATAGCCATTCTGACAGGTGTGAGGTGATACCTTATGGTGGTTTTGATTTGCATTTCTCTGATGATTAGCGATGGTAAGTGTATTTTCATATGCCTGTTGGCCATCTGTATATCTTCTTTGGAAAAATGTCTATTCAGGTCTTCTGCCCATCCTTTAATCATGTTGTTTGTTTTTCTGATATTGAGTTGTATGAGCTGTTTATATATTTTGGATATTAACCCCTTGATCATCTCATCTACAAATATTTTCTCCCATTGAGTATGTTGCCTTTTGTTTTGTTGATGGTTTCCTTTGATGAGCAAAAGCTTTCAAATTTAACAAATTTAGGACCCATTCATTTAGTTTTTCTTTTGTTTCTTTTGCCTTAAGAGACAGATCCAAAAAATTATTGCTACAATTTATGTCAAAGAGTGTTCTGCCTATGTTCTCTTCTAGGAGTTTTATGGTTTCACGTCTTACATTTAGGTCTTTAATCCATTTTGAGTTTATTTTTGTATATGGTGTGAGAAAGTGTTCTAATATCAGTCTTTTACATGTAGCTGTCCAGTTTTCCCACCACCACATATTGAAGAGATTTTCTTTTCTCCAATGTGTATTCTTGCCCCCTTTGTCATAGATTAATTGACCGTGTGTGGGTTTATTTATGGGCTCTCTATTCTGTCCCATTGATCTATGTGTCTGTTTTTGTGCCAGTAACATGCTGTTTTGATTACTGTAGCTTTGTTGTATAGTCTAAAGTCAGGGAGCATGATACCTCCAGCTATCTTCTTTTTTCTAACAATTGCTTTGGCAATTTGGAGTCCTTTGTGGTTCCATATAAATTTTAGGATTATTTGTCCAGTTCTGTGGAAAATGTCTGGGTATTTTGATAGAGATTGCATTAAATCTGTAGATCGCTTTGGATAGTATAGACATTTTAACAATATTAATTCCTCCAATCCATGAGTGTGGAATAGCTTTCCATTTCTTTGTATCATCTTCAATTTCCTTCATCAATGTTTTATAGTTTTCAGAGTATAGGTCTTTCACCTTCTTCATCAAGTTTATTCCTATGTATTTTATCCTTTTTGATGTGATTTTAAATGGGAACTCCATCCATTTTTTCTTTGTTTTTTGTTTGTTTGTTTGTTTTAGTTGCATGTTGTTTAGTCTCCACATGTTTGTGTTTTTTCCATTTTTCTTCCTGTAATTTATTTCTAGCTTCATACCATTATGGTATTAAAAAATGCTTGATATAATTTCTATCCTCTTAAATTTGTTGAAACTTGTTTTGTGGCCTAGCATGTGATCTATCCTGGAGAACGTTCCACGTGCACTTGAAAAGAATGTGTATTCTGCTGTTTGGGAATGGAATGTCCTGTAGATATCTATCAAGTCCAACTGGTCTAATGTTTCATTTAAGACCACTGTTTCCTTATTGATTTTCTGTCTGGATCATCTGTCCATTGGGATGTTAAAGACCTCTACTATTTTGTATTATTGTCAATTTCTCCCTTGATATATCTCCCTTTACACATTTAGGTGCTCCTGTATTAGATGCACATATGTTAATGAGTATTATATCCTTTTCTTGTATTGATCCCTTCATCATTCCATAACGACCTTCTTTGTCTTTTGTTATAGAATTTGTTTTAAAGTCTATTTTGTCTGATATGTGTATTGCTACCCCCACTGTTTATTGTTTCCGTTTGCATGAAATATATTTTCCCATCCCCTTACTTTCAGTCTGTGTGTGTCTTTAGCTCCAAAATGAGTCTCTTTGTAAGCAGCATATAGATGTGTCTAGGTTTTTTAAACAATAAGCCATCCTATGTCTTTTGAGTGGAGCATTTTAGTCCATTGACACAGTGATTATTGATAGGTATGTACTTATTGCCCTTTTTGTTACTTGTTTTCTGGTTGTTTTTGTAGTTCCTCTCTATTCTTTTCTACTTTTAGTTTCTTCCCTTGTGGTTTGACGATTTTCTTTAGTGGTATGCTTGTGTTACTTTCTCTCTAGTTTTTGTGTATCTATTGTAGGGCTTTTTAAAAATTAATTTTTATTGGAGTATAGTTGATTTACAATTTTGTGTTAGTTTCTGCTGTACAGCAAAGTGACTCATTTATACAAATACATATATACACTCTTTTTTAGATTATTTTCCCATACAAGTCATTACAGAGTATTGAGTAGAGTTCCCTGTGCTATACAGTAGGTTCTAATTAGTTATCTATTTTATATATAGTAGTGTGTATATGTCAATCTCAATCTCCCAACTTATCCCTCCCCCCCTCCCTTGATAACCATAAGTTTATTTTCTACATAAGTGACTCTATTTCTGCTTTGTAAATAAGTTCATTTGTACCATTTTTGTTTTAGATTCCACATGTAAGTGATATCATATGATATTTGTCTTTGTCTATCTTACTTTACTCAGTATGACAATCTCTAGGTCCATCCATGTCGCTGCAAATGGCATTATTTCATTCTCTTTTATGGCTGTGTAATAGTCCATTGTATGTATGTACCACATCTTCTTTATTCATTCATCCGTTGATGGACATTTAGGTTGCTTCCATGTCCTGGCTATTGTAAATAGTGCTGCAATGAACACTGGGGTGCATGTATCTTTTTGAATTATGGTTTTCTCTGGATATATGCCCAGGAGTGGGATTGCTGGATCATATGGTAGCTCTATTTTTAGTTTTTTAGGAACCTCCATACTGTTCTCCATAGTGGCTGTACTGATTTACATTCCCGCCAACAGTGTACAAGGGTTCCCTTTTCTCCACACCCTTTCCAGCATTTATTGTTTGTAGATTTTTTTTTTTTGTAGATTTTTTTGATGATGGCCATTCTGACTGGTGTGAGGTGATACCTCATTATAGTTTTGATTTGCATTTCTCTAATAATTAGTGATGTTGAGCAACTTTTCATGTGCTTTTTGGTCATCTGTATGTCTTCTTTGGAGAAATCTCTACTTAGATCTTAGGACCATTTTTTGATTGGGTTGTTTGTTTTTTTAATATTGAGTTGCATGAGCTGTTTGTATATTTTGGAGATTAATCCCTTGTCAGTCTTTTCATTTGCAAATATTTTCTCCCATTATGTGGGTTGTCTTTTCATGTTATGGTTTCCTTTGCTATGCAAGAGCTTTTGAGTTTAATTAAGTCCCATTTGTTTACTTTTGTTTTTCTATTGTAGGTTTTTGATTTGTGGTTACCATGTGGTTCATATATGTTGACCTAAAACTATATCTACTTAAGCACATTCACTTAAGTTCAAGCACATTCCAAAAGATCTACACTTTTTGCTCCCCTCCCAAACATTTTGTGTTTTTGATGTCATATTTTACATCTTTATGTTTATCTCTTTACTGATTATTGTAGTTATAATTGATTTTACAATATTTTGTCTTTCAATCTAGCTTATTTAAGAGGTTGATCCTTTACTATATATTTGCCTTTACTAGTGGGATTTTTCCTTTCCTATACTTACTTCTTGTTATAGCCCTTTCTTTTCTACTTAAAGAAGAGCCTTATCATTTCTTTTAGGGTAGATTTAGTATTGATGAGCTCTTTTAGTTTTCACTTGTCTGAGAAGCTCTTTATCTCTCCTTCAATTCTAAATGATATTATTGCTAGGCTAGGTTGCAGGATTTTCCCTTTCAGCCCTTTGAATATACGTCACTCCCTTCTGGCCTGCAAAGTTTCTGCAGAGAAAATCATTTATAGCTTTATGCGGAGGTTCCCTTGTATATGACTGTTTGTCCTCTTGCTGCCTTTAGAATTCTCTGTATTTAACCTTTACTATTTTAATTATGATATGTCTTGGTGTGGGTGTGTTTGGCTTCATCTTGTTTGGGAACCTCTGTGCTTCCTGTACTTGGATATCTGTTTCCTTCTTCAGGTTTAGAAAGTTTTCAGCCATAATTTCATCAGATACATTTTCAACCCCTTTCTCCAGGGTGTTCTGGCAGCTATCACCTTGGTAGGAGGCAGGGCTGGAGATGAAGGGGCTAGAGCCAGCACCAAGTGTGAGCCAGGGCTTCTCCTCTGTTCAGTGGCCAGCACCACAATTTTGGGGGCGCAGGCAAGTTCCAAGTTGCTGGAGCAGAAGCCCTGATGGTCAGGTCTGACCTGGCTCTGTTCCATTTAAGGGTGTGCTCTCCTCCCACCCCAGCACTGGCTCCCCTGTCCCAGAGGCGAGCAGTGCTGGAGCCAGAGGGGCTGGTGCTGGTGCTTGGCCTGGGTCTGGGTACAGCTGTGGTGGTCCTGGTTGCATTCAAGTCAGGGTCCCTGATCGCTTCTGAGGCGCTGTCTCCATGAGCACCCATAGTGGCTGCCCCCACCCCACTCAGAGGCCACTCTGAGTCTGAGCCACCTTTGTCCCTCACAACGGAGCTCTCCCTTTGGCCCCTGCAGCCCTCACTGTAGCGTGGAGCTGTGCTGCAGAACAGGCAGGGCTGGTGTAGGCACTCACCTCAGGCTGGGTTGAGTGCCAGGGTGGTCGCAAGAACCCAGCATCCCAGGCAGTTTCAATCTGCCCTTTCCCCCCTGTTTGGGGAGTAAGCAAGCATTTATGCACGCCTCACAGGTGGACTCCAGGCTTCCTACAGCCCTCCTGTTAGTCCTACCAGCCTTCCAGCCAGCCAAGCCGACTCCTCTGCCTGGAGTCAGACCCCCCCAGGGCTGGTGTGGCCAGTATGCGGCTCAAACTGCTTACTCCCCGGGGAGGAACTCCACCTATGTAAAACGAGTTCGCGGGAACTCCTCTGAGTCCCCTCCCAGAGGCACAGGTCCCTATCTGATGGCTTCTCTTCCCTTCCTACCCAGTTCCGCGTGGAACTTTCTTTCAGCCTTGGTTGTACAAGAGCCTTTCTGCCAGTCTCCAGTTAGTCTTCAGTGAGAATTTCTCCACATGTAGATGTATTTGATGTGTTCGTGGAGGGAAGTGAGTTCCCCATCCTCTTCTCTGCCATCTTATCTCTCTCTGCAACTTCTTTTGAAATGATTCAGGAATAAAAAATTAGACAGGGAAAGGAAATACAGCAAAACAATTACACCATTAAACGTTGTTGAAACTGGGTGGTGAGTATGAGGATGGTCATTGTACTCTACTTTTCTGTATGACTGAAAATTTTTACAATAAAAAGTTGGAATAAATGATGGTGACAATGTCATTTGCTTTGGGTAGCAGACTCTCAAAATCACTGGGACTTCTTGTCTTCCACGAATCACTATTTACCTGTGTAAGAAAGGAAGGTGTCTATGTCAGGAACAGTGTCCTACCCACAGCAGACCCTGAATTATTTATCAATGAATGAATATTTCTTTCTCTCTCTTTGGTTTTCCTTTTCTAAATCTGCCACTCTAGTTAAAGCTAACCTCAAACCTTTATCATCTTTCCAAATGCTTTAAAACTGCAGAGTGAGGGGATTTTGCAAAGAATGCCTATCAAAGAGAAGATAGCTCTTGTGGCTGGTGGAATAGTTAGCAGCATGCTGAGAGTGGGTGGTTATTTGTAGTGTCATGCCATGTGCAAAGTGCTGTTTGATTGTGTTCTGTTTTGGTTTTTTTAAATATTCTATTTATTTATTTATTTTATTTATTTTGGCTGTGCTGGGTCTCAGTTGTGGCAACCGGGATGTTCGTTGCGGCACGCAGGATCTTTTAGTTGCGGCATGCGGGCTTCTTAGTTGCGGCATGTAAACTCTTAGCTGCGGCATGAATGTGGGATCTAGTTCCCCGACCAGGGATCAAACGTGGGTCACCTGCATTGGGAGCATGGGGTCTTACCCACCAGACCACCAGGGAAGTCCCCAAAGCGCTGTTTGTTTATAAAAGAAAATCAATTCTATTCTGGCCCTCTATGAGCTGCAATGTTGTATACTGGTTGCTTTTCCTTAAGGCATAAATACTCACAGTGGTCCATCGGCTACTCTGATTTAGATTTGAAATACTGTAGTCTGTAAAATTCATCCTTTCATCTATCTATCGAATCATCCAACCATCCACTCACTAATTTATTCAAGAACCAGGAGTTATAGGAACTAGGTCAGGGAAGAAAATGTGATGCACCCCAAAACTGGAAGCACATTTGTGATGTTATAAGCAAGAATTATAATGATCAGTGAGGATGTAGAAAGGATAAAAGCCACATCATCCTCTATAGCAGTGTTTCTCAAACTTCAATCATTGACAGAAATTCATGATTTCTGCCATATCTGAGGATCATTAACTATAATACTTAATATTCTCCCTTAAATCCATTTACTTAAGAAAAAAAAAACAACAACTTAAATGCCTACTGTGGTCTCATCCTAAACATTACTATCCATAAAGTCATGGTTGTGATGTGTTGTTGCATTTTTCTCTGATGTATTAAAATAAATGCACAGCTATACAATCATCGCATGTATCTTTAACAATGGGTGTAATCAGTGATACACATACCACACTATATAGGAATCTACCTTTCAGAAAAGGATTTAGGAGGCAAATGAATTGAGCGTACTGGCTCATATGTGTGCACATGTATGAAACACATACACATTCCAACTAACCATCATTTGGTCCCTTCCTTCTGTTCAGGCCTTCCTTTAGTAGTAAATCAGTGATCTAAACTGCTTTGTACAGTTAATTTCCCAAAGACCAAAAGAAGAATGGATTCAATGAATATTTTGCTGATTAGAACATGAGCAGGAGTCTTGAATACTCATACAGATCCCATGTCTACTAAATCCTGATGCAAGAAGAATTCATCTTTTTTTAAAAATTTATTTTCTATTTATTTTTTTTAGCTGCACGGCATGTGGGATCCTAGTTCCCCAACCAGGGATTGAACCTGCGGCCCCTGCATTGGGAGCGCAGAGTCCTAACCACTGGACCGCCAGGGAAGTCCCAAGAATTCATCTTTTGACACAAATATCAGATATGCTCCCAAAACTTACAATAATAAATATAATATGAAGTGATTAAAAATGTTTTACAGGTACGGTTTAGGGCCAGTAGTTATTTTTTTTCTTAGTATTTTATATTTTAGTCTTAAAGAAATGGTACCTCAAGGCTGCCTCCTCATTTCCATTTAAATAAATCATCTTCATTTTCATAATCAGCTCCTCTCTTGGTGCAGAGCTGGGGGCATGCAGGTAGGCAGGTGTTTTAAATATACTGTAACTGCTTCTGTCCTTCATTTGTCAAGTATTTGTTGCACACCTACTACATCCAGGCATTGGACTGGATGCTGCGGAGACCAGGAAGAATGAAACAGACATGGTTCCTGCCTGGTGGCGCTTACTGTATAGTATGGAGATAGCTACTAATAAGTCATCTCCCAAATAGACAGAAAATTGCCCTGAGGAAGTGGTGTTTGAGCAGAGATCCGTGTAGGGGGAGAGAAAAGAACGGTCCAGGCAAAGGGAACATCCAGTGCAAAGGCCCCCTCTTGCGGTGGGGCAGAGAGGGAGAGCATCACATCTCCAAGGAATTAAAAGGATGTAAGTGGTTGGAACCTGGGGCCTGTGGGGCTGGACAGGTGTTGGCCCTGCCATGCTGGGCCCTCGGTGATGGTAAGGAGTTTGGTCTTTGTCCCAGGAGCAACAAGAAACAGGAAGGGCGGGGCTCCTCAACAAAAATCAAGGCTCTGTTAGCAATGAAGAAGGGGGAAATGGTTACTAGGTACGCAAGCAACAGTACTTACAGAAACACCCCAAACGTTGCCTATCCAAAAAAAGAACTATTTCCCCATCTCCCCCACACCCGTAAACAGTATGGTTTACTGTTTCTCATCTCAGGGAGTGGCCTCACTATTCACCCAGTAGCTCAAGTCAAAATCTAGGCTCCATCCAGGATACTCCCCCTTGTCTTCAACCCCTTACCCTCCATATCTAATCCATGGCCAAGTCCTGTCCATTCCACCTCTTAAATATCTGAACTCATTCACTTCTCCATCTCCACCATCAAATTCATGCAATGGTCTCTTGCTGAGCCACCGCAATGGTTTCCCAAATGCTCTTGTATTCGCACAATCTGTTCTCCATACAAAGTGGCCTTTTCAGAATACAAATCCAATCATATCACTTCTCTGTCTAAAGGCCAGGGATCTGGGGTAAATCTTGCTGAGCCCTAGCCAATCATGGCAGACTCATTCCACTTGCCCTTGACTGGTTTCATTGAGGGCAGAGACCCAGTGACTCATTTCTGGTAAGCATCGCTTATGGGGAGCTTCTGGGAAAGGGTTTCTTGTTCTTCGAAAAAGACCTTTGGGAGAAAAGAATGCTTTTTATTTTGCTAGACGTTGTCACATCTGGATGTGTCTGGAATGGCAGCAGCCATCTTGCGACCAGCCTGAAAGCAGGGCCTAAAGCCCAGAGTGCCGCCGCTGGAACCTGCCCTACATGTGAGGCAAATCCCCTGGCTATGCAAGCCGATTTGAGTTGGATTTTCTGGCATGTGCGGCTGTAAGGATTCTGATATGTGTCTGAAGCATCTGGTGCCAAATGGGCAGTTGGATACGTGCAGCTGAAGCTCAGTGGAGAGGTCCGAGCTGGAGAAATATGTGAGTCCTTGGTGAACCTGAGGGAAGGGATAGATTGCCAAGGAGGTGGGTAGAAGGTGAGATCAGAAAAAAGTTTAGGAGAGGATGAGACTGCCAAGAAGTTTAGGAGGGATTGGGTCAGAGAGGTGCCAAGGGAGACCACCTGCGGCCAGGAGAAAGGATTTCCTGTTTATCTTCCTCTTTATATTGATTGAGACTAATATTAAGGAAGGGCATTACAACATTCCTAAGTGTATTCAAACTGGACAAAAGGAAGTGGCTCAGGAATGTTTTCGCTAGAGGAGGAAGTTGGATTTCAGAACCAACCCTTGGGATTAGGGGAGTTTGGCTGTCTGCCATTTTACAAGGAGGTCATTTTACCAGAATTTCAAAGGCAACCAAAAATTGAACAAACAACCTGATCAGAGAATATTTCTCCTCTTCTGAGTGTAAGATACTGAGTTAGGTGGAGATTGGAAGGGCATCCCAAGAGGAGGCACCATCGTAAGAAAAGGCTCGGAGGGTGTAAGCCAAGGGCATCCGTCACAGAATGAGGCTGGAGAAAAACGTGGGAAATGAGTTGGGAATATGGGAACGAGGTCAGCATAGGGTGTGCCTTGTAAATCAGGCTAAATTTAGATTTTATTCAGTCTGAAACGGCTCCCGTGGAAGGTTTTTGAGCAGTAAGGAGTTAGATGTGGTAAAGGTGTTCCAGATCACCTTTGTTAGGTTAAAAAAAAAAAAAAAAATCAGAGGACCAGGAGCTACGTTACCATGAGAGGTTCTCAAACTTCAGTCCGTACCAGAATTACCAGAGGAACTTGTGACAAATGTGAATTCCTGGTACTCACCACCCCCCGGATTGGGATTCTATAGGTTGGGTCCGATACGTACACTTTTAAAAAAGCCCTCTGGCAGCGCTACTGCCAAGGGAGGAGTTGGGAGTTTAGCTCCCATCCTCTGCATCCCTTCGCTCCTCCATTCTTCGACACAGAAAATGGGCGTTTCTCAATGGGCGTTTTCTTCTGGCGTTTCTTACACCAGAACTTCTTCCAGGGTCTATCAACCTGACAGCGGCCCCAGCCCCTCCCACGTCGGGCGGACCCAACGTGGCGGTCTCGGGCCCCGCAGCACCGCCAGGGACTGAGGACCGAGCAGGGGCGGGCACCAGGCGGTCAGGCGGCGACCGGGCTCCTCTCTCGGACTCCTGCCCCGAGCCCTGCCCCGCCCTGACTCGGGTTTGGAAAACCCGCAGCCATAGCCTGCCTGAACTGCAGCGGCGGCCACGCACAAACCTGTGGGCGGGTCTCCATGGTGACTGGCGGACGCTGTGACCAATTATGTACCGGCGTTTGTTTCCGCCCCATCCCTCCCCCGGGGCCGATACTTCCGTGACTGACAGGTCCCTCTGGACGCTGTTACGTAAGGGGAGGGTCAAGTGCGGCCTCACCCGAACCGAGCAGATTTGATTGGCAGGACCTAGCGCTGCCGCCCCAACGCCCCCGGAAGAACGTCCTTGACGGACAGGTATAGGAGCCACTCGGCGCCGCGAGGCTGGGCGGAAGCGTCCGGGCCCAAGGGAGGGAGGGCAGGGGGCGGAGCCGGAGTCTGGGAGCCGGGCTGGGCGGGGCGCGGAGTAGGCAGGGGCTGGGCTGGCTCTGCGGCCAGAGATGCTGAGGGGCCGCGACGGCGCTCTGCAGCCGGGAGCACTGCATTAAAAACACCGAGGTGGGGTGCGCTGCTAGGCCGGTGGTAGGTACGCGAGGGCTGTGGAGTCCTCAAACGCGGACCGCCAGCGTCCTCGGGGCCGGCATTTGTATGCCCTACCAGGGGCCCTCGACTCCGTAGAGACGGCGGCCGCACTGGGACACGGGGGCTGGGCTGGGCACCTGTCCGCGTTCGCAGGCACCTGCTGCGCCGGCCGCCGCGGGGCCCGGGGCCTGGCGCTGGGGGCTGCCTGGGAGCGGGGCCGGGCTGGCCTGAGGAAGGGAGGTGGGCCGGACCGGTTCGCTCCGTCCGGGGCCCGCCCTCCTCGGCCCCCTCCCCACGCCCGGCTCTGTCCCCGCTCCCAGGTTGAGGGGGGCGTCCGAGGCTCGCAGCCCCCCACCAGAGGGTCTCGCGGGCCCGGGCCGGCCTCGAGCTATCTGCGAGGTCGGGATTTGGCCCCTGCCTTGCATCATCCCGAGACAGGTTTGTCCAGATTCCCTGCGTGCGCGGAGATGGGTTTCCGCCGCGGGTGCGGGTGCCCGTCCCGGCTGTCCCCAGAGAGCCGGGGCCGAGGCTGTTTTCATCTTTTCCCTGGGCCCTGCTCCGTCGCCTCTTAACATGGAGTTTAAGGCTGTTCGGGGTGATGTGCCTATTTAGGGACTATGGTACATAGGAGGTAAGCACCGCCCGTCTCTAAGTTTTGGCTCAGGACAGGTGCGGGTCATTCGTATAGGGCCGAGCTACGACTTCTCAGCTGTATGATATAAAGAGAGACAATCATGTGTTGTTTGTATGACCAGACCAGCAGAAATTCTAAAGTTGTTTCGGAACGAGTAGGACGTGCCTTGTGTTTTCTTCCATCTATGTCACTCCTGTTGGAAAAATGCTGTACTGTGCCTGGGTAAAGTAGATCGCTATTAAAGAGTGTAGTTACTCCTGAAAAGCGTGCTACCATTTCTCTAGGTGATTATGTCGTTGCTGGAAACAAAGGCAGCAGTAGACAATACCTCCTTCTTAAAGACAGGAGGAACTGGGGCTAAGTTTTATTTGATTCTTAAGGGCAAAGTCATAGAATCTTTACGTGTTAGAATTGGAAGGGACCTTACAGGTGACTGATCCACCCCAGTAAATTTACATGGTGGTGAGCACTGTATCCCAGGGGGACAGGATTCCCTGTTAAATCAGGTCTGTCCTAGATGATGGTTGGGTGCTGCACATTACTCTGGATCTGAAAACCAGTGTTGTTCTTATTTGCACCAAACAGGAACATATACACCCACACAGTTTTGATGTCCCAGCCATTTTGGCTTGTATCATAGTTACCTTTAAAGGCAGACTTGCAGAGAGCTCTCAGCAATAAGTTGCTACTTACTGGATGTAAGTCATCAGGTAGGTGGAAGAACCAGAATCCTCATTACTTGGATTTAATTATTGGGTGGCATTGTATCTTGGAAAGCAAGGCAGCAGTAATGGGCACGGGTAGGGTATGGGACCCACCTGTGGATGTCATAGGATCGGCAGAAAACAAATTTTTGCTGATTAGGGACATTTGGTACATGCTTCTCTAATGATTTGCTTCTTACAAATTTTGTAAAATGTTGCTTAAATTTTTACCCTTTTCACCTTCAGCTTGTTGACTGGTGCAAGTAGGAATTTAGCAGAGCTCTGTTTTAAACATGACCAAGCCTGGGGGAAGTCACCAGAGCAAACAAATTACTGTTCTTACAGCTCCGCTTGCTGCTTTTCCTTTGCCTCTTCCTTTGTATTTTTAGTAAATGACCCACTGACTTTGTGACTTTTGAGACATGCTTTCTTATCCACTTCATGAAGCTTTGGTGGAGGATTTGTGTTTGTGAAAGGTCTCGTTTGCATTCCTCTGTTACATTTGTACATATTGCTTGGCAATTCCTTAAATGCATAATCCTGCTGTTTCCACACTTGAAGCAGTTGGAAAAGGTCGTTTTTTGTTTGTTTTGTGGATGGTCCCGACAGGACCCAGTTCTCCCTCCCCCTCTGTCTCGTATGCTCTGCCTTCGGTTGCTAGTTTTGTTGGAGAGAATCATTCTGTACTTAAGACACTCTCGAATCAGCTCCCTTGGATCTTTAATTCCCATAACCCTGAGAACTGTGATAGACCTTTTGTGTCTGTGGGTACAGTGCATTCTGAACCTGGCTTTCCCAGTAGTTAAATGCCTAGATATGATGCTAGTAGCAGCTGTTGTAGTCCATATCTTTTGCACTTCTGGCACCAGAGCTGAACTGTGTCACTGAATATTCTGAATCCTGGCCAAGGACTTGGTACACAGATTCCTGTCGGCCTTTAAAGATGGGAAAGAAATTGGAGGGAGGGGGTATAGAAGGAAACTATTTCTAAAGATTTTTCCCCCTAGGTTTTTATAACTACATGTTATATAACATTATACTGTATTTCTGCTTAGAGGTACAGATTTAGTTCTTAACTCTTTCAGAAGTCTTAACTGTTGGTGTTGGTCTGTTTCTCTGTTTTCCCATCTCATTTTAAGGTAAAGTGAATTCTGCGGACGGAAGAGTTTGATGACACAGACCACTGAGTTTCTTTGTTTGGAGTACACGTTATGAACCCTTTCTGGAGTATGTCTACAAGCTCTGTACGCAAAGTAGGTATAGTTGATAAATTTACTGAGGAAACCCATTTGTGTCAGAACAGAGGCCAAAATAATTCATACCAAGGTTGCCTATAATCTTAGCAAATTTACCTTGTTTTTCTAGTTTAGGTTTTACTTTTGGGAAACAATTATTTGGTTGATTAAAGTCAGTTTCTGAGACCAAGATCACATCTCAAATAGAAATCATTCTAGTAATCAAATTTCTATTATTTTGACTTAGGTTACATTTACACATGATGAAATTTGTGACACTTTATTGTAGTAGTTTTTTGACAAACTGCAAGATTTCATGGTTAGAGAAGTGTTGGGCAAGACCAGTCCAATATGGTCAAGTCAGACTTGAGGGCACTGGTTTAAGTTTTCTAAATAAAATATTTTTTAAAATAAAATACATTTTAGGGAAGCTTAAAATACACAAACAAAAAGAAAATGAATGTCACCCATAATTCCACGTGTAAGAGAACACCACTATTCTTTTTTTCTGTACACGATACTGTGTACGTTTTTAATACAGCTAATTAAGCAGGCTTTGACTGTACTTGAGCCAAGGAAATACCTATGAGATGGTAGTTTAGTCTCTGATTCATTTAGACCTCTGTCTTCGACTAAGAATGACAGTTTATGCTGATGATAGTCCAAATGTGGAAACATGTCCATTAGGGACAAGATCAAAATCAGACCCATGCAAGTGAGAGAATAGCTTCATTCTTAGTTTCTAACCGAAGTGGTGACATCAGGTAGTGACTGATTTCAGTCCTCTACACTATTTATTTTGAGATGCTTAGCACCCGACTTTCTACAGCTAAATGCTAGGGTGCCTTTCTAGTCTTGTCTAATTGTGTAGTAACCCCTTGCCCTCTTTCTGGGGCCACCAGGAGAAACCATTTCTTTCTCCGTTTCAAGTAAATCCTGTAAATATTGGCCTTATTGTCTTTATAGGATGCAGCTGATGAATGAATTTTCCTGTGATTTAGTCTTGCTTCAGCTTTGTTCTGCTCTCTGTAATAGCCTGCCTGCTCAACAGACTTTCAGGTCATCTTGATCATGGTGCTAGAATGTCCTTGTAAAAGAGTAATTCCAGCTTTTCAGTCAAAGACTAAAGGACATCACATGTAGTCTTGTGATTTAAGAATCATCCTAACAAATGTTCTCACCACTTCATCTTGAATAGCGATCTGATGGTGAAGAAAAGACATTAACAGGGGATGTGAAAACCAGTCCTCCACGCACTGCTCCAAAGAAACAGCTGCCTTCTATTCCCAAAAATGCTTTGCCCATAACTAAGCCTTCATCTCCTGCCCCGGCAACACAGTCAGCAAATGGCACGCATGCTTCTTACGGACCTTTCTACCTGGAATACTCCCTTCTTGCGGAATTGTAAGTTCTGAAACTATCTGGTTAACTTTTGAATGACCCTTGAAGGTGAAGAATGAAACTTATTCTGAAGGACTCAGTAAACAGCAGCCATTTAATCTTAAAGCTCAAACCCATCCCCCTCCAGCATTAGCCTTAATGTATATAGGATGGACTGTATTGCTAGTAATATAACCTTTCTTCACCAAGGCCTAAGTGGTGTTATATAAATATCCTCTTCTAAAAGTAATGATTCTTATTGAGAGCTTGGGTAAGTAAGATTTAAAGGCAAATGTGTGCTTTAATTTCCGTGTCTGTTTTGGAGAGCAAGAGGAGGGGGAAACAGATTTATTAAGCATCCAGGAACTTAATTTTGGTCTACCTTTATATGAGGTGAGGAATTCACCTCCTGAAGAGGTTGTTGTAGCGGGCGGGACAGTGGGAGGGTGGCGAGCTATCCCTTCTTGGGTCAGACCCAGCTGGAGGTTTGTGCTCCATTCGGGTGATCACCCTGTAAGAGGCATCTATCCTGACAGACTGAGGAGAGGGTCCCCAAAAGAGGTGGTCGCAGGAGGAGATGGTCCCAGTAGGTGGAGGTCAGGAAGCCTGACCTTAGCAGTCAACAGTTGAAGGAACGGGAACCACTGACTTGGAGAAAACCTGGAAAGTACTTATTAAAGCTGTCTTCACCTGAAGGTCCGTCATTAGAAAGGAGATTTGACTTATTCTGTATGACCCCCAAGGGCAGAACTAGGCCATTACGGGGAAGTTTTAAAGATTTGGGCTCCATGTAAGTAAGAACTTGACTAGTCACAGAAGTCAAAAATTGGACTGAAGTTGCACATATCAGTAGAGTGTGAGGAGACGGGCACTTCTGCAGAGTCTAGTAGTGATGACACAGTGCTTGGCCCATCAGAGGGGCTCAAATAGTGATTGAGTGCAGATGGCATTTGATTTGATCATTTGTTATACGGGCAGAAAGTCTGGAGAATTAATTCTGAATTTCAGTCATGTAAAACTTCCTTTGTACATGAAGTTATTTTAAAAGCATCCTCCAGCCGTCCCTCACTGTGCTAATGTTGTAATGGTCAGAGGGTCTGAGGCCCCAGTGTAAATGGCGAGTGTGATTTGGTAGCACGGGTCTCTTTAGCTTTATGATGGAAGCCTGTGTTTGAGGCGAGGCAGTGAGTTGGACAGGCTTCTATTGTGGCATTAAATCTGCTGTCTGTATTAGGACACAAAATTGCCTTTTTGGCAAACCTCACTGTAGTAGATACATCTGCCAACCATGCTGCTGTTGACATGCTGAATTATAGTGAGTTAAAAATGGAATAACTACTTTAAAATGATTGAAGAGTAAGTGTGGTAGCAAATAGGTAATAAATAAAAAGTCAGTTGAGGTCCAATAAGCTGCTTCTCAGTAAAATTCAGGATTGGCAGGTTAGTGTGTTTTAAGACCCTCAGTCAACATTGTTCTTTTCAAGGTCTGGTCACAGTGTTACTTGTTTAGGCTCATAGCTCAGCTACAAAAGGAACAGAGCAGAATGGCTGTCAGGTGACCAGGTCCCAGAAGAGCCAGTGCAGCCTCTGTCTTCCCTTGTTTCAGCACCCACCGTTTCCCACGCCACGGCCCACAGAGTTCAAGTGTCTGAGTTTGGGGTAAATTCAGGAGCAGAGTACAGTGTGAGCGCCTCAGGCTGCCTGCCTTCTACCAAGAACACTGCCGCACCGACTGGTGTTCAAACTTAAAATGACCCCCAAATGAGGGTAATTCCGTGGAATTTTAATGTCTTAATTACCTAAAGTTGTATTTTAAAAAGGCTTTTAAATGTGTGTGGGTAAGATCTATTGTTCATGGTCACAAAAGCAATAATCGTACAGATACTCTCACTGATATAAAATTTGATATCCAGAATTACCTACAGGTTGGTTTCCAAGATGGTGTTTTGGGGAAGCTGATTTCTGGGTGGAAAACTTGATTGTGTATCCCTGTTTGGCTTTAATTTCTTAATCTGGGGCCCTGATTTGGCTGTGTTTCTCTGTAAGCATGTGTTATGAAACCAGTGAACAGGCAGCAGTCAGGGCCAGGTGAGAGATTGTGCTGACTCTGTATGGTTAGAGCATCAGCTGCCCTTCGGGGGACTATTCCTTCTTTCAAAAAATGAACGTGGGTGGTTTGGTCTGTATGTCATTTCCATCCATGCAATCTCACTATTCTGCTGCTTCTGTTTTAGCACCTTGGTTGTGAAGCAGAAGTTACCTGGTGTCTATGTGCAGCCATCTTACCGATCTGCATTAAGTAAGAAGGATTCGCTCTTTTTATAGCATATTTGGTTCCCCTGACACAAACTTAGCCCTTAACTGTTTTTATTTTTTCCTACAGTGTGGTTTGGAGTAATATTCATACGGCATGGACTTTATCAAGATGGTGTATTTAAGTTTACAGTTTACATCCCCGATAACTACCCAGATGGTGACTGTCCAGTAAGTTGGGGATGTAGTCTGGCTTCTTTTCTTTCTTGGACCCTCCTCACCCTCCTCACTGCAGGAGGAGGGTTTAAGGGGCTTTAAAGATTTCTTGGTTCTTTTCCTGGCCTAATACTTTTATGATTTCAGTTTCCCGAAATGTTTTGTCTACTCAGTAGTCTTTCAGGGGGATTTTTTTGCTTTGTTGCATCTTTTGCCATGCTAGCCTCTGCCTTCAGCTTTACTTGTTTCTCTGCTCAGGGTGTTCAAGTGAGGCTGGAAGCTGTAGTACAGCTCTCACTACGTGAATTGCGATTGTTATGCTGTGGTAGAGAAGAGCGACTTTTCCCCTGCTTCACTGCAAAATTTAGTTTCACAGGAAAATGGTGAAAGTAGTTAGGTGTCCCTCTTGAGGCAGCTCTTTGACTTTAAGCAACAAAACTGCCTTGTCCTGAAGCTTCTTTTACAACTTATCCGTGTGGGTTTAATATGCTCCGTTGCTTCCATTAAAGGATGTGTCTCTCTTTCAATATAGCGTTTGGTGTTTGATATTCCCGTCTTTCACCCGCTAGTTGATCCCACCTCAGGTGAACTGGATGTGAAGAGAGCATTTGCAAAATGGAGGTTAGTAAATCAGAGTTTCGTGTGGTGACATAGGCCAGCAAGAGGAAGCCTCGGTAATCCTGCCGTATTTCCCTTTAGGCGGAACCATAATCATATTTGGCAAGTATTGATGTATGCAAGGAGAGTTTTCTACAAGATTGATACAGCAAGCCCCCTAAACCCAGAGGCTGCAGTACTGTATGTTACTTTGCTTTGTTATGTAAGATAAATTTGAAGAGATAGCAAAGTAGATTATGTTGGTAACCTTTTGATTTAAACTTTTAACACAGGTACGAAAAAGATATTCAGCTTTTTAAAAGTAAAGTGGTTGACAGTGTTAAGGTGTGCACTGCTCATTTGTTTGACCAACCTAAAATAGAAGACCCCTATGCAATTAGGTAAGTGGTACATTATCAAGATAAACTGCACTTTGCAGTCATGTGCTCCTGTTTTCCAGGTGGCCTTAGAATGGGGATTTAAAAGGAAAGTGTATAATCTGTTAGCCTACAACCTTTCTAACTTGGTATCAACTTGATTTCTGCTTTCAACATGGACTGACACATTGTGCCAATAGCAAGCTATGTAATGACTTTGGTTTCCTAAGGATCCTTGTAATGTGCTCATTCAAATGTAGGGACTTTTCTTTCCAGTTGGAGCCCCTCTTAAACTCCCATACCCCAACCAACTTACAGATTTGGTGAAAGGAGGGAAACTGAACAGTGTGAGAGTGAATAGTGTGAATGGTGGGTTCCTTGAGCATTGTGTTAGTTTACGCTGAGGAAGAGTGTCTGCAGGAGTACTGAAAACTGCAGCGACGGAGCTCTTGGGCAGCACTGGGGTTGCTGTGCATAGTGCTAGTGGTCAAGAGCTTGGGCTCTGCAGTTAGACTGGGTGACTTGTACTCACTGGCTTTGGTGACCCAGAGAGATTACTTAATTTTACTGTGCCTCACTTTCTTCAAGTAATAGGACTTCAGGGGTGGTTGTGAGGCTTAAATGAGCTAACCCATGTAAAGTGCTAAGGGATAGTTATTGTGAGAAAATCATTTAGATAATGTCTAAAACTTACATATTGACAACTGATTAAAGATTGTTCCTTGTTAACTTTTGTTAGGGGAACTGGGTTAAAAAGGTAAAAAAATGGATGTTAAACAAATTTAGTGAGCTATTTTTTTAATATTTTTCTCTTTCTGAAGCTTTTCTCCATGGAATCCTTCTGTACATGACGAAGCCAGAGAGAAGATGCTCACTCAGAAAGTAAGTAGATGACCAGTTTGGGAATCGTTAGCTCACTGTTTCCCTTCTAAAACGTCTTCACTGGAGACCACTCAGTATATACAAATAACTTTTGGGGAAACAAATTTGTACAGTGCTGATATCCCCTCATCAGTCATTTTTTAATGTCTGTTTGTTTTTCATTGTGCCTAGAAGAAGCCTGAAGAACAGCACAATAAAAGTGTTCACGTTGCTGGCCTGTCATGGGTAAAACCTGGCTCAGTACAACCTTTCAGTAAAGAAGAGAAAACGGTAGCAACTTAAGAGCTGGTGAATCTGGTGCACCGTGCACTTTCCTGCTGGACTTGGGCTAGTAAAGCTGACCAATGGCAAAGGACTGCCTGCAGAGTAAAACGGTGTGAACAGTGACTGATGTCAGTGTTGTCCGTGTATGCTTAGGTTCTAACAGCAAGTTCTGGAAACCTCTCTTTACGTAATGCGTTACTTCTGTCAGAAGTGTCTTTAGGGTGGTTATCTAGTTCAGTGCTCCAAATTCTTGGGGACCTGGAGGCATACGTACTTTTCTGAATATAATGCTAAAGGTAAGTTGCATTCATTTAAACTAATGAAGTAGGCAGAGTTCAGCACTATCTATCTATCTAATGATTTTTAAATCAGTGGTTTCAGGTGTACATATGTTAGGATATGGAGAGGAGATGCATAGAGAGAGCAGTTTCCATAGCTTATTAGCACTTTTAAGTGGAAGAGCATTTGAACCTCAGTCTTCAGCCTACTGTGTTACTGATATACAAACTGCTGTCAGTCACTGAGGTACACATTAGGTGAGTGAGAGGAAACCAGAACACTTGTTCATAGTTTTTTTTTTTTTTTAAGCAAATTACTTATTGTATTTTTATGGCAGGAGGGAGAAAAAGTGTTAAAACGGTTTCTAATGAAGTCAGATATTTAAATGATGAATGACTAATGTGTTTCGTAGAGACAATAAACCAGTAAATGATTGTTCTTTGTCATTTATGCAGGATATTAAATACCCTTTTCTCAATATAACTAAACAAAGATTAATTTATAAGTGCTTTATTGAAAAATACTTATTTTCATATAAAATTACAGTAGCAGTAAGTAATCTTGAGAGGTTTTATAAATATTTTTGCAGAACACTATTCTAATTGAACAGTGTAAGTAAGTTCCATATTTCTTTCAGAGCAATATGAAGTTACCTAGTAACTTTGTTTATACTGATTCAATTTACAATTGAATTTTCTCCCTAATAAGATTATTCATTCAACTTTAAAACTGCTGGAACAATAGTGATTAATAAAGGTATATATAGATAATTCAGTAGCTGTTAAATTAACATTTTCTAATTTGTATAAATGGTACTATGTACTAATAAAAACCTAATTCTCCAATCTATTTTTTAAACTTCCAGGAACACACCCAAAGATATTTAAAATATATCACCTTAATAAAGACACACGTCTTTTGGATAACTGCCTCCTAAAGGAAGAGGTCATAATTTTTCATAATAATCCTCTTAATGCAACTTGATTTAAAATCTTTACTTAGCCAGCTGATCCCTATCAATCAACAAAAAAATGGAGAATTTAAAACACATGCCCAAAAGGTAGCTACTGGGGCTTTAACAATTTTAAAAAAGTACAAAAGCATCAAAGAAGATACTGAATTAAGTTCAGCCTAGAAGTTTTGTACTTAATAAAGTTCACATTGTAGAAAGTGCCATTGCAAATATACAGCAAAATCTGGGTTACAAAATCATGCTTTTTACAGCCCTAAAGTGCCACTTCTTATACAGGTTCACTCACACATTGCACATCAATCAAGCACTTGTCACACTGCACCACACCTAACGGGGAGAGGGAAGAATTACACAAAGGGAATGGGAGACTTGGACTAATAATCTAGGACCTTCAAATCTGGGCGCTCTACCTTGTTTTACCTTTTAGGAATGCAAAAATCTCACACTCCTACCAAGTGTTTTAGGACAAAATACCTATTTTTGCTTTTCATGAGGGCCAGGTAGGAATGAATTGAAATACAGTTCCTCTGCTGGAACACGTTAATGGAGACCTCTTATACACACATTTGAGTATACTTTGTTCTCTGCAATTCTTGCAGTAGCTTTGCCAAAGAGTTAAAAAAAATCCAAGTTTGGATTCTAAGCAGCCTTGATGGCAAGCACTGAAAGGTAGGGAAAAAGGCAGTTGGGATAAGTAAAAATATCCTAAGGATACTGGAAGGATTAAGGAAAAGAGCCCCATAATCTAGGATGCATTACATGATGCTGCTAAACAGAGTTTGTGAAAAGACAGTTTCAATACAACAGACTAACCTCAGTGGGAACCTCGGTCATTAGCTACATCTTGGAGACGGCGTAATAAGGCAGAATGATTTTCTGGGCAAATTCTTTTTGCAGGTGATTCACTTCCATCTTCCAGAAGAATCCCTCTCTTTTTGGTTGGCGTTTCTCCTGTCCGTATCATACTGTTAATTTCTCTCAGTCTCTGGGGGGTTGGGGGCGGGGGGGTTAAAAATAAATATAAAAACTTTAAAATTCTCACACACATAGTTCAGTGTTAAGTCAAAGAACCTCAAATAAGTTAAGCAGTTTATCATGAAGAGTTTGAACATCTTTATAAAGGAACATACTACCAAATTTTATATCCTTCCCATTTCACTTCTCAGCTGGCTGACATTGATGACTATCTGGGATAGAGGCAGAGTATTTCTATTTTTAACAAGCTCCAGAGGTGATTTTGATGTAAGCTTTTCCACAATGTAAGAGTTCACAAACTTATGATTTTTTTTTTTACAAAAGTTATAGAACATCACATTGTTATGCCACATTTAATCAGTTTCATACATTTCCATTTTCCTTTTTTAAAAAATAGCATGACTTTACACAGTATTAGGCCCTTTTTCCCCCAGTCTAGTGTTACTCATTTTTTAACAGCCATGGAATTTCACAAGAGAAGCCTTAATTCCCTAAGGCATCCATTGTAGGTAATTTTTTAGTATGATCTAGAATTCTAGAATGTATTGATGTTAGTTATATGTCATCCTTGGGAGAACTGAGAAAATCCAGGCAAATTATTTTCTGCATCCTCTGGTTCACATGAAGAACTCGGATTCAGAAAAACTTCGCCAGAGGGCTAGAGAGACTGGATTTATTTATAGGTGCCTTCAGCACTAAGTTTCTCCAAAGCCCCAAAAGTTAGCTATTGCACTATTTTCTGGTAGTTAAAAAAATTTTTTTTCATGTGCTGCTAATGTCAGTCCATGTTTCTTAGTGGAAAGCATACTGAGCAGATTTCATATGCATTTATTATAGGAAATTTCAAACATAAACGGGAAAGAAGTGTATAGTGAACCCTCACATGACCGTCACCCTACTTCAACAATTTTGGCCAGTCTTGTTTGATCTATACCCCTCATTCCTTTCTCACCCCCCAGATTGTTTAAAACCAAATCCTAGCTATTTATTTTACTTTTATTTTGAAATAATAGGCTTTTCTGAGGTTTTAAATAAAACCACCAGTTTTTCATTATCAGTATATGCACCTTCTCAAATTTTAACCGTCTTAAGAAAGCTTTCCTCTGACTGACTCTTCTACTCTTTGCCTCCCTAAGTCTGTTCTGCACTTCCTATCTCTAGTCTCCCATTTACTTGAATATTCCTTAAATTGTTAATTGTATACACTAATTGTATAAATGTTATTTGTAAATAATGTGTATACATCATTATGTATATATTGTGCAGTGTAGAATTGTGTACCTTACTATGCATAACACATTAATATACATTAATGTAGAACATACATTTATATATTGTACATTAACATGTATAAATTTATATACAGGACAGTGTTTTTATACACCATAATTTATACAATATGTACATGATAGTTTAAAAATGAATAAATTCTTATTCCCCCCCAAAATTCATACACAATACACCTTCTTGTTCTCACCCCATCCCTAGGGACACCTACTGTTATCATTCATTCAGGCTACTGTGTAGCTTTCTGCTCTTTTTCTAGGAATGCACTCATTAGAAATATAATAATGTACATTAAGTGGGGTTTGAAAAAAATTAAAATGGTATATTTTATGTACTGTTCAGTTAGCATTATGTCTTAGGTCTTCTCATATCAGTATATATAGATCACACCTCTTTAACTGCTATATAGTATTCTGTGGTAGTCTGTATCTTAGTTTAATCCCTTATTGATGTGTTGTTTCCTCCCAACTGTTCAGTACTATAAGCACTGTTACCATAACTTATTATCTAACAAGTTGCACCAATTAGCTGAAATTACCCCAGAAAGTGTCACTAATGATCAGGCAACTTACCTGATCTTGTGTGGTATTTGGTAATTCTTTTCTCATGGTAGTGTAAATGTTAGGATATCATAGGTTAATTCTAGATCCAAGATACTTCTTGCTTTGCAATATTCTTCCTTGATCTCAGCTATCACCTATTAAGTTGTGATGACAAATCTTTCTCCAACCAACAGTCTAATACTGCTATCATTTATTGGAGAAATTCCCAATTCTGTGCTAGAATTTTTTTTTTGAAATATCCCCAGGTGGTGATAATATACAGGGAGGATTGAAAGCCACTGATCTGGACACTTAACTTTTTTGCACAAAATGTCTTTTTTTTTTTTTTTTTAAGTTTACACACAGTAAAATTCACCTGTTTGCTTAGTGTATCAGTAGTTTGTTCCTTTTTATTGCAAAGTAGTAGTCCATTATTTGAGTGTACCACAGGTTTGTTTATCCCTTAACCAGTTGAAGAACATTTGGGTTTTCCACTTTTTGGCAATTAGGAATAAAGTCATTATAAACACTCATGTACATGTTTTTGTAGGAACCTAAGTTTCATTCCACTTGGGTAGATACCTGGAAGTGAGATTGCTAGTTATATGGTGAAGATATGTTTACCTTTAAAAGAAACTACCAAACTGTTTTCCAGGTATAATGGCTATGTTTGTTATACCATTTTGCATTCTTACTAACAATATATAAAAGTTCTAACTGCTCCACATCATTGCCACTGATTTGTTATTCTCATTTTTTTGAGATTTTAGCCATTCTAGTAGGCACATAATGGGTGAAGTGTATTCAAATCTTTTGCCCACTTTTGAATTTGGTTGTTTTCCTATTGAATTCTGATAATCCTTTATATATTGTAGACACAAGTCCTTTATCAGATATGAGATACATACAGTTTTCTCCCAGTGTGACTTGTTTTTTCTTTTAAAGAGCAGAACTTCTTAATTTTGATGAAATCCAACTTATCAATCTTTTATGGATTGTACTTTACGATGTTGCATCTCATGTTCACAAATATTTTCTCCTATGGTTTCTCCTAGAAGTTTCAGTTTTAGGTTTTACCTTTAGGTCTATGGACCATTCTGAGTTAATTTTTTTGTATGGTACAGAGTATAGGCACAAGTTTACTATTATTATTCTTGTTTATGGATATCCAATTGTTTCAGCAGCATCTGTTGAAAAGGCTGTCCTTTCTCCACTAAATTGCTTTTGCACCTTTGTTGAAAATCAGATGGCCATATATGTGTGTTCCATTTCTGGATTCTATTCTGTTCTATTAATCTGTATGTCTTCTGTAATCTGTAATCTGGTACTTGCACCAGTACCACATTGTCTTAATTACTGTAGCTTTATAGTAAGTCTTGAAATCAGAGTGTGAGTTTTCCAACTTTTTCAAAATTGTTTTAATCTAGTTTCCTTTGCATCTTCATATAAATGTTGGAACCAGTTTGTTAATTTATACAAACAGTTCTCCTGGGATTTTGACAGGAATTGGGGTGAGTTTATACATTAAATGGGAGAAAACTGACATCTTGATATAGTTTTCCAATTCTTGAACATATTTCTGTCCATTTCTCAGTCTTTAATTTCCCTCACCAAGGTTCTACAGTTTTCAGGGTATGAATCTTGAACATCTTTTGTCAGACTTATCTCTAAGTATTTAATTTTTTAAAGCTATTTACATTGTTTTAAAAAATTTTTACTTACGATTACTTGTTGCTAGTATATAGAAATACACTTGGTTTTTGTATATTAATCATGTAACCTTGCTAATCTTATTAGTTCCAGCAACTTTTTGTACATTTAGTCATTTTTCTGTGTAGAAAATTATGTAAATAGAGACAGTTTTATTTCATCCTTCTCCGTCTGCATGCCATCTTTAAGTTGCTTTATTGTATATGCTAGGACCTACAGTTTTAATGTTGAATAGGAGTGGTGAAAGCAGATATCCTTGCCTTATTCTTTTTTTTTAATAGAGTTATTTATTTATTTATTTTTGGCTGCGTTGGGTCTTTGTTGCTGCATGCGGGCTTTCTCTAGTCGTGGTGAGAGGGGGCTACTCTTTGTTGCAGTGCACGGGCTTCTCATTGCGGTGGCTTCTCTTGTTGCAGAGCACGGGCTCTAGGCGTGCGGGCTTTAGCAGTTGTGGCTCGCGGGCTCTAAACCGCAGGCTCAGTAGTTGTGGCGCATGGGCTTAGTTGCTCCGCGGCATGTGGGATCTTCCCGGACCAGGGCTCAAACCCGTATCCCCTGCATTGGCAGGTGGATTCTTAACCACTGTGCCACCAGGGAAGCCCCCCCTTGCCTTATTCTTGATTTTCGAGGGAGGGCATTCAATCTTTCAGCATTAAGTATGAGGTTAGCTGTAGTGTTTTTTTTGTATACATTCTTCATCAGGTTGAGGAAGTTCCCTCTGAGTTTTTATCATGAATGAATGTTGGATTTTGTCAAATGTTTTTTCTTCAACTACTGAGATGATATATCTTTACTTTTAGAGGGTTTGTATAGAATTGGCTTTATTTCTTCCTTAAATATTTGGTAGAATTTACCAGTGAAGCCATCTGGGCCTATAGTTGTTAAACTATATTTTCAGTTTGTTTAATAGATATAATTCTACTGAGACTACTTCTTCTTGAGTGTATTTTGGAAATTTTGACTTTCAAGGAATTTGTCCATTTCATCTGCATTATCGCATTTATTGGCAGAAAGTTTTTTATCCTTCATTATACTTTTAATGTCTGTACGACCGGTACTGAATCTCTCATTTCTGATATTGGTAATGTGTCATTTCTTTTTCTTTCCCAATTAATCTGCACAGAGATGTATCAATTTTTAAAATCTACACAAAACTCCTAGCTTTTAATGACCTTAATTTTATTTTTCAGCTATATCATTGATTCCTGCTTTTTCTAGTTGCCTAAGGGTGAAATCTTAGGTCACTAATTTGAGTCTTCCTTCCTAATATTTAGTGCTATAAATTTCCCTCTTAGCACTGCTTTCATGGCATCTCACAAATTTTGATATGTTGTTTTCATTTTCATTTGGTTCAAAATATTTTCCAATTTCTCTTTTATTTCTTCTTTAACTCTTAGAGATTATGCAGTTTAGGTTCCAAAAATTTGGGGGTCTTCCTGATATCTTTCTGTTATTGATTTCTGATTTAATTATCTTGTGGTCAGAGAAAATACATTATTTAAATCCTTTAAAATTTACTGAGACTTGTTTTATGGTCCACAGTGGGTCTATCTTGGTAAATGTTACATGTGAACTTGATGCTGTTGGAGTATTCTATTAATGTCAGTTAGTCAGTTTGGTTGATAATGTTTACATCTTGAATATCCTTACTGATTTTTCTTTGTCTACTTGTTCTAGCAATTACCTTGAAATCTCTTGACTGTAAATGATCTTTTTCTATTTAAGACTGTATGTCCTCTCTGTAATTAGGAAATGACCTTCTCTATCGTTGATAACATTCTCTGCTCTGAAATCTGCTTTCAGATACCAATATTAATGATATTAATGTAGTCACTCCAGCTTTCTTTTGATTAGTGTTAGCAGAGTTTAACTTTGTCCATCCTTTTTCTTTTTAAAAACAGCTGTATTGTGATATAATTTACATACCATATAATTCAACCATTTGAAGTATACAAATCCATAGCTTTTAGTGTGTTCCCAGAGCTGTGCAACCATCACCACATTGAATTTTAGGACTCTTTCATCATCCCAGAAAGAAACTTGATCCATTAGCTGAAACCCTCCATTCCCTTCAGGGGATCACTAGTCTACTTTCTGCTTCTATAAATTTGCCCATTCTGGACATTTCATAGAAACCGAAGTACAGTATTTGTCCTTTTGTGACTGGCTTCTTTCACTTAACAATGTTTTCAAGGTCCATCCTAGTTGTAGCATGTATCAGAACTTCCTTTTTATTGGAGTAATATTCCCTTGTATGGATATAGATTTATCTGTTCATCAGTTAATGGGGCATTTGGGTTATCATCCTTTTACTTTAAACTATTTCTGTCTATATTTAAAGTGGGTTACTTATAAGCAGTAAAACAGTTAGGTCTTCCTTTTTTGTCCAGTCTTACAATTTCTGCATTTTAATTGGTATATTTAGACCATTTATATTTAGTTGCTCTTTGTTTGCTATCTTCTTCTTTTGGCCTTTTGAATTGAATATTCTTACTCCAATTCATTTTTTCCATTTAACTTTTTAATCCATTTGGATTTATTTGGTATAGGATGAAAATCTGCTAATAGAGGAGCATCAGAGCCGTTTCCACCAACTAAAATTACCTTTCAGGGCTACTGCAGATTTATATTTCCAGCTTTCACAATTCCACTGGGTTATCATTGGAATTAGATTAAACCTATGTAATGGTTGGAGGAAACTGTATCTTTTTAATATTTGGTCTTCCTCTTGAAAAACATTAGTATATCTTCATTTATTCCAGTTTAAAAAAAATCTCTTATTCAAGTTAAATAAGTTTTCTACACAGGATCAATTTATTCCAAGGCATGTGATACTTTGTTACTATTGTAGAAAATATAATGGAAAAACTTTTCCTAATAGATTTTTGCTGCTATCATTTTTACTTGTTTTCCCCAACTTTTTTTTTTCCCCCAAAAGATTTCAAGCCTACAGAAAAGTTAGAATAGTTCACTGAACACCCATTTATCTATCGTTAACATTTTACCACATTTGTTCTCTATATAATTTTCTTTTTAGCTGAACCATTTGAAAGTAAGTTGTTGACACTGGGGCATTTCATCTCTGAATACTTTAAAAACATATTCTCCTATATAATCTAGTACCATCATCAATACCAAAGACATTTAACAGAAATTTAAAGATAAACATTAATGTTAAAGTCAATATTCAATTTTCCCACTTGTCCCCCAAATGTCCTTTATAGCTGTGCTTTTCTATGCAGGATCCAATCAAAGATCATCATGCCTTGCATTTGGTTGTCATGTCTCTTTAGTCTCCTTTACTCTAGATCAGTACTCTCCCTACACCTATCTATCATCTATCTCTTCATGATATTGGCACTTTTTTGAGAGTCTAGGCCATGTGTTATATATGTGTTTTTCCTAAGCAATCTTTATAAATACAAATATCACTTAAGGACCTTTAAGATGCAGGTGCACTCCTTAACATAGCATATGATTCCTAGGGATCTAGGCTTACTGCCTCAAGAACTTTGTTTCCCTTCCTTTATCTGCTTCATCCTGGATGCCCTTCCTTCCACCCCTCAGCCATCTGCTAACTTTTCATCCATTAAGGCTTCACTCAAGCTTCCCTCCCCATTGCAGACTGAGGCAGATGCTACCACTTAAATCTGTGCTAATGTGACACTGTCCAAGTGTCCAAAATGCCCATTTCTCCCCTTAGACTAAGAATCCAGAGGACAGAGACACTTCCTGTCCCAGAAGGAGGCACTTAGTAAATCAGTTAAGGGATCCAAATTTTCCTTCCCTAACAGAAATTTGGAATTTTAAAGTTTTACAAATGGAATAAAAAAATAAAATCCCAGATTTATAGCGGAATATTCAAACGTACAAATAGGAAAAGGGAGGAATGAAAATCCAGATCCCTTACCCTATTTCCAGCTCTAAAGTTCTCCCCCCAAACCCTTGTTTTTTGCTGCTTTGGGACTTACTGGTCACTCTTCCTTGACAGATCCCATCATTCGTGTGAGTACTGAGGGTTTCCCAACAACCCTGTTTCTAGAATCCTAAGCATTTTGGGGTTAGTAAAGGACAAGATTTATATTAGGCTCACCTTTGAAGGACTGTTGCTGAAGTAGTAGAAAATCTTTTCTCGAGGAGAAAGCATTGCTTCATTTTTATGCGGGGATATGTACACAGGATGATTTTGAGACAACTGTATTCGGCGAGGAGAGCCTGTTCTTACAAACGGATAGGGAGAGAGTGGAGGAGCATCCATCTGTTTAACAAAAAAAATTTCTAAGAAAGGTAAACGAAATTTCTAACCAGGTGCTTTTTTTTGAAAATGGTTATTTTTATTGAAAGAGTGAAGAGGTATCATAAACCAGTAGCTTTATGAATGGTAGATAGTGATGTATTAGCGGCAAAAATTAAACCTAAAGAAAACCATACAAATAGCAAACATCTAAGTGCTTTCTTTGTGCCAGTCACTGTTTTAAGCATTTTAAATACATGATGTCATTTAATCCTCACAACAGCCCTATGGGACTACTACTTCTAGTCCCATTTTATATATGAGGAAACAAGGTACAGAGGGAGTTAAATAACTTGCAGGGTCACCACAACTGGTAAGTTTTGGATAATTTGAACCTATGCAATCTGTCTCATATTACTATACTTTGTAGGGAATCCAAATATCATCTTATTCTTGTTTAATGCTTCACAACAGTAGAAATTATGTTGGTTAAGCACATTATTTCTGTTAGAGACTTCCTTAGTCTTACTTAACAAAAAGAATTACTTGTAAAACTAGTTTACACAGAAGCAGCTCAAACATAAGTGATTCCTCATTCCTCACAAGTGAAAAAAGTGTGAAATAATCCTCATCAAACTTACTGCATTTGCCTGTGAGTACTTCATGGCAAATGTTTTAATTTGTTTTATGTAGATGTTGTTGTAGAACTGAATAAGGTCTCCCCTCTCCTCCTCTTCCACATCACTGTTGGCACCTGTGAGACGAGTAGGTGTAGGAGGGGCACTGCTAGGCTGTGGAACTGGCAAGGTGCTGCTTGACCTCATGACAGGACTGGAGTCTCTACTGGCTATAACCGGTGGAACAAAAAGTGTTAAACAGGAAGACTGCTACTGCAGATTGCTTTTAAAAAGAAAATTCAGTAAGATAAGGGTGAACGGCTACCTGCTCTACTTACTGAATAGCAGCAAATGGGCACTCATTCTTCATACCAAGGAGCAAAGCACAGATAAGATATTAGATACTAACTTTAGGGCTTCCCTGGTGACGCAGTGGTTAAGAATCCGCCTGCCAATGCAGGGGACATGGGTTCGAGCCCTGGTCCAGGAAGATCCCACATGCCACGGAGCAACTAAGCCCGTGCGCCACAACTACTGAGCCTGCGCTCTAGATCCCGCAAGCCATAACTATTGAGCCCACGCACCACAACTACTGAAGCCCGCATGCCTAGAGCCCGTGCTCCGCAACAAGAGAAGCCACCGCAATGAGAAGCCCATGCACCGCAACGAAGTGTAGCCCCAGCTCGCGGCAACTAGAGAAAGCCCACGCGCAGCAACGAAGACCCAGCACAGCCAAAAAGAAATTAATTAATTAATTTAAAAAAAATACTAACTGTACTACCTTGCTATTAATGTAGCAAGGGCTTACTGAGTAGTTTTAATTTACACCAAGCTTTCTAGGACCTGAGCCCTGCATTAAGTGGTATAAACCAACAATTCAAGATGGTGTTTCCATAGCATGGTTTCTGTTGACATGCCACATTTTTCTCAAGTCAACAAATGCCTGCCTTCTCCATCCTTCGCTAATCCCTCTAGAGAAAAATGTTATGCACAATGTGCCTCAAAGCCATGGGATAAAGGACAAACAGCTCTGTGACTAAGTTTAGAATTTGGTTTATTGTCCAACAAATCTTTTGCCAATAAAATATTTTCATAGTTTCTACAACAGTAATTTAATTTATTAATCCTTAGTCCTAGGCCTAAAAAATAAGAGAAGCTCTTAATTTCATTTTATAAGTTCATAAAGATCCCACTTACTTCTGTCTTTGTTTAGTTCTGTTGGAGAATTCTGATGGCTTCTGCTATCACTGCTGCCAGAATTTCTTCTTTTCCTTTTCCCTTTTATCAAAACACTTCTATATACCTTTAGACAGGTCATGAGAAGGGAACAGAAACGAGTTATTTATTGAGCACATCCTGGACTATGTGACTTTGACATGTTATTTAATTCTCACAACTCCATATAGTAATAGTTTTCCTACTCAGGGGAGGTTAATAAATGCAGTCAAGGTTACATATATATTAAATAACAGATACAGGATTTACATCAGGGCCTATCAGGCTTCAACTTCCAAGTACTGCCTACAGTACTACAGAGCAGTAATAATATCCAATTGTAAAATCAAGTCATTCTAAGTCAAATATCAATACAAAGATCTCACATACCTACCTACCTCTTGAAACAAATGAATAGCATTAAAGGTAAAATGAGTTTTAAAATTTCACTTAATGCTGTTTTGGTTAAATGTACAGCATTATGTTTCCTAAACCAGACTGAATTCAAGGTGACACAGAATCCAAACAGCTTCCTAATTTACATCTATCTTGTGATTATCTGAATTAAAAAGGAATCAATTATTTCACATCATTACCTTTTGGCGAAAAGAGAACTTAAACTAATCAAGATGTGTAGCTGTCTGTTAATCAAGATGTGTTGCTGTCTGTCAATAATTAAATAAGATTAAAATAAAGACTTCTCTTAAAGTAGAATCTTAGTTTTTTATCCTGGAGAAAAGGCCACAGGATCAACTGTAGTTAACTTTTTTGTATGCCTCAAAGACTTTGATCTTTATCTTCAACCATGAGAGAAAACGTAGTAAGTTACCTGGCTCCGGGCCTGTGGCTGAGTCCTATAGCAACGCATAATATTCTGGAAGGACTTGTCTTCTTTTGTGACCTGGCAAAGAATAAGAGTACTCTGAGAGAGAATTTGACTTCCAGCATAATACTATGAGATGGTCCGTGAACCTGCTTCCCAGTGACACTGGTGAAAATTATATTAAAAAACAATCATTTAAAGCCTCTGGAAATGGCCCTAAAAGGCATATAACAAATGAAGAAATATATATTCAAGAAAATCTACTAAAATTCAGTAACAACAGAGGGAATAAATGGTATTTGAGCCAAGACCTAGAATAAAAAATTATAGTAACAAAAAATTCATCAGAGGAATGAAAGACTAGATTTGAACTGGCAAAAAACATTTAGCAAACCTGAAGATGGAGTTGTGCAATCCAAAGAACAGAGAAAAAAAAAAAGAATTAGGAAAAATGAATAGAGCTTCAGAGAAATGTGGCACACCAAGAGAGTGTGGGAGTGCCAGAAGGAGGGGAGGGAGAGAAGCTGAAAGAAATGTTCAAAGACCTAAAGGCTGAAACATTCCCAAATTTATTTTAAAAACAATCTACATATCCACGAATTTTAACAAATTCCAAGTAGGACAAATGCAAAGAGCTCCATACCAAGACACATAGTAAAAAAGCTGAATGCCAAAGAAAGGGAGAATATCTTGGAAGCATCAAGAGAAAAGCAACTTTTTGCTTACTAGGAAACTCTGATAAAGTAACAGAAAACTCCTCATTAGAAACTATGGAGGCTATGAGACGATGGACAAAGTAAAAACTAAGAATCCAGTATCCAACAAAGTTATCTTTCATAAATGAAAGTGAAATAAATACAATCTCACATAAACATTAAGAAAGAAAATATGCTGCTAGCAGAACCATCTTACATGAAAATACGAAGGAAAGTTCTTCATACTAAAAGTAAGTGACCCCAGGACTTCCCTGGTGGTGCAGTGGTTAAGAATCCACCTGCCAATGCAGGGGACACGGGTTCAAGCCCTGGTCCGGGAAGATTCCACATGCTGCGGAGCAACTAAGCCCATGCACCACAACTACTGAGCCCATGCGCCTAGAGCCTGTGCTCCACAACAAGAGAAGCCACCGCAGTGAGAAGCCCGTGCACTGCAATGAAAAGCAGTCCCCGCTCGCCGCAACTAGAGAAAGCCCAAGCGCAGCAACGAAGACCCAACACAGCGAAATAAATAGATTAAATAAATAAATTAAATTAAATTAAATTAAAAAATAGAAGTTAAGTGACCCCACACAGTAATTCAAATACACGTGAAAAAACAAAGAGCAATGGTAAAGATAGTTATGTAACTGGAAAGACAGTATAAAATGCATATTTCTTCTCTTAACTGATTTTTTTAAAATTGTATAAAACAACATACATACATGAAGAAACGTGATATATATATTTGCCAAAAACAGCACAAAGGAGGAGATTAGGAGGAAAGCTATTCTAGGCTAAGGAAATGACTCCAGATGACAACTCAAATCCCCAGGAACCAAGACAGAAATAAGGTAAATAAGTAAATGGTAAATAAGGTTAATATGATAAAAGCTATAAATAAATACTTGCACTCCTTTCTTCTCTCAGCTCCTTTAAAAGTGATAAAAATATTAAATAATAACAATGTGTTTTTGAATTTATAACATTTATGGATAAATATGTATAACAATACTACCACAATATAACAAAAAGGAAACAGTTACATAGAAGTAACACTTCTATATCTCACTGGAATTCAGTTAGTATAAATTTGAAGCTGGTTTTCATAAGTAAAGATGTATATGTGGGGGTTGGAGGAAGTGGGGAGATGCTGATTGAAGGGTACAGATTTCCAGTTATAAGATGAATAAATTTTGGGGAACTAATTTGCAGCATGATGACTATAGTTAACAAACTGAATTGTATACTTGAGAGTTGCTAAGAGAGTTGATCTTAAATATTCTTACTACCAAGAAAAAGTAGCTGGGTGGTAATCATAATGCAATATATACGTGTATCAAATCATCACACTGTACATTTTATACTTACACAATGTGATATGTCAACTATATATCAATAAAGATGGGGCAAAAAAAGGGGGGAGATAGAGCAAAAAAAAAAAAAAAAGTATATGGTAAGCCCCAAAGAAACCACTAAGAAAAAAAAAGTTAAAAAGTCATCACTGAAATTAAAATGCCATGAATGCACGTGAAAATGAAAGCAGTAAAGGAGGAAGAGAGTATCTGAAAGACATGAGACATATGTAAAAAACAAAAAGGAAAATGACAAATGTAAATCTAGTTACAACAATAATGTTAAATATGAATGGATTAAACAACAAAATCAAAGGCAGAAATTGTCAGACTAGATAAAAAAAGAGATCCAACTATACTCCGTATATGAGACACACTTTACATTAAAACAAACAGATATGAAAGAAAATGATGGAAAGAAGGTATATCATGCAAACAGCAACCCTAAGAAAGCTGGGTGGCTATACAAATATCACACTACAAAACAGACTTTAAACAAAAAATAAAAGTTACTAGAGATAAAAAGGGACATTTCATAATGATGAAGGGTCAATCCATCAGACAGGTACAACAATTAAAAACACACATGCACCTAATAACAGGGTACCAAAATATATGAAGTAAAAACTGACAGAAATGAAGGGAGAAATAGGCAATTCAATAATAATATCTAGAGAGTTCAATACCCCACTTTCAATAATGGACGGATACTAGATAGAAGATCAACAAAGAAACAGAAGACTTTAACACTATAAAAAACACTAAAAAACCTTACAGACATCTATAGAACACTCCACCCAACAACAGAATATACATTCTTCTCAAGTGCACATTGAACATTCTCCATTTTTGCTAGGCTATGAAACTTCAATAAATTTGAAAGGATTGAAGTGATTAATACAAAGTGTGTTTTTTGACCACAATGGATTGAAACTAGAAATCATTAACAGAAATTTGGGAAACTCACAAATATGTTGAAATTAACACACCTAGATAACCAGTAAGTCAAATCAAAAGAGAAATTAGGAAACACTTTGAGATGAATGAAAATGAAGACACAACATACCATAACTTATGAGATGCAGCTAAAGCAGTGCTTAGAGGGAAATTTATAGCTCTTAAATGCCGATAGTAAAAAAGAAGAAAGATTAATTACCTAACCATTCATCTTAAGACACTGAAAAAAGAAGAGCAAAAACTAAGCCTAGGGAATTCCCTGGCAGTCCAGGGGTTAGGACTCGGCGCTTTCACTGCCAAGGGCCTGGGTTCGATCCCTGATCAGGGAACTAAGATCCCACCAGCCGTGTGGCACAGCCAGGAAAAACAAAACAAAGCAAAACAAAAAAAACCAAAACTAAGCCTAAAGCAAGCAAAAAGAAGGGAATAATAAAGATTAGAGCATATAATAATAAATGAAACCAAAATCTCGATCTTTGACAAAATCAACAAAATTGATAAACCTTCAGCAACACTGACCAAGATAAAAAGAGAGATTGTTAAATTACTACTGACAAAGAATAAAAAGGACTAAAAGGAATATTATGAACAACTGTGTGCCAACAAATTAGAAAGCCCAGAGGAAACAGACAAATTCCTAGGAAGACATACACTACCAAAACTGATTCTAGAAGAAACAGACAATCTGAATAGACTCATAACAAGAAAAAGAATCATCCATCAATAAACTACCCATAAAGAAAAGCATAGGTCCCAAACGTTCACTGATCAGAAAGTGAAATATGGTTAAGATAGCAATATTCCCCAAATTGATCTACAGATTCAACATAATCTCTATCTGAACCCCACCTGACTTTTTTGTGACAGGAACTCAGAATTGACAAATTCATAAAGAATTCCAAGGGATTTAGACTAGCCAAACAAACCTTGAAAAAGAAGAAAAAAGTTACCAATTTTAAAACTTGAAGCGTTTGTTTTAAAATGGGTAATGTTATGGGAGTTTCGCCTCAATAAATTATTTTTAAAAACAAAGTCAGATAATAAAAAGTATTGATGAGAATGTGGAGAAATAAAGACCCTCATATACTATCAGTGGAAATTTAAAACGGTGCAATGACTCAAATAGTTAAACACAGAGTTTACCCTATGACCCAGCAATCCACTCCAAGTTATATACAGAAGCAAAATGAAAAGATGTCCACATAGAAACTTGTATACAAATATTCATAGCAGCGTTATTTATAATAGCCCCAAAGCAGAAATAATCTAAATGTCCATTACTGATGAATGGTAAACAAAATATCATATATTCATACAATGGAATATCATATTCCAAAACTGACTGTGGTAATTGTCACACATATCTATGAATGTACTAAAATCCACTGAGCTGTGCATTTTAAATGAGTGAATTTTATCTCAATAAAGCTGTTAAAAGTGTTCTGAGAGTAAGGAAGTAGCATCTTTACTTTTTCCTTTAAATTCCTAATGGTACTCACCTTTGCCATCACATAAATGGCACACATTAACAACTGGTCCAGATGTCTGTCCATCATAAGTTCAGGACACTGAATTATGGAGAATTCAAAGCAGGTCCAGATTTTTTTCCTCAGTTCATCTGAAATATCCAATTTAGCACAAAGGTCCCGAAGACGGACACCTGCTAAGTGATAAACCTAGTAGATAAACAAAAATATCTCAAACTTTGTTTATCTAACCCTTGTATTTCCCAAGCTCTAGAACTGGTAAGGGTACATTTTTCTTTAGAAAAATTACCTTTCTAAAGAAAAGCGATAAAGAGCTGGTCTTCCTGGGTCTAATGTTGCTGCTGGTTAAAGGTAGGCCTTGTTTCTGCTGTTGTCCACCTGGGGAAATCTGTTGAATGGCCACCTGACCAGGGACTTGCAAGGTCGTTCCTGTCACCTGTTGAGAGCTTAAGCTTCCAGCCAGGGCCTGAGCACTGAGGGGCTGGATGGAACCAGTCACAGCTTGTGCCTGCCCCCCAACATTGACTTGGACTGGGAAGAATGTTATTCCTCCATTTTCATTGGCAATGCCTAAAATTTGTTTCAGAGAAAAAAAGCATGAAGAAAATGCTGATACTATAAGATTCTCCAGGCAGAGGTTTTCAACTATTTCCCCTCCCAACCCCTTTCCCCCACTCTTCTCTCATATCATCATTCCAGCCAAATCTCAAGTAACTTTCTAATAAGTGCCACAGAGAAGGAACGCAATATTCAACTCTGCCTTCCTTACCTTGTACAGGAATAGTCACTGTTTGTCCATTGTTGGCTGTGACAGTGGCTGTCGCCATGGTGACCAAAGTCTGTCCAGGAACTGGTGTGACAGAAACAGCCTCCCCAGATACATTCTGCACAGGGACAGCATTGACTAGAGGCTGTGGGGGGATGCGGCCAGGTGTCCCTCCATCAGTGGGGCTATCATTCTCAACAAATAGCCGCCTTCTGGTAGAGCTGGCTGTTGGAGAACTGTACCTATCGTATAATGTGGTTGGAGACGTTATGCCTAGGGTTAAAAAAAAAAAAATCATTTAACTCAAGGAGACAGATCTGACTTCCATCCTAGAAGTGATGTTCACAACTAATTAGTGCTTGAAATACTATATAATCAAAAAACAAAAATTACAGGAGTCACATCATAGCTACATTCAATGAATGAAAATTCAACTGAATACTATTAAGAGCACAATTTAAAGAAAGGATTTTTCTCTATGTGTCTCACAGTGTTCCCTTCTTCACTCCACCTTCTGCTAAATCAAACTAGACTTTGCCCTCCACTACCACAGGGTCCTGAGGACTGAGGGGCAATTTAAATAATTTTCTACCATATTCAATTTCTACAGAACACTCATGTGAGATGTGATTTCACTGTAAAGATACTACTTGATAAGAAGACTTGATGGATTTGATATTACTATGTGTCATCTGGGAGCATTTACCCCCTGTTTTATGCATTTTCATCTTTGCCATTTTTTACATGTAGAAAGTTAGTAAAATTCAATTTGGTTCTTTAGCAAGAATGGACATACATGTTTTGGATTCAATTAAGCTTAGTTTATTTTTTTTTTAAACAACTTTACTGAGATATGATTCACACATATCTCACCCACTTAAATTGTACAATTCAGTGGTTCTGGGTATATTACTAGCTTTCTAAAATTGTGATAAAATACGTATAGCATAGGACTTGGCATTTCACCCGCTGTTAAGTGTACAGCTCAGCGGCACTGCATTCACAGTGCTGTGCAAACACCACCACCATCTTTTCCAAAGCTTTTTCAACATCCCACACAGAAACTCTGTTAACCATTATAGTTAAGTATTCACACCGCTGTATGAATTTTTGAGAGGCATCCCTTTCCCTCTTCCATGTCCAGCTGTAAAAACTGCACATCATTGGGTTTTAAATATTAAAATCTATGTAGGGAGTTCATAAGAGGACTGACAGGAGTAGTTCTGACAGACTGTGGCTTAACATTATAATTTCCTGGTGATACAAAAGCAAATAAATGTACTAGATTTATATTTGGAACAAAGCTGCAGAGTTAGGAAGAATACATTAATTATGATCCTTATCTCTGGATAAACAACAAGGTCCTATTGTATAGCACAGGGAACTATATTCAATATCCCGTGATAAACCATTATGAAAAAGAATATGTATAACTGAGTCACTTTGCTATACAGCAGAAATTAACACAACATTGTAAATCAACTATACTTCAATAAAATTTTTTAAAAAGTGTTTCAAGGACTTCCCTAGCGGTCCAGTGGTTAAGACTCCACGCTTCCAACGCAGGGGACACAGGTTTGATCCCTGGCTGGGGAACTAGGATCCCACATACCGCGTGGCACGGCCAAAAAAAAAAAAGTGTTTCAAATTATGATCATTATCTCGTAAAATATTAAAAGACCTCATGAAAATGGAGAAGTGATAAGTACAAAAAAATGAAGTTTAAAGTCAAGTCCTAATCCATTGATTAGGGAAGGAAAAACTCTACAGAAATAGGACTGAGGAAGACCAGCTATCAGATCTATGGGTCTGAGTGGATAATAAGCAGAAAAATAAACCATTAAGCCATTATGGCTCCTCTTTCAAAAATGAGTAAGTTTTCATATAGATCATCCCTATTCATTGAGTATGCACTGACACAGAGTGATTCCTCATTTTAAAACTGATCTTTCTTCTATAGCCAGTGCTTATCAATTACATTAAAAAGTTGATCTAGAAACAAGAATATCCTTCTAATGGAATCCAAGGATTTAGAACTCTCTGGATTTACAGAATTGCTTTTTTAAAAAGTAGTTTTATCTGAAGTATGTAAACTTAAACGTTGCACCTGGCAGATGTTATAAAGAACTGCCTAAAATGTAACCAGATGAAAAGCAAAACTTCCCTTTTCCGTACCTCAGGGCCAGCAATGCTGTTGTATTAACCAGGGTAGCACTGTTCAACTGACAGGAGTCAAAGCTGAACATGCCTGGGAATTCCCTGGCAGTCCAGTGGTTAGGACTTGGTGCTTTCACTTCCAGGGCCAGGGTTCAGTCCCTGGTCAGGGAACTATGATCCCATAAGCTGCAAGGCGCAGCTACAAAAAAAAAAAAAGGCTGAACATGCTCAGGCCATTCAGCCCTCTTAACTCAATGACTCATCTGTACCTAATTAGATCATACACTCTACCTTTAAGAAGATTTTTCTGTTTCTTTCGATTTTAAAAGTAATACATATTCATCTTAAAAAATTTACAGAAATCACCTAGAATTCTATTACCCAACAATAATCATTAATAGTTTGGTTTTTCCATTTCAGCCCTTTTGCATGCTTATAGAAAAAAATACACTTAAAAAATAGGAATCACATTAATATACAGCATTCTATTTTAAAAGACAATTGACTTTTCAACGCATTTTCCTGTGTTCTTTAATATTTTTCAAAAGCATTAAAGTGATCCATGTGGTACTATAATGCACAGAATATTTTCTTCTATATACATCCTACTAACTTCACTTGTAGTTTTAGATGGAATTTAAATCTCCAGATGCTAGGCCCCAAAATACTTCCCTTAATATTTTAAACTTACTTCTTCCAAGTCCTCCAGCATCAGCACGAACTTCACTCACCCTTCTGGGAGTCAAAGGGGAGCCAGCAATACAAATTTCATCCGCTCTTTCCAGGTTCTGAGGTGGCATGACCTATTAGGGAATGTTTACACAGGATGCCATTATTCAAAAAAGTATTGTAATTAGAAATATAATAATAATCTAAGGCAAAAGAAAACTATCTTGGCTCATCAGTTATTCCACCTAAATAAAATCCCCTGTCTTTTCCACTTTCATACTGAAGTTAAAAAAAATTCTGGCAGGCTTAAAAAATTCAAACCTAATAATTGGATACTAAATATAAATTAACCTTCATTACTGATTTGGAGAATTAGACAACCATTTTAAGGTATAGAAACCTGATTAGAAAATCAAGAAAGAACACTGAATTCTTACTCTGTCACTGAAACCCTGGGGCAGTCACAAATTATTTCTGACTCTTGGTTCCTCTTAGATATAGGGGTGATTGTACCAAATTAAACCCAGCTATTACCCTCCCATACTCATGAGGAAGATGCTAAGTTTAACTGTGGTCGGTGAAAGAGAATTATGAATAGACTAGATATTGATATACTTTTATCATAGAAAGAGGTTAACATCTTTTCACAAACCTCTTCGCATGTAGGAACTCTGTTTTCATTGTCTCTAATTCTGTCCCATAGTGGAGACTCTGGTTTCCACGCCAAATGATCCAAGATCTGTTCTTCAATCTGATTAAGGTGTTTTACCACTTCTCTACAAAGGCCATCTTCTGCTCTAATGAATACTTCTATCACCTGAAATTTTTAAAAATGTCTTGGTTTGTTTAGTAATAATAATTTTTTAACAAAAAAAATTGTTCAAGTGCAAAAGCCAAATCGGTAAACTTATTTAAGTTTTTTTACATATTTATAGAAACAAGTCAATTTATCAAAAATTACAACTTTAAAGAATAATACTATTTTGAAACAGCTGCTCTTCCTTTCACTATCTTTATAAATAATTATTTAAACTGCATGTATGAATTATATAAAATCTTTGGATAGTGATACATTTCAAAAATCTTTAAATTAAAAATTTCAAAAATCTTTAAAAAACATGCCTTGTCTATTGAGATTAAGAAACATTACTCAAAACTTCATATTTATTTTTTTATAAATTTATTTATTTATTATTATTCTTTTTGGCTGCATTGGGTCTTTGTCGCTGCACATGGGCTTTCTCTAGTTGCGGTGAGCAGGGGTTACTCTTCACCGTGGCGTGCGGGCTTCTCATTGCGGTGGCGTCTATTGTCGCAGAGCACGGGCTCTAGGCGCACGGGCTTCAGTAGATGTGGCACACGGGCTCAGTAGTTGTGGCTCGTGGGCTTAGCTGCTCTGCGGCAGGTGGGATCTTCCCGGACCAGGGCTCGAACCCGTGTCCCCTGCATTCGCAGGCAGATTCTTAACCACTACGCCACCAGGGAAGTCCCAAAATTTCACATTTAAAAACTCTGAACATTCAGTCTATGCCACTATAAAAATTAGTTTTGACTACTGTAGGAGAATTAAATCCATACACTAACTCAATAGTAAGAGGGAAACCAAATCAATGCTATAACTCTGTGCCTCTATATAACATGTGAAAAGAAGTTTTTTTTTTTGAAAGACACTTTCATTTAATTTTCATAAAATAAAAAAGAAGGTTGTGGGGATTTCCCTGGTGATCCAGTGGTTAAGAATCTGCCTTCCAATGCATGGGACACAGGTTCGATCCCTGGTCGGGGAACTAAGATCCCACGTGCCACAGGGCAACTAAGCCCGTGCACCACAACTACTGAGCCTGCACGCCTCAATGAAAGATCTCGCATGCCGCAACGAAGATCCCGCATGTCGCAACTAAGACCCGACACAGCCAAATAAATAAGTCAATATTTTTTTTTAAAAAAGAAGGTTGCTATCACGATTAGCGAGTGATGTGTTTGCTACTTTTCTAAAACCTCCTTAGCTCATAAAATGAAAGTATTCTAAAAGACTTTATCAGATAAAAGGAGGAATTATATGAAACTTTTACACAAAATAGGTTTATATAATACATTGAAAGAATATATATAGTTCTTAAGACTCCTATTTCTTCTCTGCTCCCCATTTAGAGTGGAAATTATTAAATATGTAATTAAAAATAGAAGAAATGTACTCATATATTAAAATTAATTAGATGGCTAACCACAGGAAGTGGATCTCGTCTATAATTTCCTCATCAGTTTCAGATTTTTAAAAATACCTTGTAAAAATGATAAAGTGGCACATCAAATATTTCAGTAATACATGGAAAATTCCCAGGAGGCTTATAAGAAAAAGTGACGACCTCAAGGCAGCAGGCCAAGAGCGATCTGTGGAATGCATCTTGTTCCAGAATGCCCTATTAAAAAAAACAAAGCTTTAACATTTAGAAACCTTTATATACCCTTCTGTATGTTTTCAAAATAAAAAAATTGTCCTAAAACAGCCTTTTAAATTCCTACATCCATATATAGCCATATACTATTTTTATTGAAGTACAGTTGATTTACAATATTATATTAGTTTCAGGTATACAGCCTAGTGATTCAGTATTTCTGCAGATTATACTCTAAATAAAGTTATTACAAGATAATGGCTATAATTGACTGTGCTATACAATATATCCTTGTTGCTTATCTATTTTTATACATAGTAGTTAGTATCTGTTAATCCCATACGCCTGATTTGCCCCTTCCCCCTTCCCTCTCCCCTTTGATAACCCAAGTTTGTTTTCTATATATGTGAGCCTGTTTCTGTTTCGCATATTTTTTAGATTCCATATGTAAGTGATATCATACTGTATTTTTCTTTCTCTGTTTGATTTATTTCACTAAGCATAATATTCTCTAGGTCCATCCATGTTGCTGCAAATGGCAGAATTTCACTCTATTTAATGGCTCAGTAACATTCCATTGTATACACAGCCATATTTTTATATAGAATAAGATAAGTGTAAATAGTTACAAGGAGTTAGAACAATTATTTGTCAATTTTACAATTTCCTCTTAAATGTTATTTAAAAATTAATTTTAAAAAAATTATTTTTATTGATGTCATTAAAAGTAATATCACTTGTACAATCTAGAAAAATTATCTTAGCCAAAGATCAATGGTTGAATATTTATGTTAAATTCCTATATAGTCAATACTCAATTTATTCTATACATGGCTTGAATTAAAACTCTATGTTATTTAAAAACCTCAATTAAGGTTAAGTCTGAATGTTTTAATCCTTGACTACAGAGTCTTACTATCCACAGAAACTGCTGCAATGAGAAACACTAAGCGGGGGACTGGAGGTAAGAGGACTCAGAACACAAGTTTCCTTAGATGCCAATCTTATTCCCTCAAAGCCATATATTATTTTTTCAATAATGGCTTTTTTTTTGGTGGGTGGGGCTGAAAGGAAACTACATTTTATTGTGGTGCTCAGTACATTAGCTATTTACTCACAGATAAATCCATGTCTCCCAGTCGTTTTTGTTCCTGCTCAATAACAGATTCTAATACTTTATAGTAAAGCATCTCTGCAAAACGAAAATGTTTGCTGGCAATTTCTGCATAAATAATAGAAAACACAAAAATCACATGCAAAGAACATAAATATTGTGGAAAGTGAGGGTCCATCCCAACCCCTACCGCAGAATAAAATTTAAAAACCAACCCAACACTTCATATACACGCACTTCCTACAGTTGCTATTTCAATCATCCCTAAGATTCCTTAATTTCTTCTTCATGGTAACACTGAAATTTTTCTAAAATTGTGAAATGAAATTTGCACATAAAAACTGCCATAGCACTCCATCAAGATTCACACTTTTTTTTTTTTTTTTGTATTTTGAATAGAGCAGCTCTATGCTAAGAGGTATGTAATTGGTTTATTATTCCACTCCTACTTGGTATTCATACTTCATGACATCAAACAACTCCAATGGGTCTGGGCATGTAACAACTATTATATTCTGTCCTTGTTCTTAACATTTTGAAGAATCACTATAGTTCTATACTGAAAATCCAGTCTACAAATGAAAACCAAAGATTTTTTTAAAGTGCCAGAAGTCCAACATAATAAAGATTATCAGTCTAAAATTTCTCTCTTATTGAGAATGGCCCAGAAATCAGTTGGTTGACAGAAAAGTTGGACATCCATGTTCTGGCCCTCAGTCTAAAGTCAAATTTTTTCTTCATATTTCTGACTCGGTTTCCAAGAAAGGAATGCATGTAGTTAAATTTCAAAGATGAGAACAATATAGATAATATTAAGACTTACCTTTAGCACAATTACTGATATCCTCATCTGGCTGGGAATGCTGAGAATATATTTCATACATTTCTTTCAATCTGTTGGCTATAGCCTGGGTTGGATCTCTGGAACACGTCCTAAAAAAATAAGAAGAAATTATCTGATTTAAAGGCTTTGTCAAGTCACAAAGTGATAAACTATTTACAACTCTGTAATTTCAGAGTAATTTTAACCTGTAAATATAAAATACTTCAAACAGAAACTATACACTTCCCTATTAATCCAGGAGATCCCATAATTCCTTATCAAAGGTGTTAGTATTACCATTTGAATGAAAAAATATTTCTTTCATGGAGCTGTACCTTTTACTGCAGTTAAGTTTAGCAACTTTGACCGGTGCCTATTTGATGTGCGTGACCCACCGAGCCTACACAGCTGCAATCACTGATGACAAACAAAATTGCCCTCAACTGTTTCCCTAGAGGGCAGTACAACTCTTATTAAGAACTCCTAGAAGAAAATGGAATGAAGGGTATATGATCTATACTACAACAAACTTACATAAATCATTACTGGCATTCTACATTTTTTCCTCCAAAATGAAGTTTATTTCATTGATTTTTTTTTTTTTTTTTTTTTTTTTTACTGGAAAGGCAATATATGTTCAATGCAGAAGCATAATACAGATGATCACCATGTGGGCTTTTGTAACAACTATGTCTTTATCTCGATCATAAACATAAATATTCTCTGTAAAAATGCAGCAAGTTTAGAAAATTATAAAGGAAATATAATCAATTATAATCCTGGTAGAGATGGCTACTGAATATCATATGCAAGCAGAATGTTATTTATGAACATACACACAGGTTACAAAAACAGGACCCTTTGGTTTTACCTAGTATCTACTGGCAATATTTAACTCCACTAATGGTTATTTAAGATTAAAGAAGCTGTTACTCCTAGTTAGAGACTGTAAAGAGATCTGGAAGACATAACAGTTAAGACAGGCTTCTAAAATATATTTATAAAATGCTTCTGAATTCTAGGTAAACAAGGTCCATCTGAGAAATATGACTTAGGAAGAGGCCATACAGACAAACCCTGTTGGGTGTCAATCACAATCAAGTTTATGAATAAAGTAGACTTCATGAAAATGTACAGGAAAATTAGTCAGCCTTGGTATTAAATGAGTCTAGCTATGAGTGGGAAATTATGGTATGTTTATACAGGGCTTTCTTACACCATACCACCAGAAATCAAATTGGCTCCTATAGAGTCTACATCATTAAATCATAAATTTTTAGGAACAGGAGCAGTCTTGGAGGTAATTTTGTCAAATAAATTTACCAAAAATTATGCACAGGTAATGAAATTCAGTCTACTGTGTTTTTCACTAACGCTCCCTGATATTCCTACTAGTATCAGACAGATCAAAGGAACTAAAGGTAGTTGACTTCCTTTTCAGGCTAAGGGTGTTTTATAAAACTTAGAAAGTTACAGTGGTTTTACATTGGTTATGAAGCTAACTGGCTATCTTTTCAAATCTGACCAACCCTTCAGAAATTTGCTCAGGTCCAATCCTCTTCCTGAAGCCCTTTGACAAACACCCATCTTTACAGATCCCCCACTTCCCTGAAATCTTAAGAGAGAACAAATGGCAATAGATAGTTTGGTGCTTTATTCCACAGTGTCTAGTGTTATTAGTGACTATCTCCTGAACTATGTTAAAAAAAATCTGAGAGGTATGGACTGAATGTTTGTGTTGCCCCCCTCCTTACCCCTTGCCCCAAATTCATATGTTGAAATCTAATCCCCAATGTGATGGTGTATGGAGGTGGGGCATTTGGGAGGGATTAGGTCATGAGGGTGGAGTCCTCATGAATGGAATTAGAGCCCTTATAAAGGAGACCCTAGAGAGCTCCTTTGCCTCCTTCTGCTACATGAGGACACAGCAAAAGACAGCTATCTATGAACCAGGAAGCAGTCCTCACCAGACACTGAATCTGTTAGCACCTTGATCTTGGACTTCCAGCCTCTAGAACTGTGAGAAATTTATTTCTGTTGTTTATAAGCAGTCTACCATATTCTGTTATAGCAGCCCAAGAAGACTAAGATACTGAGAAAAAAAGGGTCATTTTCTATTCATATGTTTTATATTGCTATGTCCTCTAAGGACTAACAACAGAACTGAGCATGCAATTGATATAAAATTATCAATGGGTGAATTAAGGCACAAAGGGTGAAAAATTAAAATAGAAAATTGGAAAACAGTCAACAACCAAATCTTAGAAGGCAAGAAGGGCTCAAACTAACCTTAGAATCTGTTCCAGTTTCTCACTTGGTGCATTCCTGAGGCCTGTGAGCATGGTGTGAAGACGACTCAAGCTATGTGTAGCTGTAGAAACTGGAGTCACACAAGGGCTGTTACCCTTAATGTACCTCACACCAGTAAGTGGGGTAGAGATCCTAAGTGCTTTAGACTACAGAGGAGGAAAAAGAACATTATTTTAGGTCAAAAAGACCTAAATTACTTTCAGTTACTTCATGAATGGGAATTTCAAGCTAATCAGAACTTTATATTATCAATAAATATTAGTGATTTCTGTCACCATTCTTGGAATTTAAACGTTACACCACCAAGAGCCACCACTATCCATGTGAAATTGTGTGAAAGGACAATCTGCACTTTAGCCAACTAAGAAGTTTGTCTCTTAAAAGTTAAATGTTTATGGGAATTCCCCGGCGGTCCAGTGGTTAGGACTCCACACTTTCACTGCCGAGGGCCCAGCTTCAATCCCTGGTCAGGGAACTAAGATCCCACCAACCACACTGGGTGGCACAGCCAAAAAAAAAAGTGAAAATTAAAAAAAAGGTTAAATGTTTAAGATAAGGCATAGTTCCCTATTATTCCTCCTTCAAAACTTAAGCTTGAAGGCAAAAATAAGCATGAAAATATTAAGGCTATCTCTGACAAACAGAATTTCACCGTTCCCATCTACTGCTATTTTTGTAATTACTCAAAGACTGACAAAAGAAAGCTGAGAATAAATCTGGCCCAAATGAAATCCATGATTTAACAAAAGCTCATCTAAATAATCAAATTTGGACTGCCCTGGTGGCACAATGGTTAAGAATCCGCCTGCCAATGCAGGGGACATGGGTTCAATCCCTGGTCTGGGAAGATCCCACATGCTGCGGAGCAAGTAAGCCCGTGAGCCACAACTACTGAGCCTGCGCTCTAGAGCCTGTGAGCCACAACTACTGAGCCCACGTGCCACAACTACTGAAGCCCGCGCGCCTAGAGCCCATGCTCCACAACAAGAGAAGCCACCACAATGAGAAGCCCGCAAAATGCAAAAAAGAGTAGTCCCAGCTCGCCACAACTAGAGAAAGCCCACGCGCAGCAACGAAGACCCAACGCGGCCAAAAATAAATTAATTAATTTATAAAAAAATAAAAAATAATCAAATTTGCTTCACAGAGAGGATAAAACAAGCATTCTTAGATGCAGAATAGCCTTCTTCAGTCTTCTTGCCCTTCTTTACCTTTAGTTACTAGAACCTATCACAGTTTTTCCCCCCAAAGCAGACAGATCTTCAGAGAAATAAGTTTAAGTGAAATTCTTGAACACAAATATGAAAAAGATATAACTTAACGTCAAGAATTTAAGCATGAATACATAGGCTATAAATTTAAGAAAACTGAAATCGTATCAAGTATCTTTTCTGACCACAATGCTATGAGACTAGATATCAATTACAGGAAAAGATCTGTAAAAAATACAAACACATGGAGGCTAAACAATACACTACTTAATAACCAAGAGATCACTGAAGAAATCAAAGAGGAAATAAAAAAATACCTAGAAACAAGTGACAATGAAAACACGACGACCCAAAACCTATGGGATGCAGCAAAAGCAGTTCTAAGAGGGAAGTTTATAGCAATACAATCCTACCTCAAGAAACAAGAAACATCTCAAATAAACAACCTAACCTGACACCTAAAGCAATTAGAGAAAGAAGAATTAAAAAAACCCCAAAGTTAGCAGAAGGAAAGAAATCAAAAAGATCAGATCAGAAATAAATGAAAAAGAAATGAAGGAAACGATAGCAAAGACCAATAAAACTAAAAGCTGGTTCTTTGAGAAGATAAACAAAATTGATAAACCATTAGCCAAACTCATCAAGAAAAAAGGGAGAAGACTCAAATCAATAGAATTAGAAATGAAAAAGGAGAAGTAACAACTGACACTGCTGAAATACAAAGGATCATGAGAGATTACTACAAGCAACTATATGCCAAAAGAATGGACAACCTGGAAGAAATGGACAAATTCTTAGAAATGCACAACCTTCCGAGACTGAACCAGGAAGAAATAGAAAATATGAACAGACCAATCACAAGCACTGAAATTGAAACTGTGATTAAAAATCCTCCAACAAACAAAAGCCCAAGACCAGATGACTTCACAGGCAAATTCTATCATTTAGAGAAGAGCTAACACCTATCCTTCTCAAAATCTTCCAAAATATACCAGAAGGAGGAACACTCCCAAACTCATTCTACAAAGCCAGCTCCACCCTGATACCAAAACCAGACAAAGATGTCACAAAGAAAGAAAACTACAGGCCAATATCACTGATGAACATAGATGCAAAAATCCTCAACAAAATACTAGCAAACAGAATCCAACAGCACATTAAAAGGATCATACACCATGATCAAGTGGGGTTTATCCCAGGAATGCAAGGATTCTTCAATATATGCAAATCAATCAATGTGATACACCATATTAACAAACTGAAGGAGAAAAACCATATGATCATCTCAATAAATGCAGAAAAAGCTTTCAACAAAATTCAACACCCATTTATGATAAAAACCGTCCAGATAATAGGCATAGAGGGAACTTTCCTCAACATAATAAAGGCCATATATGACAAACCCACAGCCAACATCGTCCTCAATGGTGAAAAACTGAAACCATTTCCACTAAGATCAGGAACAAGACAAGGTTGCACACTCTCACCACTATTAGTCAACATAGTTTTGGAAGTGTTAGCCACAGCAATCAGAGAAGACAATGAAATAAAAGGAATCCAAATGGGAAAAGAAGAAGTAAAGCTGTCACCGTTTGCTGATGACATGATACTATACATAGAGAATCCTAAAGATGCTAGCAGAAAACTACTAGAGCTAATCAATGAATTTGGTAAAGTAGCAGGATACAAAATTAATGCAAAGAAATCTCTTGCATTCTTATACACTAATGATGAAAAATCTGAAAGTGAAATTAAGAAAACACTCCCATTTATCACTTCAACAAAAAGAATAAAATATCTAGGAATAAACCTACCTAAGGAGACAAAAGACCTGTATGCAGAAAATTATAAGACACTGATGAAAGAAATTAAAGATGATACAAATAGATGGAGAGATATACCATGTTCTTGGATTGGAAGAATCAATATTGTGAAAATGACTCTCCTACCCAAAGCAATCTACAGATTCAATGCAACCCCTATCAAACTACCAATGGCATTTTTCACAGAACTAGAACCAAAAATTTCACAATTCGTATGGAAACACAAAAGACCCCGAATAGCCAAAGCAATCTTGAGAAAGAAAAACGGAGCTGGAGGAATCAGGCTCCCTGACTTCAGACTATACTACAAAGCTACAGTAATCAAGACAGTATGGTACTGGCACAAAAACAGAAATATAGATCAATGGAACAGGATAGAAAGCCCAGAGATAAACCCACGCACCTATGGTCACCTTATCTTTGATAAAGGAGGCAAGAATATACAATGGAGAAAAGACAGCCTCTTCTATAAGTGGTGCTGGGAAAACTGGACAGGTACATGTAAAAGAATGAAATTAGAACACTCCCTGACACCATTCACAAAAATAAACTCAAAATGGATTAAAGACCTAAATGTAAGGCCAGACACTATAAAACTCTTAGAGGAAAACATAGGCAGAACACTCTATGACATCAATCACAGCAAGATCCTTTTTGACCCATCTCCTAGAGAAATGGAAAGAAAAACAAAAATAAACAAATGGGACCTAATAAAACTTAAAGGCTTTTGCACAGGAAAGGAAACCATAAACAAGATGAAAAGACAAGCCTCAGAATGGGAGAAAATATTTGCAAATGAAGCAACTGACAAAGGACTAATCTCCAAAATTTAGAAGCAGCTCATGCAGCTCAATATCAAAAAAACAAAGAACCCAATCCAAAAATGGGCAGAAGACCTAAATAGACATTTCTCCAAAGAAGACACACAGATTGCCAACAAACACATGAAAGAATGCTCAACATCATTAATCATTAGAGAAATGCAAATCAAAACTACAATGAGATATGATCTCACACCGGTCAGAATGGCCATCATCAAAAAATCTAGGAACAATAAATGCTGGAGAGGGTGTGGAGGAAAGGGAACACTCTTGCACTGTTGGTGGGAATGTAAATTGGTACAGCCACTATGGAGAACAGTATGGAGGTTCCTTAAAAAACTAAAAATAGAACTACCATACGACCCAGCAATCCCACTACTGGGCATATACCCTGAGAAAACCATAATTCAAAAAGAGTCATGAACCAAAATGTTCATTGCAGCTCTATTTACAATAGCCAGGACATGGAAGCAACCTAAGTGTCCATCAACAGATGAATGGATAAAGAAGATGTGGCACATACATACAATGGAATATTACTCAGCCATAAAAAGAAACGAAATTGAGTTATTTGTAGTGAGGTGGATGGACCTAGAGTCTGTCATACAGAGTGAAGTAAGTCAGAAAGAGAAAAACAAATACCGTATGCTAACACATATATATGGAATCTGAAAAAAAAAAAAAAAAAAGAAAATGGTCATGAAGAACCTAGGGGCAAGACGGGAATAAAGACACAGACCTACTAGAGAATGGACTTGAGGATACGCGGATGGGGAAGGGTAAGCTGGGACAAAGTGAGAGAGTGGCATGGACATATATTTACTACCAAACGTAAAATAGATAGCTAGTGGGAAGCAGCCGCATAGCACAGGGAGATCAGCTGGGTGCTTTGTGACCACCTAGAGGGGTGGGATAGGGAGGATGGGAGGGAGGGAGACGCAAGAGGGAAGAGATATGGGGACATATGTATATGTATAGCTGATTCACTTTGTTATAAAGCAGAAACTAACACACCATTGCAAAGCTATTATACTCCAATAAAGATGTTAAAAAAAGAAATACATAGGCTAATAAAATATCTTTTCTAATTTTTCCAACAAACTCTGAAAGGTTAAGATAGCTAAAGAGTTTTTTACTATTCAAAATAGACTATATTTCCCTATGTATTAAATGTGCTTATTCCCGAGATAGTTGTAAAAACACCCAGCAATTTTTACCTGGCAACAGAACTATTCAAGTTTCATGAGATACAGAAAACCACAGAAATTCACCATACAGAAATAAATCTATGAATTTATTCTCTGTGAATTAAACAAGAGTAGAGCCAAGACTTTCACTTTGTTTCAAAGAAATTAATTCTGTAATTATTTTTAGGTCAATAAGATGATCTAGGTAGATTAACTACATTCAGAAGATTTCTCCCTATATTTAACAGCTTTTCTTAGAGCCACCTTCTTCGCTGTATATGAACCAGTGCCTTGCTGGGAGGAGAAGCAACAGCAGCCAGCAGCATCTCACCATGTGGCCCACAGGTAGCAGCGTTTCCACAAAGGAAACGACATACGACGACCACAAACAACTTCCTGCCCGTAGTCCTCAAGGTCAGCATGGGGCTTCTTGGTAGCCCTGTTTAAGTTCTTAGCTTAAAGCTTCCTGTGCATTCTGATCAAGAAGAGTCTCTCTTTAACTCCTTAGACCTCTTTTACTGTCTATCGACTCATACTACTAGGTAACCTCTCTTAATTCCATGGCTTTAAAAGCCATCTGTATCCTAATGACACTATATATATCCTAAGGGTATATATATATATATATATATATATATATATATATATATACAGCCCTTACTTTTGCTGTGAGCACTAGTCTTGTATCTCTAAACAGCCTACTTAACTCCTCTACTAGAATATTTAAAAGACAGCTCACCCTCAACGTGCTCGTAACTCTAACTCTTGATTTTCGCCCCGCTAGACTTGTTCTTTCCCCTCAATAAATGTCAAAAGTAAATATTTATGGAATGCCTACAAGCACTGAATACAACACTGGTCATAGACCTCATGAAGCTTATATTCTAATGCAGGGAGACAGATAATAAACAATCCATCTATCCTTCCTTCCTTTCTTCCTCTCTCCCTCTCTTCCTCCCTCTCTTTCTCTCCTTCTCGCTGTCTCTTTCTTTCTATGTACCTATTATCTTCAGACAAACAATTTTTTCTTTCTACCTACCTACCTACCAACCATCAGACACTGATAAATACTAACAGGAACACTAATGGCAGAGTAAGGGGGAAAGCAAGTCCTGAGGTAGGGGAGGATGCTGGTGGTTATTATTTTATATAGTAGTCAGGTTATCAGAGATCTGAAGGAAGCGAGGAAGTAAACCACATGAGTATCTTGAAGAAACATGCTCTAGGCTGAGGAAACAGCAAGAGCAAAGGCTTTGAGTTGGGAGTATGCTTGGCATATCTGAAGAATGAAAAAGGAGGTTAATGTGGCATGAGTGGAAAGGGTGAGGAGGAAAGTGGTGGGAGATGAATTCAGAGAGGTAGCAGGGCTAGATCACTGAAGACTTTTTAGGCATTTGTAAGGACTTTAGCTTTTATACCATTCACCCAGCTGGAGTCATCACTGCTTTCTTTTTTTTCACACCCTAGATCCAAGCCATCAGTAAATTCCAGGATATTCATAGATGTTTTGTTCACTGACATAACCCCAGTATCCAGGACACAATCTGGCATACAGCATACCTTGAGAATATTTGTTGAATGAGAAAGCAAACCAGTCTTAAGTCTGGTCTTACAGGTGAGTTACCCCTTGGAATTAGCTACACTGCCTCTGGAAGCACCTGTCAGAAGTTGCTTATTTTCTGCTGTATGAACACCACACAACAGAAGGGAAACTCCTAGTCGCCATCATCCTAAGTGTCTGCATGAAATTAACACATGATCCTGAAACTCAGTTTAACAGAACTTTCTTAAAGACTACAGATTCTCAGTTTCTCTAGTCTCTTAGATGAAGGTACCAATTTGGGTCAATCAACATTTTCTAAACACTTACTATGTTCAACATGGGCTGTATATTACTGGCCCATCTTCTCAAAACCAACAATCAACAGCATGACACATTCATTTACATTTATATTAAATTCTTTTTCTCAGACCTAACCAAAAATTTTGAAAGTCAAGGTCGACAAAATTTAAAACAGTAAACATAGAGATAACTTTTTCAGTTAAGATAAGTAGGACGTGAATTTTCTTTTTCACACTGGAAGCAAGTAAAACGCACCCACACACACAAGTACCAAAATAAAATAGAACTTCTGGCACGTCTGCTCCTGTACTTCCACTCTTCTGGCATGGCTCAACTCACCTTGTCAAAGTGCTGCTGCAAGATGTTTTTCACCTGCACTCTTTCAGCAGTCTCTGTTCCTGAACCAGTATTCAAACACCTTGCGAGGGTGCCAATTTCCTCTCCAGCATCCTCTCCAAGAAAAATCCGCTCGTCTAAATTCCCGGCAGATAAAACATACTCCTCATAGGCCTTATTGATGGCTTTACTACAGGGAAAAAATAGGCAAAATGTATGCTCACAGAACTGCCAAAAATGTATGCTCACAGAACCGCCATTTCAGTTGTTTTAGGCTACTTGTTTCATTTTTTTCATTTACGAAAAATTCTAATAATTTTGTGAAAGTTAAGTTTTAGTGGGATCACTGTTAATTATAAAAACTGAGGAGTATAAAATGCAAGCTTGCTCCATTATGCTCATGCATCGTAGAGTAAGTATATTTTGGTGACAGTATTTCAGGATGGGTATCCTGTACCAAGCTGCCTGGTAGGTATACAGCTTCTGGTGAGAAGCCTAGTTATCTTTCCTAGCTGCTCCAGGCACGTTTGAAGACCTCAGTACTTCCACATCATCATTCTTCACCTGTGTAGTTCCAAAAGAATTTCTTTATTTCAAAAATCATGATCCAAAAGCTTAACTGTTAAAGCTTTAAAGAACAGCCATACAATTTTCAATAAATCTAAAACATGTGCTTCAAGTAATAGTGGATAGAATTTTTTATTGCATCCCTATATTCTGCCACAAGACATATTCTAAATTTCCAGGATACAAACAATAAAAACATGAAACTCTGAGGTTTCCTAGGTACATAATTTAAAACATTAAAGTATGTTTATAACAGAAGTACTCACAAACTCTCTCCAAAATTCCCAGGTTCTAAAAAACCAGTAAGATTTTCTTCTTTTCCCTTAAGGAGCTATGATGAAAGAAAAGATCCTTAAGTCATCGTGTTAAATCAAGTCTTTGCCCAGAAGATATTTTCAAATTACTTCTTTACTACTTACAAACCTTTTTTTCAAAAAGTTTCCTAATATAGGGTTTCCAGAAATGTTCCTTTATTCCCTTTGCTTCCAAAACTAGGCCGTCATGTAAGGAACAGAGTTTCTCAATGACACAAGGTGGGTCGGAGGAAGGTTTAGAATCCTTAGCGTGAAAATCTTCAGATAGGCCTGTGATGGGTAAAATCACAGAGATGGCAGGTAGCATTCCATAAACCAAACTGTAATAAACTAAAATATAAATAATAGAGAGTCTAATCAGCACTTGAGTTAGCATATGAGTGTACAGGAAATAGTGTAAGGGCCTAATTTGACTCTATTTAAATATACTTCAAAAATAGCAAATAGAGGAAAAGCGTATCACTGCTCAAAAGATTTTGGTTATTCAGTTATCTACCTGGAGATGGTTAAAAAAGAAAAACTAAAAAAATAATTTAGTATATTGCTATAAGATCTAAAAACCAGAAAAATAAAATTTTGCCAATAAGCGTTACATTCAAATAAAAAATAGTACTTTGAAAAAAATTACTGTTCAAAGTACATACTCTTTATATACTTTAATTATATTATATATATTTATCATATTAATTTACAGCCCTTCTTGTTCTAGACTCAATGCAAGAGAAATAAATAAAGAAGAGGGAAAAAAATGAAGGGAAGCAGCTATACAGAAATATAAAAGGGAGTTAGGAAGGAAATAAAAGAAAGGACAGAATACAGAGAACATTAAACTTACCAAACCAGAAGCAACTGAAGTAATTAACTCCACTAACTTTAAAAATCTACCTTGAGATTCAGACAAGCTGAAATTCTAATTGTAACCACCCCACAACTAACAATCACTCAGAATCCTACCAAGGTATTACTCAAATAGCAGCAGCATTATATACTAGTTCAATAAATACTTTTTAATATTTGCTTTATACATCATAATTTGGTCTCTTACTGTATATCATTCATAGAAATTATATACCTTAAAGCCTACTAAATGGATTGCCAAAATAACTATCATTTCCAAACACCTTTTAGTTTAGAGTTGAAAATTCATTTTACTTATTTTAGAACCATAGCTACTCCTCTTCTATAGAAAAGATCTGAAATGGAGATTCTTTTAATAAATCTGCTTTGACCTCCTCCTGTGAGTCAGGCATGAAACTTGCCAATGTAGAAAACCACCATCAGCTCTAGTGTCATCTTTGCTACTCCAGGTTTTTAAATTCCTTCTTCTTGTTGAGTATATATTTCAGAAACTTCTAAAGTTGTCATCTAAGACTTTAAACTTTGTGATATTTGCACTTTCTTTTTCCATAAATATTTTTACAGAGAGCTCAACTCCTAGTTATAAGTACTCTGGATAACTACGGTGATGAAGCTTTGAAAAGCATTTATGTTCTCTGATGCCAGGAAAGCTGTAGTATGTGTACAACTCCCAACAGTAAACATAAGGTAGAAATGTGAGTTGTCTGATAGTCTTTGATTTACAAACTTACCTTTAAAATTAGGGTTCACAAGTTCTTTACGATTGGAACATTGAAGGGCATTTCCATAAACTAAGTCCAAAGCACACAGCAGAAGATGATAAGAATTAACCAAATCGTCACTAATCATGGGGAAATTACCTACAGGATTATAAACAATTATACAGTTAAATTTGCATCAACTTTACAATATTTTTAAAATAATTTCTTCCTTTAATTAAAATGACATTATACAACAGTGTACAAAGCTGACTCAAGAGCTACAGAAAGTGTTTTGGCAAATTTACAGTTTGAAATATTAAACTCTTAGAAATTTATTAAACGATAAGTGTAAGACTAAGAAGCCCGCTGGCCGCAACTAAGACCTGGCGCAACCAAATAAATAAATTAAAAAAATAAATATTTTAAAAAAAAAGAGTTTAAGAAAAACCAAAACTTTACTAAAAATGCCATTCATTAATATTCATTAAATAAGCATTTATTAAATGCCTAGTAGCTGATCAAAATTTTATCATCATTGGTTTTTCTTTTGAAAATTCTGAACACAAACAACTTCATAAATTATCTCAAGTTGTAAGAAATTGTTTGGTATGAAAATATTTTTCTGTCAAGAAAACTGGTAGAAATACTTAGATGGGAAAAGCTGAAAAAATGATTAATATAATTATTTTTTCATGTATGTATTTTAAAAAGACCAGAAACTATAATCAGACTCTTAACAGTAATATTTTAAATACTTTTTGATGCAGTAATACAAGCTCATATAAATTAACGCAACAGGACCACAATAAAAGATATTTCAGTTCTAGAGCTAGTATCCCAGGAATAATTGTTGATGCTTGGTAACAAAAAAATAAACCAAAACCTAAACCTAAAGAAACATGTCATTTCTGTAGTTCTGGTTTAACTCTAACATTGAAAACAGTTTTTATAGGCAGTTAAAACAGTTTTATTATTCTTAGAAATTAAGAAATACTTCTAGATTTTTTTGTATCTTTAAGCATTAAACACTGCATATATATGCTTCATATTGATTTTACACTCTTATAACATCAGATGAATTCAACTTAAATAGCTAACATACATCTGAAGAATTATTTCTAAACCTTGACATTTTCACACTAAATGCATACCCAAATGCATACACACACACACTCACACTACTTTGTTTCAGGCTGTTTTCTTTCCTTTCCTCTAAAGAAAGTTACCACTTACCTCAGCATAGCAGGATAAGCAATTCTTTTTTTTTTTTAATAGATGGAAATATTTCAACAAATCAATTTAAATGGATTAAAGAGAAAAAATAGTTTTCTGCTGCCAAAAAGACAAATGATAATTAACAGGCTAAACTTTGCATTGATATAACCAAACTAACTTGCATGGTTTCACAAAAAGGATGCTTAACATTAAAATATACTCAATTCCTCAAATGTAAAACAGGAAGTGGTACCTACCAGTTTCAAGCTACAAAGCCCTACACACTGACAAGCCTAAACTTGTCGCTGGTGTGTACCTACCATGGAAGGAAATAACTGGCAGCACAGTGACTTCTAACAAAAATCTGAAATGCCCCTAAAGATCAGAATCTAAACTCCAGGACTCTCCCATCATGACATACTCTACATTTCAAATCCTGACTTTAGAAATAAATCTCACTTCGTGAGATATTTTATCTTTCAATCAACAAAGATAATCTGACTGAAGACTTGGGATAACATGTAATACAGGAAGTGGCACCTAACGGTCTTCAGTCCACAAAGCCCTTCATGACAACAAGCCCAAACTTGTCACTGGTGTGTACTTGCCATTGGAAGTGAACAAAGATAACAGGCAAAAGTTAGCTTGTTTATCAGGAATGAGATAATCTGGGATGCCCACTGTTGCAGACAGTCATGAAAAAGGTGTCTATAAGAGTACACCTTCCCCCAAATAACTAAATCAAGAACTGAATAAAACCAACTAAACTACTCTATTGGAAAAGATCCTAGTGAATCATAAACGATCATAGAGCTGGATCGTGGGTAGACAAAGCCTCTTTAGACCAAATAATTATATACGGAATTAATAATAGTAAGGTAAAACTCAAACACTGAGTTAATTGTAGAGACAAAAAATATGCCACCCCAGTTGATCAAGTGAGACCAAAACCTAAATAAAGACAATACACTTCTTTTCCAATAATTTATATAGTACCAAATACTTACCTCCAAGTATACATATGCCATAAAAGACATAAAACAGATAACAATCCTATAAGTCAGATATACCTGCCCATAATCTACTGTCAAGACTAATATCATAACACCAGCCACAGTAAGCCAAGTGGTAGCAAAGGTTCCAACCACCATGAAAACAGTTTATACGCTCCTAAGTCTTTCTAAATTTCATGCCACTGATCACACCACCTTCATCTCCGCTAAAGAAACATCCAGTGTGATGGAAAGCAAAAATAACCAAGAGCTTATTTTTGACAAAAGAAAGATTTTTCTTTTCAATCAAGCACGCAACTCAGGGAAGGAAGGATAAGTTCTAACCTAACTAGCTAGAAAGGACCAGCTACAATCAGACAAATCGCACTGACACCAAGGGAGCGACACATCCCTGCTAGAGGGCCTACACATGCAGCATGAAACCAAGAGCTAGGAGATGTGGATTCAAATCCTAGCTCTGTTTCTAGCAGCTAGTTTCTGGGCCTCAGTTACTGACTCTTTAAATAAGTTGGGCAAATTGAGCTAACAATGAGAATCTCTTATATTTATGAAACACCTGCCAGCTCTAATAATTCTTTGATTTTAACTTTGCATTTTATTGGGATATCTTAATGGCAAAGGCATTCTATATAATCTATAGAAAAAGCTGTGTAACTGTACTTTCTGCTCTTCTATATATTAGTAAGAATCATTTCTACATAGAAATACAGAGAGGAAAGAACCTGCTGTATAGCACAGGGAACTCCACTTCGCTGTACAGTAGAAACTAACACAACACTGTAAAACAACTATACCCCAATTAAAAAAAAAAAAAAAGACACTATGCCTAGGAATAAGCTGCATAAATTTACACATATTTTATATTTCATTTCAATAAACTTAGTGATAGTCAACTCATTCCTGATTAAAAAAAAAAAGAAATACAGAGAGGACAATAATAATAATAAAAATGTATTTCACTGAATGCAGACCTTGGACAGGTTAAGTGAGAAGAGGAGGCAGAGAAAATAAGTTGTATCTAAAGGTATTTGATCAAGCATATTTATCTGAACAAGATGTAAAAAGTAATCTGAACTACTCTGAGAACGGTCAGTCCCACTCAATTAAATAAGACATGTCTCGTGAAAAATACAGCACAAGATATAAGCACAGACACACTAATGTGTTTCAGTCCATAATTCAGAGATAATGTGCTTTGGAAAAAATGTTGTGTAAGAACAAAACGAAGGATTTTCCATTTAATGAAGGAAGTTTGGGATACTGTAAAGAAATTCAAAAAACTCTTATGAAAAGGCAATACTTAAAAAAGAACCTGGGACTAAAATCCTTGAGAAATTTTTCAGTGAGAATCTTTTCCTGATACACATTATAGGGTGACAACAGTAGTACCTGAACTTTTAAATAAACTAATATTTAAATAAATATCACTCTTTCCTTACCTTTTGCATATATAAAAAGCACCCAACAAAAATGGAAAACTTCAGACACGGTACAGGGCTGTCGCCTTTGGGGGAGAAAAAAGTTATGAGATAACAGAAGAATCAGAAAAAGACATGACAAATGACTGTAAACTAGGTGAGAAACAAAACCCACAGTTAGAGGGAGTGACAGCAGATTCATTTCACATGGAAAATGTGCAAGAGGTTCTGCTCCAACCAAATACTGGTAAGGGAATAGCTGGGAGCGAGGGGAAGCACTCATCTTAGAAGAAAATTCTGAAGAACTGTAAAAGCTTTTGCAGGTCAAGATAAGTATGGTAGAAAATAAAACAAGTAACAATAGTTCTTCTGATGACATCAGCAAGGCTAATGCTGCTTTAAGACCCATGTATGCAGGCAGATATTCCTCCAACTTTTTTCCCCTCCATCATAGTTGATGAAATGTAAACCCTCCCTCCCTAAAGACATTCCAGATTATATATCGAGTCACAAAAGGATTTTTTTTTTTTTTTTTGGCTGTGCTGCACGGCATGTGGGATCTTACCCCGACCGGGGACCGAACCCGTGCCCCCTGCAGTGGAAGCTCGGAGTCTTAACCACTGGACCGACAGGGAAGTCCCACAAAAGGACTTTTTTTTTTTTTTTTTTAATTTTTTTATAGCTACTTTATTTATTTATTTATTATTTATTTTTGGCTGTGTTGGGTCTTCGGTTCGTGCGAGGGCTTTCTCTAGTTGCGGCAAGCGGGGGCCACTCTTCATCGCGGTGCGGGGACCGCTCTTCATCGCGGTGCGCGGGCCTTTCACTATCGCGGCCCCTCCCGTTGCGGGGCACAGGCTCCAGACGCGCAGGCTCAGTAGTTGTGGCTCATGGGCCCAGCTGCTCCGTGGCATGTGGGATCTTCCCAGACCAGGGCTCGAACCCGTGTCCCCTGCATTAACAGGCAGATTCTCAACCACTGCGCCACCAGGGAAGCCCTAAAAGGACTTTTTAATGTAAATTCGGGGCTCCCCATAATTCCTTATATTTCTATCATTAGGAGTACCTGTTGCAGGGAGGAGGAAGGGGGAAAATAAAAGAGTACCTGTTATATTTGCTAAGTTGTTTGCCACAGGGAGTTTCAGACCTGTTTTAAACTTGGCTTTTCTACCAAATCCTCTGCCAATGTTTAGATAAGACATCTGTTGGCTCCATATCCCAATAGCCTTATTCTACCAAGGTGCTTTGAAGAGAAGAATCTGAAGACTGGGGTTTAGTTCCCGCACTGTCATTAGCTAAGTACACTTGCTCTCCACGTGCCTTAGTCTCTCCATCTGCTAAAAGATCGTTCTACTTGGGTATAATACTGTATTTAATTCACCAGTCGATGGCAAGGATTAAACGTCATTGCCCTGCTTTAAAAAGTAGCCTCCCCACCATAGGCACATGATAAACTATCTAGTTTTGATACCTAGCAAGATAAAAGTCAAACATTTTAGAAGCCATTCTAACTTACAGTTATAAGATAAATAAGTCCTAGCGATGTAATGTACAACATAAATATAATTAACATTGCTGTATGTTATATATGAAAGTTAAGAGAATAAATCTTAAGAGTTCTGATCACAAAGAAAAATTTTTTTCTATTTAATTTTGTATTTCTAAGTGAGATGATGGATGATCACTAAACTTACTGTGGTCATCATTTCATGATGTATGTAAGTCAGATCATTATGCTGTACACCTTAAACTTATATAGTGCTGCATGTTAATTATACTGCAATAAAACTGGAAGAAAAAAAAAAACCAACATTCAAGCCACTCCAAAAACTGGCTCTAGAACTCTAGAACAAACTTAACCTACTTAGCCAAATTTCCTCCTACTTTGCTGCTTTGGTGTCTTCATTCTTCATCCTCTGCATAGAAGGCTACCTGTTATCTCCAAATTCACCTATCAAAATCCTACCCATCCTTCCAGACCTATTTCTGCTTACTCCATGGAACCTTACCTAACTGGCTTATACAGAGTGGCTTATTTTTGCCTCAAAAGTCCTACATTTCTATTATCTTTTGCACTTATACATGTCTCTCCCTGACTATACTTACTGTAAGCTCTCAAAAGACAGTGACTCCGGGTTTTGGTTTTGCTTTCTTTTTTTAACATTTGTATCCTACATACAGTAAGCTCTCAATAAATACTCAGTGACAAATTTTCAAAGACCAGTGTGTGAGATGCAGTACTGAGTCGTGGTGAAACACATGGGTTCTGAAGGCAGACTACTTAAGTTTCAATAAGAGCTCCACACTTACTGTGTGACCTTGGCCAAATTACTTAACCTCTCAAAGGCTTGTTTCCCCCCGACCTGTAACAACAGTATCAACCTCATAAAGCCGTCGTAAGGATTAACTGAAGTAATACATGCTTAAGTCTTAGAAGAGTCCCTGCCCCATAATAAATACTCAGTAAATGGTATACATTACTATTACTAATATTAGCCAAAAGTACTAATAAAAAGTATACAGGGTGATATAAATGTGAAATTTTTAGAAAAACTTACCTTAGAATTTTCTGAATTAGAATTAAGTAGTACATACACCCTAATAAATATCAAAGCAAATACAATCTGAAATCATTTTCTACAACACTTCAAAGAAAGAAGATATTCTACATCTTTCTATAAATGATTGTATCAGCCTCACTTAGACTCAGAAACAAGCTTCTATCCAAACTTTAGAATACTTAATTATAAATAGACAATTCCCTAAAACTGCAAGCAAACTAGACCAGCTGCTTCCGTATCAGTGGGGTCGAGTATAGAAAAATGAACATTGTTTTATTTTTTAAAGCTGCTCACTTACTGTAAACATCCTTCACAGTTTGGGAACATTTTTATATTGAAAGAGAAGCAAACATTATTCATTCAATTACAATAACTCCTTTTCCCCTACTTTTCTTGTCAACCTTTTTCTAGTTCTATTTTAAGAACAAATTTTCATTTCTACTTTATGAAGAAACTTTCGTGATAAAAGTAGAGACTTTGTATCCCATAATTGCCCTTATCTACCAGGAAAGATGGAAAACATCAAGCCAGAGTAAGTTTACAGACTTGCAGACATAGTCAGAAGCAGAATTTCATAATAGTTTCAGTTTTCAGTTCCACTATTCTCCCCCCAATCCAGTTTCTCTACTTTTCACTGGTTGTAAACATCAAAATACATAGAGAAGCCTTTTCAGGGGGATTTTTTTTACTATTCAGTTTGACATAAAAGTCAAATAAAGAAATAGTCTGTATGTATTATAATACATAGAAAATAATAGAAATAGTCAATATTGTCGATAATAGAAAATTAAGTAGTCAAATTCTATACCCAAGATTGCTCACTGGTGAGAGTATCTAAGGTCTGATTTTTTGCATTTTCGGTTGCTTAAATGAAAAGGGAAAGTTTATAGAAACAGAGATTCCACACATTTTGCAACGTGAAAGAAGCCAAACTCTTCAGAGCTAACATGCAATGAAAAGCAAGAAATTATTATTGGAGAAAAAGATTACTTATGAAATCACATTTGTTTCTTAAGACCAGCAAAATAAACTGAGGGACACAAACTAAGGGATCAAAACTGTAGTACAGACAAATGTGTATTCCTGCTTAACAAATATAAAAACATACCGCTGTTTTCTTCCTCTTTGTTGACGAGGTTGCTCCTCTTGAGGATATTTAAAAATGTCCTGAAAAATGGGTTCATATTTCTTAAAGATTACAGCAGAAACAGTGAAGTTTCTTTCTAATCTCTCAGTCCGTTCTCTGAACTGTGCGGGTAGGTTTGCCATGTCTTCCCATTTCTTCATCTTGTGAAAAAATTCAATTAAGCTGATATTAAAAATAAAAAATGAGATTTTTTTTTGTAATTAACACAAGGGTAAAATATACAAATTAGATAATTAAAAGTAAATCGAAATTAACTCATTAAATTATATTACTTTTAGACAGTGATATAAAATCACAACTCATGCCTCTCTGGCTAGCTTAATCTCACAGATTGGTTTATGTCTCTCATCTTCCAAATCTAATTTCCCTAATCTCTTTTTCTGAGATTACCTAAAAGTTTTTAAAAAGTATGAAATACATATCAATACAAAAGAAGTGGAAAATAAGTGGTTAACCAGAGAACATAACCAACATTCATGTAACAATTGCCAGATTTAACAAATATTAACATACCAAATAAATTTTGCCATGTTTGCTTCAGATTCTACAGAAACAGCCAAAGTTCCCTTTAGACTCTTCTTCCCCAACGATAAGCACCACTGTATAGTCTGAGTCTTCCCATCCAAGTTTTTACACTTACTATGTGATTACATATGTAACCATAAACAGTTTAGTAGTATCTTTTGTATGTGTGGCTTTAAAATTTTATATAAATGGTATCATACTGTAAGTAGCATTCTACAACTTGTTTTTTCATTCAATAATGTTTATGAGATTAATGTTGCTACGTGTAGATCTAATTCATTCATTTTATTTGCTAAAAATATTCCTTCATATGAACTACCATTTTTTGCGTTCATTCCCCAACCAATGGAAATTGAGGTTTCTAATTTTTCACTATAACAAAAATGCTGTAATGAACACATTTCTGTACTTGTATGCTGAAGTTTCTTTAAGAACTACCCTGAGAAGCAGAATTGCTGAGTCAGAGAATATGCATCTTCAACTTTACTAGATACTGCCAAATTTTCCACTAGAGTGACTGTGCCGATTTATACTCTCTCCAATGTACACCAGCAATACAGAGTTCCTGTTTCCCTACATAATGACCAAACTTGGTATCATGAGACTCCAAATTTCCCCAGTCTGATGAGAATGAAATATTATCTTATTTTTACTTTGAATTTCCTTGATTCCTTGTGAGATTGAACATCTTTGCCTACATCTATTAGCTATGTGAGTTTAGGCCTTTGTGAAATCATATACTTTTCCCATTTTTTAGTAGCCATTTGTCAATTATTTAACTATTTGTTAGTAGTCCTTTATGTAATTCTGGATACTAATCTTTTGTTACACTGTAAATATCTTCTCCCAATCTGCTCTTTCTTTTTAATCCATTTAGTCCATTACAGCAGAGAAGTAAATAATCTGAACCCATAGGTAAAAATTTAAAAATAAAAATTGAGCTTTCGAATTGGAAATAAAACTGAAGTCTGAGATATTACTTGCATTAAAATATTAGGTAAGTTTAGTTTACTAGAGTTTATAATGATGATTCCATAATTTGACCTTTGCTTCTAAAGTCCCTTGTCTGTCATTTAACTGGATGAGTCTGCCTCCACTTTTCTTCTTTGTAATGATTATACTTTGCACCTTATTTAAGTCCACTTCTGCAGGTTTACACCCCAGGTGTTCAACTCTTTACACGCTGCCTCTTGTTCTTAGGCCTAAATATAACTCAGGATGGAGTTCAAGGTTAATAAATAGACTACAGCTAAAAGATTACATTTCTTGTTAATTATTTTAGTAGTAAGTGATTTTTTTTTTTAAACCACTAGGTCCATAAATTTTGACAGTGGCACTTCCTCCAAAATGCCAAACATCCTTTTTCTACCAATCTTTAATAAGTCATGAGAAAATTAACCCAAATGGCACAAATAATAAATGTAAGCAATTCAATTACACAACAGATAGAAAAAGCAATTTCTGCCTCCTCTTTAGATACAAGTCCGGTACATGTAGTTCTCAGTTTAATACCATATAATATTTACTTTCTCAATTTAGAGTATCTTTACTTAGAATTCTCCCAATATTACACAAAGATAAGTCATAACCTAATAGTAAACGCTTCATAAAGGTGCCAAATAACGTTAAAATTTAATTATTTTTCACCAAAGAAATAAAATATAATGGACACTAACTTAGATGTGGTAAAGAAAAACCATGACCTAACTTCTAAATTTAGCACTCCATAGGTACAAATGCTTGGAAAATGATAAAGAGAATTCCTACTGTCACTGTGCTTTTATATTAGTCACACTCTACAAACTCTGACATAGTTACCTCTGCTCTGAACATCTCAGGATTCTAGTTAAAGATACATAGTTTCCTTCAACTGTCCCTTTGCTTACAGTTGGCACAGATTTTCTGCAAGCCACATATAAGGCACATGCTAACCAATGAAGATCATTTCCCTGTAAAATAAAAGAAAATTGATTTTTAGCTAATGAACTATATATATTTCAGTATGAAAAACTCGTTTAAATTGAAAGTGTTATTTATATGTTTGTGGGAAATTGCATTTTCAATGATGTCCCTGTCCCAAACGCTCTTCTTACAATGTGACACTGACATTCTTCCACGGAGAGGTTGAAGTCTGTGTTCTCTCACTTTGAACTGTCTCAACCAGTACCACAGGTGAAAGTGATGCTATGTAACTTTCAAGATCATAAAAGGCAATACAGATTCCACCTGGTGCTCTCTCTCAGGACATACACCGTGGAAGTCCCAACATGGGAGTAGATCACCTTGGGCAAATTACTTAACAATTGTGGAGGCTCAATTTTCTTACCTGAGGACCGTGAGAATTGAGAATTACAAGTATAAAGCACAGAAAATACAAGAAATCAAAAGACAAAATTCTATAACCACTATCCTATATTAAATATCATATGAGCTTTATCTTCCAGGGTACACTTCCATGAGACTGACACCTGACATTATCTTACAGCATACGTGACTACTAGTTCCACAAGGGCAGGGATTTTATGTTTTGTGCCTTGCTCTATCCCCAGCACCTATGTAACAGTGTCTGGCCATGAACAGGTGATCAAAAAATATTTGGGAAATGAATGAATATTCATTCACTTATTGGGTAAACTGAGCTAAGAATCTGAGATTGAAGTCTTTAAAAAACTGAGAAATCAAACACGTATTTTTAAAAATAATTTACTAACCATCTATTATTTGTCACTTGCTTATATAACCCTGGGCTTCACACAGCTTAACCACTGTGAGTTGAAATAATGCTTTTTCTATCTAATTTACAGGGTTATCCTGAGGGTAAAATAAGAGCTTATTTGGAGGCACTTATGCCCATCACCAAAAAAGAGTCCTTCTCTTTGTCTGCCTACAGGAACCACTAGGAAAGAAACAAGAACATGGCCTATTCAGCCAGATCACCAAAGCATGTGAAAGAGCTTTGTAAACTCCAAAGCACTATCCATATGGTGCTTCGTGCTCCAGAAACTCCACGTTACCTTATTTAACCATCAGAACAGCTTTGTAAGGTAGGTACAAATATCTCAAAGTAACATACCACAAAACTGAGTTTGGAATGGTTAAGTAAATTGCCCAAAGTCACCTAGGTCTGTCAGGTTCCAAAGCCAGCATATTACTAGCTTCCCCCCCTCCCCGCCCCCCGTAGATGTAAAAATGGGAAGAAGGAACTGAATTAAAATTCTATTAACGCAAGAATAAAAAAAACCTTAGTGAGTGCCACACAGGCAAAAACACCCTCTTATTGTTAAATAACACCTCGGTTAGGCCTTCCCATTCTGAGCCTATTTGCCCTACCTACTCTTTCCACAAACTATTCAACAACTTAAAATCGTATGGCCTGCAGTTTAAATACCACTCACACAGGCAGTCAAACAGCGGATAAACAATGCAGACTTCCGTGTCACTTCCCATTGGCCCATAAAGGGGAGGTGCCTACAGGGTTGAGCCTCACTGGCTAGAATAGCCATTTTTCTCAGCTGCAAGCTCCGTCGGAAGAAAGGGACAAAACATGCCTAGATCGCAGCGACTATAAGAGTCCTGGGCAATGTCTGGGGTGACCAATAGGTCCTCAAAGTCGTCGCGGTCCTTACTTCCTAGAGACAAATTCGTGTCTTTATCCAGGCGGGAAGAAAGCCCGTTTCATTTGCGCAGGGGGAAGATTCGTCTTTGTTCACACATACATAAACACAGCCCGAAACGTAACGCCTTTACTCAAACGGAGGCAATGGCCTGGACAAAGGCAATTTGGTACAGTTCAAAAGGAACTGAAGGAGAAGCCCGGAAACGCAGGCGCTAACATCGGGTTAATTTCAGCGCTAACCCAGGCAAGCCTCCGCCCTACCCCACCCCCTTCTGGGTATGGTCTTGACAACTGCACCTGTTCATCCTGCCAACAAGGTGCTTGTGTTTTTGTAATCGGACTGCAGCACGACCTCAGCCTCGCGGTGCTACTTTAGGGCAAGGGCTGTTCCCGCTTCGGAACCGGAGAGGGAAGAGCAGCGAGACAGGGTTCACTTTCAGGGCCACTACAGAGCTTTTCAAAAGCCAGGTTTCCAGGACGAAGGTGCGCAAAAAGGATTCCCTCCCCGCTCCAGGCTGGGGACCCAGAGAGCCGGGGCCGGCCGGGGCGGAGGAGTCCCCCCTCCCCCCCCCCACCGCAGGGCGCCCGAGCCGGGGAGACAAGGGGCCCCATTCCCCGAGGCGGGGCGGGACCACTAGGCCCGGAAAGCCGCTGCTCTCCTCCCCGCGGGCGCACCTCCAGCGTGTAGCTCTCGCTCATGCTCCGGTAGCTGTCCCAGGCCTCGGCCCGCGCCGCCTCGTCCATGTTCAGGCGGCTGCACAGCTCGTCGAACCGCTGTTGGGTCTGAGGGGCCGGCGACCGGGCCGGCTGCGCTGCGTCCTCCGCCTCGGCATCGTCCCCCTCCTCCTCATCCGAGGCCGCCGCAGCCGGAAGGGGAGGGGGGGGCGGCGGCGGCGATTGGTTGCCTCCCGACGGCATAGCGCACACCTGGGCGGCGGGGCCTCAGGTGAGCCGAGGGCCTGGGCCCCCAGCCATTCAAACCGCGAAGCGCCCGCCAGTCGGCCGACAGCTTGCCGACTGCGCCGCGGCCAACGGCGCTGGACCACACATCGGTGCCCGTAGTTCCGAGCACGGATTGATGGGAAATGTAGTCCAGGCTGGAGGCCCACGGGGATCAAAAATCATATTTAGAAAAATCATCTCGCGTCGTCTCCCTCGGGCGGAAATGCGACTTCTCTACGTTTCAAGTACCTCCTCATCGGGAGACCATTCAGCAGGGCTGTACTGAAGAGAAAACACCCAAGAAACGTTGACATGTGAAGGTTTAGTGTCCAAAGTGTCCCCAGAAATAACACTCATCACCTGCGTGTCCTTATCTAAAAAATAAAGATAACAGTAAGGGCCTATCTGCCTAAATTCAAATTTCGGCGTCATTCCTAATTCTAGTTCTTTCCTATGTTTTAATTTTATTTGCGACTTTCAAATAATTATTGGATTTTTTTTTAAAGTAGTAATTCCTTTTTTCCCCATAGGGTGAATTTACATTCACTATAAGTGACATATTTGTCCTACTCTCAGTCACACAATTGGCTTAAATTTAATTTCCTTTATTTTTATTTTCATTTTGCTTTCTCTTTTCAAACCTATATGAATCACTTTGTTTCCAGTCCTCTTTGATTTCTTAAAGGGGTATGGTATAAAACGTTTTCATGCACGAGGAGCCCTAAGGCATTTCTGGTTTGCTATGGGGTCACTTTCTCTCTTCATTGACCCTTTGAACCCAGCCACCATACTGTGAGGAAGGCCAGGTCACTTAGAGAAGCCTATTGTCAAAGATAAACAAAGCTAGACATCAGTGAAAGATATGAAAACATTTTATGCAGTCAGTCCTGACAGTAGGGGAAAGTGCTGGACTCCGTTCTGATTTGTGCAGAGATAGTTGGGGATTTAAAGGGAAAAGGAAAGAGTAGAGATGGGGAGGGAGCAGAGCTCAAGCAAAAAGTTACAGAGGGTTGGTGACTATATATGTGATTAGGCCAAGTGGGCCTGCTAGTTATCAATTTGTTGAAGTTCGGATTGTATCCTCCCACAGAGACTGGGAGTCAGAGACTCTATACTTCCTGATGATTACATTTCAAAGGAATGGCTTTCAGGTCATTGAGAAAGACACTCCTGATTTGTAGGATATACAGTTGGTCCGCAGTATATGCAGGTTGTGCATCCACAGGTTCAACCAACTGTGGATCAAAAATATTAAGAAAAACAAAAACAGGGATTTCCCTGGTGGCGCAGTGGTTAAGAATCCGCTTGCCAATGAGGGGACATGGGTTCGAGCCCTGGTCTGGAAAGATCCCACCTACCGTGGAGCAACTAAGCCCGTGCTCCACAACTACTGAGCCTGTGCTCTAGAGCCCACAAGCCACAACTACTGAGCCCACGTGCCACAACTACTGAGCCCATGGGCCACAACTACTGAAGCCCACACGCCTAGAGCCCGTGCTCCACAACAAGAGAAGCCACCACAATGAGAAGCCTGCACACCGCAACTAGAGAGAAAGTCTGCGTGCCCCAACGAAGACCCAGCACAGCCAAAAATAAATAACTAAGTAAATTTAATTAAAGAAAAAGAAAAGAAAAAACACCCCACTGAAAACAAGACTTTCCCTTTAAAAACAAAACAAAACAAACAAACAAACAAAAAACACACAACAATTCCAGGAAGTTCCAAAAAGCAAAGCTTGAATTTGTCACGCACCCTGGCAACTATTTACTTAGCATTTACATTTACATCCCACTTACATTTTATTAGGTATTATAAGTAATCTAGAGATGATTTAAAGTTTACAAGAGGATGTGCATAGCTTATATGGAAATACTATGACATTTTATATAAGAGTCTTGGGCGTCAGCAGTTATTGGTATCTGCAGGGCTCCTGGAACCAATCCCCACAGATACCAGGGACAACTGTACATCTCAAAAGGACAGAGGAAGGTATCACAATTGTAAGCCCTATTTAGTAAATGCTATAAGAAAGGGAAGGCTGAGGCCTTTCCTCAGGTGTTGGCAAGAACAGTCTTTAAATTCTGGCAGCATTGAGGTTTCTCAGGCAGGCATTTTATCAATAATAGGGGCTGGAGTCACCCTAGGACACAGCCTTATGCTGCTAGAAGCCATGCTAGAGTTATGGCATCTCTTAGTGCAGGGGTTTGGACTAGAGTTCTGCTGTTCTCACCATGCACATAGGACCTGAGACCCCTGGCCCTCAGCGCCAGCCATGTTGAATGAGCCCGTTTACAAGCAGATCCTCCAGCTCCCAGTCAAGCTGTCCCAGCTAATGCTGTATGGAGCAGAGACGAACCTTCCCGCTGATCCCTGCCCAACTGCAGATCTGTGGGCAAAAGCAATAATTATTATTGTTTCAAGTCACAAAGTTTTAGGATGGTTTGTTATGCAGCAATAAATAATTAAACACCTGTTAAGTGTAACATATGTATCTATCAATTATCATGAAAGAAAAAAAAATCACTTAATAATTGAATTTTTTCTTGGTAATTTTTTATGCCTCCACTAGTCTCACCAATAGATTAAATTTTTTAACTTTGACAAGCTAAAATTACTTAATAATTGACGTTAACATTCCTTAAAAAAAAAAAAAAGAAAAAAGAGGCACTTTTGATGATGGAGATTAACAAAGAAAGACAAATACTGTATGATATCACTGATATGTGAAATCTAAAAAAATAATAATACCAAAACCAAACTCCTAGATACAGAGAACAGATTGGTGGTTGCCAGATGTGGGCAGCAGTGGGTAGGTGAAATGGGTGGAAAAAATGGGTGGACAAAAGGTACAAACGTCCAGTTATAAAATAGATAAATTACGGGGATATAATGCACAACATGGTGACTATAGTTAACTATACCATATTGTGTATTTGAAAGTTGCCAAGAGAATAAATCTTAAAATTTCATGTCACACACACAAAAAATTTGTACCCATGTGTGGTTATAGATGTTAACTAAACTTGTGATAATCATATATATGTATATATATATATATATACACACACACACACACACACACGCACATATATTAAATCACTATGTTGTACACCTAAAACTAATACAATGTTGTATATCAATTTTATCTCAATTTTAAAAAGAATTTTAAAAAAAGAGAAATCAATCTCGGTTATTCCAGAGGTTTGGTTCTTGGGGTCTGATTATTCTTTCACTCATTTATTCATTCATTCATTTAGCCAGAGATCCTGCCATCCATCCACTCAAATATTCAGCAAATGTTTAGTGAGTGCCTACTATGTGTCAAGTACTTTGCCAAACACTGAAGATACAGTAGTGAATGGTATATGCATGGTCTCTGCCCTCAAGAGCTTATGATCTCATGGGAAAAACAGACCTAGAACAAGTAATTATCAAGTGTGAATATGTTACAAAAAAAAAGAAAGTCAGGGAACTATAGGATTGCATCCCAGAAGACCTTTCCCAGGCACAGGGGCAGGAGTGCCTGGGTGGTTGGAGGTGGACAAAGGTTTTCCCTTCTTCCCCTTCATTTCCCTGAGGAGAAATCTAAAAGTCATAACTAGAAGAAGGAAAGGGTTCATTTCAGGTAGAGGACAAAGCTTTTTCAAAGACCTTGAATTGGGAAAAAGCATGGGTGGTTCAGGGAGTTGTAGGAATATGAATGTGGTTGAAGTGTAAAAAGCAAGAGGAACAGGAGGTATGGATAGAGATGAGGTCAAAGCTCTGGTTAAGATTTTGGACTTGATGCTAAAGGTGATTGGATGCCACTTAAGGTTTTAGGGTGAGGAGAACAGTGACACTCTGTCTCCAAAACCTAGAACAGTGTTTATCACTTAACAGTAGTTCAATTAATATTCATTTAACTAAACACCTAGTTTGACTTCAAGGCCACCACTGAATTCTGTGGGGCCCAGTGCTCCTAAGATGAAATTGACCAGGCTGATCAGACTGATTTCCTCAGTTTTCATTAAAAAAATGCAAACCCTTGCATAGCACAGGGAACTATACTAAATATTTTGTAATAATCTGTAAGGGAAAAGAATCTGAAAAAGAACATATATATATATATATGTGTGTATAAAAAACTGAATCACTTTGTTGTACACATAAAACTAACACAACATTGTAAATCAACTATACTTCAGTTAAAAAAAAGAAAAAAAATACAAACCCTCCCAGTCATTTCTCTCTTGAGTTACTTTGGCCAGGATGAAATATCCTTCTCCTTCATGACCACCAAATCCTTGTGCGCTCTGGAACTCCCAGCATTTCCTCATATCCCCCAGGCTTCAAGGCCAGGAGCAAGGGCTGTGTCCTCTCTGCTGCCCCCTGTGCCCACTGAACACTTGCTCTTCCATCCTCAGGTCATCGAAGCCCATCCCCTAACCCCATGGTCTCCATTTTTCCCCCCTCAGGAAAAGGCAACATCATTCTTCCAGTTGACTAGGCCAAAAAACTTTGGAGTCATCCTTGATTGCTCTTTTTCTCACCTTCTCCATCCAATCCACCAGCTCAGTCTTCACTTACTCAAAATCCATCCACCTCTCAGCTCCTCCATTGCCAGTCCTCTGATCCAAGCTTCCATCTTCTCTTACCAGCATCCTTGCAATGTCCTTCCATCCGGCCTTCCTGCTTCTGTCTTTCCTTTTACCACAATTTCTTGTTAACATAGAAGCTGTGATGGTTAAGTTTATGTGTTATCGTGGCTGGGCCACTGTGCCTAGATATTTGGTCAAACACTATTTAGGATGATTCTGTGAGGGTGTTTATGAATGAGATTTACATTTAAATTGGTGGACTTTAGGTAAAGCAGATTGCTCTCCATAAGAAAACCACATTTCCAAAAGATACCTGCACCCCAATGTTCATTGCAGCACTATCTACAATAGCCAAGATATGGAAGCAACCGAAATGTCCATTGACAGATGAATGGATAAAGACGATGTGGTATGTACATACAATGGAATGTTACTCAGCCCTAAAAAAGAATGAAATAATGCCATTTGCAGCAACATGGATGGACGTAGAGATTATCATACTAAGTGAAGTAAGTTAGACAGAGAAAGACAAATATCATATGATATTGCCTACATGTGGAATCTAAAAATAAAAGATGATACAAACGAACTTATACACAAAACAGAAATAGATCCACAGACATAGAAAACAAATTTATGGTTACCAAAGGGGAAGGGGGAGGGAGGGATAAATTATGAGTTTGGGATTAACATATACACACTACTACATATAAAATAGATAGTAAGGACCTACTGTATAGCACAGGGAACTGTACTCAATATTTTGTAATAACCTATAAGGGAAAAGAATCTGAAAAAGAACTTATATACAAAACTTATATAACTAAATCACTTTGCTGTACACTGAAACTAACACAACATTGTAAATCAACTATATTTCAATAAAAATTTTTTTAAAAAGGAAAAAAATAATTTAAAAAAAGACTGGATGAGATCACCTTGGGAGTAAATGTGCAGAAGAGGAGAAGAGGTTCCAAAACTCTTTGCTTTTCCTCTTGGTCCCCAGGGAGTGCTCTTAGTAGCAGGAGCTGCTAGCTAGTTTGAGCCTCATGGATCAGCAAAAGGGGTAGGTGGAGGGGGCAGAGGTTTCCACATGTCAGTAGGAGCTCCAGTAGAGGGACAAAGTGGGTACTTATTAAGGTTAAAAATTTAAAGATTTTACATTGAGTTTGTACATTTTACTTTCTGTCAGTTTTTAAAAGCAACTTTATTGAGATACAATCCATATACCATACAATTCACCCATTTAAAGTATACAGTTCAGTTGTTTTCAGTACATTCACAGTTATGCAACAAACCAAAATCTGTTTAGAGCACTTTCATCATCCCATGAGGAAACCCCATACCCATGAGCAGTCTAACGCCTCCAGCCCTAGGCAACCACTAACTTACTTTCTTTTTTATTTTAAATTTATTTAATTAATATATTTTTGACTGTGTTCGGTCTTTGTTGCTGCATGCAGCCTTTCTCTAGTTGCGGTGAGTGGGGGCTACTCTTCGTTGCAGTGCGCAGGCTCTAGGTGCACGGGCTCAGTAGTTGTGGCTTGTGGGCTCTAGAGCACAGGCTCAGTAGTTGTGGTGCATGGGCTTCGTTGCTCCGTGGCATGTGGGATCTTCCCGGACAAGGGCTCAAACCCGTGTCCCCTGCATTGGCAGGCAGATTCTTAACCACTGCACCACCAGGGAAGTCCCTCTATTTCTTCTTGATTCAGTATCACTAGTTTGTGTCTTTCTTGAAATTTGTCTACTTCATCTAGGTTATCTAATTTATTGGCATACAATTATTCATAATATTCCCTTATAATGATTTTTATTTCTGTAATATTGGTAGGAATGATGTTCCCTTTTGATTCTAGTAATTTTTTTTTTTTTTGGCTGCACTACGCAGCTTGCAGGATCTCAATTCCCCAGTCAGGGATTGAACCCAGGCCCTCAGCAGTGAAAGCACAGAATTCCAACCACTGGACCACCAGTGAATTCCCTGATTCTAGAAATTTGAGTCTTCTCTTTTTTTGTTGATCAGTCTAGCTAAAGGTTTGTCAATTTTGTTGATCTTTTTAAAGAATTACCTTTTGGTTTAATTAATTTTCTCTATTTTCTATTTCAGTAATTACGCTCTAATATTTATTTCCTTACTTCTTGCTTTGGGTTTAGTTTGAGCTTTTCCTAGTTTCTTAAAGTGCAAAGTTAGGTTAATTTGTGATTTTTTTTTCTTAATGTAGATATTTACAGCTATACATTTCCCTCTGTGCACTGCTTTGGTTATATCTCATATGTTTTGGTATATTACTTGTTTGTTTCTGTTCATCTCAAAATATTTTTTAACTTCTTTTGAGATTTCTTCTTTGACTACTTATTTATGAGTATGTTGTTTAATTTTCACATATTTGTAAATTTCCTAGCTTTGTTACTGATTTCTAATTTCATTCCTTTGTGGTTGCAGAACATACTTTGTATGATTGAATCTTTTTAAATTTGAGACTTGTTTTATGACCTACCATGTGGTCTATCCTGCAGAATGGTTCTTGTGTGCTTTAAGAATGTGCATTCTGCTATTGTTGGGTGGTGTCCAATAGATGTTTCTTAGGTCTAGTTGATTTATAGTGTTATTCAAATCCATTTTCTTGTTGACCTTTGGCCTGCTTGCTCTATTCATTATTGAAAGTGAGCTATTAGTCTCCAAATATTATTGTTGAATTGTATATTTTTCCTTTCAATTTTGTTAGGTTTTGCTTCATGTATTTTGTGGCCCTGTTGTTAGATGCACATATGTCTATAATTGTTATATTTTCCTGATAGATTGACCCTTGAATCATTGTAAAATGTTCTCCTTTATTTCTAGTAACACTTTTTTTTTTTTTGGTTTGTTCTAAAGTCTATTACTCTTTTATTAGCATAGCTACTCCACTTTTCTTATGGTTACTCCTTACATGATACATCATGTATATCTATGATAGATATGATCTAAATCATATATGCCTAAATAATTCACATATACATATACATGTATGAATTACTTAGATTATGACCAATGCAGGCATGTCAAATCAGTGGAGAGATTATATACTACATGATGCTGGGACATTGCATAACTCTTTGGAAAAATTCAAATTAAGATTCCTATCTTATATTATATGTTACCAAAATAAACTAAAACAGGAGTCTATTTTTTATCTATCGAATTGACAGAGACTTTTAAAAAGTTATAATGCCCAGTACTGCTAAGGAGACATAGAGAAGAAAGTAGTTTTATACTCTACTGTTGGAGTATAAAATGATAACAATCAAACTGGTCTTAAAACTTGAACATTATTATTTCATGCCTAGATATTTATTCTAATGAAAAAAATCATTAGTGTATGCAAAGATTTGACTACAAACACATTACTGTTTAAATAGTCCCAAACTGAAAAATATCTAAATGCTCAATAATTGGGTATTAAATAAATTATGATGCATCTACGTATATATAAATGTGGAATGAGAAACCCCTTAAAAATGTGAAAGAGAGGGCAGAGAGCAGAAGCAAGAAGAACTACAATCCTGCAGCCTGTAGATCAAAAAACCACATTCACAGAAAGACAGACAAGATGAAAAGGCAGAGGGCTATGTACCAGATGAAGGAACAAGATAAAACCCCAGAAAAACAACTAAATGAAGTGGAGATAGGCAACCTTCCAGAAAAAGAATTCAGAATAATGATAGTGAAGATGATCCAGGACCTTGGAAAAAGAATGGAGGCAAAGATCGAGAAGATGCAAGAAATGTTTAACAAAGACCTAGAAGAATTAAAGAACAAACAAACAGAGATGAACAATACAATAACTGAAATGAAAACTACACTAGAAGGAATCAATAGCAGAATAACTGAGGCAGAAGAACGGATAAGTGACCTGGAAGACAGAATGGTGGAATTCACTGCTGCGCAACAGAATAAAGAAAAAAGAATGAAAAGAAATGAAGACAGCCTAAGAGACCTCTGGGACAATATTAACGCAACAACATTCACATTATAGGGGTCCCAGAAGGAGAAGAGAGAGAGAAAGGACCCGAGAAAATATTTGAAGAGATTATAGTCAAAAACTTCCCTAACATGGGAAAGGAAATAGCCACACAAGTTGAGGAAACACAGCGAGTCCCATACAGGATAAACCCAAGGAGAAACACGCCGAGACACATAGTAATCAAACTGGCAAAAATTAAAGACAAAGAAAAATTATTGAAAGCAGCAAGGGAAAAACGACAAATAACATACAAGGGAACTCCCAAAAGGTTAACAGCTGATTTCTCAGCAGAAACTCTACAAGTCAGAAGGGAGTGGCATGATATACTTAAAGTGATGAAATGGAAAAACCAACAACCAAGATTACTCTACCTGGCAAGGATCTCATTCAGATTCGATGGAGAAATCAAAAGCTTTACAGACAAGCAAAAGCTAAGAGAATTCAGCACCACCAAACCAGCTCTACAACAAATGCTAAAGGAACTTCTCTAAGTGGGAAACACAAGAGAAGAAAAAGACCTACAAAAACAAACCCAAAACAATTAAGAAAATGGTCATAAGCACATACATATCAATAATTACCTTAAATGTGAATGGATTAAATGTTCCAACCAAAAGACACAGGCTTGCTGAATGGATACAAAAACAAGACCCATATATATGCTGTCTAAAAGAGACCCACTTCACACCTAGGGACACATACAGACTGAAAGTGAGGGGATGGAAAAAGATATTCCATGCAAATGGAAATCAAAAGAAAGCTGGAGTAGCAATACTCATATCTGATAAAATAGACTTTAAAATAAAGAATGTTACAAGAGACAAAGAAGGACACTACATAATGATCAACGGATCAATCCAAGAAGAAGATATAACAATTATAAATATATATGCACCCAATATAGGAGCACCTCAATACATAAGGCAACTGCTAACAGCTATAAAACAGGAAATCGACAGTAACACAATAATAGTGGGGGACTTTAACACCTCACTTACACCAATGGACAGATCATCCAAAATGAAAATAAATAAGGAAACAGAAGCTTTAAATGACACAATAGACCAGATAGATTTAATTGATATTTATAGGACATTCCATCCAAAAACAGGAGATTACACTTTCTTCTCGAGTGCACACGGAACATTCTCCAGGATAGATCACATCTTGGGTCACAAATCAAGCCTCAGTAAATTTAAGAAAATTGAAATCATATCCAGCATCTTTTCTGACCACAACGCTATGAGATTAGAAATGAATTACAGGGAAAAATACGTAAAAAACACAAACACATGGAGGCTAAACAATACATTACTAAATAACCAAGAGATCACTGAAGAAATCAAAGAGGAAATCAAAAAATACCTAGAGACAAATGACAATGAAAACATGACGATCCAAAACCTATGGGATGCAGCAAAAGCAGTTCTAAGAGGGAAGTTTATAGCTATACAAGCCTACCTCAAGAAATAAGAAAAATCTCAAATAAACAATCTAACCTTACACCTAAAGGAACTAGAGAAAGAAGAACAAACAAAACCCAAAGTTAGCAGAAGGAAAGAAATCATAAAGATCAGAGCAGAAATAAATGAAATAGAAACAAAGAAAACAATAGCAAAGATCAATAAAACTAAAAGCTGGTTCTTTGAGAAGAAAAGCAAAATTGATAAACCTTAACCAGACTCATCAAGAAAAAGAGGGAGAGGACTCAAATCAATAAAATTAGAAATGAAAAAGGAGAAGTTACAACAGACACCGCAGAAATAAAAAGCATCCTAAGAGACTACTACAAGCAACTCTATGCCAATAAAATGGACAGCCTGGAAGAAATGGACAAATTCTTAGAAAGGTATAACCTTCCAAGACTGAACCAGGAAGAAATAGAAAATATGAACAGACCAATCACAAGTAATGAAATTGAAAATGTGATTTAAAATCTTCCAATAAACAAAAGTCCAGGACCAGATGGCTTCACAGGTGAATTCTATCAAACATTTAGAGAAGAGCTAACACCCATCCTTCTCAAACTCTTCCAAAAAATTGCAGAGGAAGGAACACTCCCAAACTCATTCTATGAGGCCACCATCACCCTGATACCAAAACCAGACAAAGACACTACAAAAAAAGAAAATTACAGACCAGTATCACTGATGAATATAGATGCAAAAATCCTCAACAAAATACTAGCAAACAGAATCCAACAACACATTAAAAGGATCACACACCATGATCAAGTGGGATTTACCCCAGGGAGGCAAGGATTTTTCGCAAATCAATCAACGTGATACACCATATTAACAAATTGAAGAATAAAAACCATATGATCATCTTAATAGATGCAGAAAAAGCTTTTGACAAAATTCAACACCCATTTATGATAAAAACTCTCCAGAAAGTGGGCATAGAGGGAACCTACCTCAACACAATAAAGGCCATATATGACAAACCCACAGCAAACATCATTCTCAATGGTGAAAAACTGAAAGCATTTCCTCTAAGATCAGGAACAAGACAAGGATGTCCACTCTCGACACTATTATTCAACATAGTTTTGGAAGTCCTAGCCACAGCACTCAGAGAAGAAAAATAAATAAAAGGAATCCAAATCGGAAAAGAAGAAGTAAAGCTGTCACTGTTTGCAGATGACATGATACTATACATAGAGAATCCTAAAGATGCTACCAGAAAACTACTAGAGCTAATAAATTTGGTAAAGTAGCAGGATACAAAATTAATGCACAGAAATCTCTTGCATTCCTGTACACTAATGATGAAAAATCTGAAAGAGAAATTAAGGAAACACTCCCATTTACCATTGCAAAAAAAGAACAAAATACCTAGGAATAAACCTACCTAGGGAGACAAAAGACCTGTATGCAGAAAACTATAAGACACTGATGAAAGAAATTAAAGATGATACAAACAGATGGAGAGATATACCATGTTCTTGGATTGGAAGAATCAATATTGTGAAAATGACTATACTATCCAAAGCAATCTACAGATTCAGTGCAACCCTTATCAAATTACCAATGGCACTTTTTACAGAACTAGAACAAAAAATCTTAAAATTTGTATGGAGACACAAAAGACCCCGAATAGCCAAAGCAGTCTTGAGGGAAAAAAACGGAGCTGGAGGAATCATACTCCCTGACTTCAGATTATACTACAAAGCTACAGTAATCAAGACAATATGGTACAGACACAAAAACAGAAACATAGATCAATGGAACAAGATAGAAAGCCCAGAGATAAACCCACGCACCTATGGTCAACTAATCTATGACAAAGGAGGCAAGGATATACACTGGAGAAAAGACAGTCTCTTCAATAAGTGGTGCTGGGAAAACTGGACAGCTACATGTAAAAGAATGAAATTACAACACTCCCTAACGCCATACACAAAAATAAACTCAAAATGGATTCGAGACCTAAATATAAGACCAGACACTATAAAAGTCTTAGAGGAAAACATAGGAAGAACACTCTTTGACATAAATCACAGCAAGATCTTTTTTGATCCACCTCCTAGAGTAATGGAAATCAAAACAAAAATAAACAAATGGGACCTAATGAAACTTCAAAGCTTTTGCACAGCAAAGGAAACCATAAACAAGACTAAAAGACAACCCTCAGAATGGGAGAAAATATTTGCAAACGAAGCAACGGACAAAGGATTAATCTCCAAAATACATAAACAGCTCATGCAGCTCAATATTAAAGAAACAAGCACCCCAATCTAAAAATGGGCAGAAGACCTAAATAGACATTTCTCCAAAGGAGATATACAAATGGCCAAGAAGCACATGAAAAGCTGTTCAACATCACTAATTATTAGAGAAATGCAAATCAAAACTACAATGAGGTATCATCTCACACCAGTTAGAATGGGCATCATCAGAAAATCTACAAACAACAAATGCTGGAGAGGGTATGGAGAAAAGGGAACCTATTGCACTGTTGGTGGGAATGTAAATTGATACAGCCACTATGGAGAACAGTATGGAGGTTCCTTAAAAAACTAAAAATAGAATTACCATATGATCCAGCAATCCCACTCCTGGGCATATACTGAGAGAAAACCATAATTCAAAAAGACACATGCACCCCAATGTTCATTGCAGCACTATTTACAATAGCCAGGTCATGGAAGCAACCTAAATGCCCATCGACAGAAGAATGGATAAAGAAGTTGTGGTACATATATACAATGGAATATTACTCAGCCATAAAAAGGAACGAAATTGGGTCATTTATTGAAACGTGGATGGATTTAGAGACTGTCATACAGAGTGAAGTAAGTCAGAAAGAGAAAAACAAATATCGTATATTAACGCATGTATGTGGAATCTAGAAAAATGGTACTGATTAACTGGTTTGCAGGGCAGAAGTTGAGACACAGATGTAGAGAACAAACTTATGGGCACCAAGGGGGGAAAGCTGCAGGGGGGGGGATGGTGGTGTGATGAATTGGGTGATTGGAATTGACATGTATACACTGATGTGTATAAAATTGATGACTAATAAGAACCTGCTGTATAAAAAAAAAAGTGAGATTCTTTAATGGTATGGGAAGATTATTATGATATAGTAAATGAAAAAAAGGTTACAAAATGGTATGTACAGTTTAACTTCACTTTTATTAAAATAATACATAATATGTATATGCAAAAAAAAAATGACCCAAAGGTTAATTAACAATTATGTCTGAGAGTATTCAACATTATGGGTTTTTTGTTAACTTTGTGCTTCTTCTCCTCTCTTCTTCCCCATGATTTTCTATAATATCCTGTCTTATTTTTTTACTAAGAAAAAGGAAGAATGATTTAAAAATTCATTAAGATGTTAAGATGTGGAGATACACACACACACACACACACACACACACACACTGGAATACTACTCAGCCATAAAAAAGAATGGAATTTTGCCATTTGCAGCAATGCTGATGGCCTTGGAGGGTATTATGCTAAGTGAAATAAGTCAGACAAATACTGTATGATACCACTCATATGTGAAATCTAAAAAATAGAATGAACTAGTGAATTTAACAAAAATGCAGACTCAAAACTATAGAGAACTAGTGGTTACCAGTGGGGAAAGGGAAAGGGGGAGGGGCAATATAGGGGGAGGGGATTAAGAGGTACAATCTACTGTGTATGAAGTATGCTACAAGGATATATTGTACAACATGGGGAATATAGCCAATATTTTATAATAACTAAAAGTGGAGTATAACCTTTAAAAACTGTGTATCACTATATTGCACACCTGTAACATACATAATATTGTATATCAACTATACTTCAGTTTTTTAAAAAGATGTTATTTTTGCCTGTTAGTAAAGGCAAAGATGATTTCAAATGCAATACACAGTATTGGTAAGAATTTGGGGTAAATGAGCATGCACAAAATGTATGCTGCTAATGGTAGTATAAATTGTTACTAATGTCATTGGCACTGGCAACACAAATCAAAAGCCTTAAAAACAGAAGTATTTTCACTTCTAGGGGTTAAGGAAATCATTAGGGATGGATGCAAAAAATGCATATATAAACTCAAATGTCCATTTTTAGGTTCCTGGTTAAATAAAATTACACCTGTATGAGCAATATATATATTAAAAATCACACTGCAGGATACTTACTGACATAGAAGCCAGTATATTAAAGGCAAAACAGCCAATATTCTGTCCCATATAGTACTGATTTAATATGAAAATGTTTGTTTCCTAAAGCTACCGTAAGAAATTACCACAAACTGGATGGCTTAAAACAGCTGAAATTTATTCTACCACAGTTCAGGCCAGAAGTCCAAAATCAAGGTGTTGGCAAGGTTGGTTCCTTCTGGAGGCTCTGGAGGAGAATCTGTTCATGCTTCTCTCCTAGCTTCTGGTGGTTGCTGGTAATCCTTGGTGTTCCTTGGCTTGTAGCTGCACAGCACCAATCTCTGCTTATTGCCTCGTGGCCCTATTCCTTGTGTTTCTTATGTCCTCTCCTCTTCTTATAAGGACAACAGTCATTGGATTTAGGGCCCACCCTAATCTAGTATGACTGCATCTTAACTAGTTTTATCTGCCAAGATCCTATTTCCAATTAAGGCCACATTCTGAGGTTCTGGGTTGACATGAATTTTTGTAGGACACTATTCAACCCACTACATGTATATAACATACATATAAAAAGATTGGATAGCTACATGAACAGTATTTCAGGGTGGGTTTATGGATGATTTAAATATTTTTTTGTTTTTCTGCATTTTAAAATAAATAGCTTACTGTACTGAAGCTGCATTTATGTAGAGATTAAGTTCTAAATTTATTGAATGAGGTGAACATTACTTGTAGTCAAAAATTACTCTCCCCCCAAACCACTTTTTCCCCTCCTACAGCTCAAAATATACAGAATACATTATTTTATACATAGTGTATCTTCTCTCAAAAACATCCAACATAGCCAATTCTTCCTCCAGCACTGGAACATATTACTGATCCTCTGGGTGAGCACCAGATGAAGCTGTTGACTTGTGTTTACTATATTTTACAAAAAAGAAAGGTTTTCTAAAGCATGGCAGTATAGTTGAATGTGTTCAAGTTAAATGAGGGGTGATGAGACTCCACTGCTCTACTTTTGTTGTTTGCGGAAAAACAAATTTCTTTCTTATTTATAAAAAAACACTGCAAACAATAGTGATGAATTAGGAAAGACTCTAAGACCAAGGGAAAAAATAATTACTGATCTTCAAAATGGACTTAAGAGGTTAGGTATATCTCTGAGTCTTTCTGGATTTTTAAAGGTCCAGGGGAAGAAAACTTCAGGAAATAATAATATTGTGGATATAATTATAGCCAACTTCTGTCTCTTAAAAATTCTTCCACTTTCCTTTTAAAGATTTATGACTATGGTTTCTTTCATAACTGGAATAAGATAAATTATAAAAATAAAAAAACATTGTCATGTACAGAGGCTGACATCATGGGTAGTCAAAGAATATGTTTAATAAAAAATAATTAAACTTCCATTTGCTCTATAGAACATCATAGAAAGTAATTTAATAAATTACAAATGACTTTTTAAGACGTTTGCTCAACTACAGAAAGCAAATTCAGACTACACAAAACACAACTGGTAAATATTGCAAATGTCCAAAAGAAAAATTGGACTAAGACTTGAATCATGAAACCTGAAACAAGGGCTATAAATACAAGGCAATAACAGCTATAATTCTTTTAGTAACTACCAACACATACTTGGATATCCTTTCAACTGCAACTTTAGTATTATGTAATTCTACTGATTTCTTTTCTTATAACCCTTAACTTTACACAACCATGTTTGCATGTTTTTTTTAAGCTGATAGCTGGACAACTTTTCCCCAATCAGTACTAGATAGAAGTGTCTTGAAACCCAAGAGAATGTTTAAAGTTAATACTAGCCTTAATGCTTTGAAAACTGCAACTGCCTTATTACATAGAAAGAGAATCACTAAGATGTTAACCAAATTCATTTGATCATAATTAGGAAAATACTTTATCTCATAAATTTAATATAAATTAGATTTTAGTGACAAGATCTAGGGCTTTTTTCCCCTTTATTTTAAATTGGAGACAGAAAAGAATGAAGGTCATGTGGGTATAACTAGGGGGAGAGAAGGGAAATGTGGATGGTGCTGAAATACTTTACCGGCAAACTAAGTTAACTGTGTTTGACAAACTTTGGCTATCTCATAGGTGTATTCTAGTTAAACAAAGGTGCAGTACTGCAAAGGGAAGATACTAAATACGTAATATATCATTTTCATGATGAAGAATTACTACCCACTTCTCCTGGAAGGGCATTATAGTGACTATTGCTAAGACATTGCATAAAGGACTATCAATTCAAAGTACTATTTCGGGAAAATACAAAAATCAATACAATCCCAGTGGAACTTATATAATTTTGTAAATACATATAACACTGTCTCTCTAATAAGGGGTTAGTTATTTTACATACAGAAACATAATTTACTGGTAAAGGTCTTGGGAAATCCAATATAATTGCTTAATTCATGACAAAGCAATAGAGTTCTATCAAAACATACTAGTTATTTTTTCTCTGGGAGAGAAGTGGGGTACTTTTCCCCTGGCAAACTTTATCACTGACTTATTTAAGTACCAGAAAAACGCCAACACTTATCTCTCCTTAGGATGTAAATGATATTTTATTTCCAATTCAGTTCTAATTGTTTTAAAAGTATATGAAGGTGAACCTGGACCTCTACCTTGTCAGAATAATAGCAGCTTTAGCAGGAGAAATTGTATCACAAATCAAACATCAGACAAATTTTACATGGTAAAGGGTTCTAAGAAATTGATCAGAAGCCTTGGGCTTCATTTTTTGTGGTTCATAGGAGTAACGTATATTTTTTTGAGATTATTCAAAGTGCATTTTCAAAATGGGCAACTCAGTATATTTAATATAAACTGATAACCCAACACTGATTCTGGGCAACATTTAGTCTGCTTATACCTAGAAACTCAAAATGAATTGAGATTATCTGCATATTACTTTACCCTATTATCTGTTAATTCTGGAATATTTCCATGACGTAAAACACAAATAGAAATCTACACAAATAAAGCAAACAAACAATTTCTTTTACATGAAGTATGCTGTGTTGAAAGTTCTTTTCAGTGGCATTTCATGAGTTTGCCTTTTCTGAACCCTGGAAACAGACATTACTCATCTGAGACAATTATTTCTAATAGGAGGCCAAACTTTGAAGAGCTGAAACTAAATATGTCTAGAGGGTGCCAAAGTTACATGACACAGGATTATTTCATGACTTAATTTTACTGATTTTAAGAGTTAAGCTCAGCAAAAAGCAAGTCATATTTCTTGCCAGATTAACATGATATATAGGATGTGTTTAAAAAACCCCTGAAAACAAGTATAGAATTAGAAACGAATGTAAACTTCCTAAACTAACTCAGCTGAGGTAACAGGTAGCCAGTTAAATTGGCTGATTGGGAAACTTATTTCTTCTTTAAAACACACTTGTACCTGAATTGGAAATATCAGCAGTGCATCACAACACTAGAGCATTTTCATGTAATTAAAGCAATGGATGGTGATGTAGATTCTACAGCTTTCATGACATTCATTAGCTGCCCAAATTATTGCTGAGTTTTGATCTGTAAATTATAGGTGTCAAGGAGGCTGTAAAACTATATTCAAATTAAATCAGTAATATGCATAAAGTATTCTGTGTTCACTGCAAATATATTAAATATACAACTCTTATTGAGCATAATTTTCATAAAATTAACCCCCAACAAAATTATAATGCCTTTTGTTGTAATTTTACACCTTTATGTATTTGATAGTACATACGAGTTCAGAAACTTATGAATCTTAAGAAATAGTACATGCAAAACGTCTCTGAAAGCAGTTTGCACTTCTAAACAAATAACTGAAATGTTCAGTCAGTAAGTTATTGATGCACTCAACACTGGGGTATTTACAATTAATAATTAAAGAAAAAAAAATCCAAAATCAGTTCATAATTTAAGTGCAGTCTGGGAATCAGTCTTCATTACTAGAATCTGAATCCTCGGATGACGATGGTGTACTATCAGATCCAGATGAAGCATCGGCTTTCTCTGAACCCTCATCTGTGCTGTTTTCATTGAGAGGACTCGGTTCAGTTCCCCCTTTGTCTTCCTGATCTCTAACTCTGGAATCTTCTTCCTTTACTTCTACAGACTTAGACGAGCCTAAGTCACTGTTTTTATTTTTCTGTACATCAAAAGTATTGGACTGGGACAAAGTTGGAATATGAAGATTAAGGCCTGGAGTGAGAAGCATCCCTGGATAAAGTATATTAGATAGTAATAGTGGGTTAAGAGCTAACGGGTTGGCAGCTGCAGCTGTACTTAATGCAGCAGTAGAGGATGTTGAAGGAGAACTTGACACAGAGTTTTCACCACTATTCTCTGAATTTTGGCTCTCTGTCCTTTCTTTTTTTCCTTCTAGCTCCTTAGAGTCATTTCCCTTTTTTTCTTCTGTTCCAGATTCTGTAGGCTTTGTCAGGAGTCCTCCCATGCCCAACAGATTTGGCAATCCAGTCATTCCTGACAGCAGCATGGGGAACATGGCAGCCACGTTTTTAGCTTCTCCTCCAGAAGAAAGGCCAGCAGGCATTCCCATCAGCCCTGCGGTTACTTGCAGTGACTGCAAGTTTTGTAGGTTTTGTTGTAAGGCCTGAAGGGTTGTGAGGTCCACACCTGGAAGTAATCCATTGGCTAATAAAGGATTGCCTGAAATACTGGTGGCAGTGGCAGCTGCTGCTGCCGCAGTGGCCTTTGCAATTCCACTTTTAGGCCGTCTCCCTCGCCTGCTTACTTCCTCTCTCACAACGGGACCAGTGAGAATACGTTCATACATACTTTCTGGAAGAAATCCCTAAAAAAAAAATCCATCAATAATAACCATTTTCAAATAAAATCAATAGCTATTAGTTTGTGATACAAATAAGCTATTAAAAATAGGTAATCATTCATAAACTTATTCTGTATTGATATAACATAACCAACTATGAGAGAGATAACCCAATCTCATCTTAGTATAAGCAGTGGCTTGAAACAGCTCTTCCTCTCATTTTATCTTAAGGGGGCAGAAAGAGGTCTCTGGCCCTCTTTTATACTGTGCGGCATAAGTTAGTAGAATAGTTCTGGAAAACAGAAGGTCCAAAGAAATTTTTTCATGAGGGTTATTACTGCCATGCCCTTACATTTTTCACATCACCAATTGCTCTAGAAGACTAAAGAAGTGCCCCTCTTCTAATCTGGAAGAACAATAAGGAAAGGACAGAAGAAGTAAGTAAAGATTAAAATGAGATGCTTCATATGACTCTTTCCTGACTATCACTTTGGGAGTAAAGGAGACAGAGCCAAGCCGAAAAAGATAATCAACCGGGGGAAAAAAATCACTTGGCTCACAACAGCAGTAGCACCTGCAGACTGGGAAGCACCAAGTCCAGGGCAATGGAGGGCAACCTATGCTACTTTCTTGAAATTCTCCCATGATTTTCTCGGGCTCAAAACTCCTAGAAGTAAAAAACAAACAAATGAACCAAAATTCCTAACAGTTTTAGGAGTTTAGAACCACTAGACCAGCACTGTCCAATAGAAATAATGTAAGCCACATATGTAATTTAAAATTTTCTAGTAGCCACAATAAAAGGTAAAACAGAAATACGTGACACAAATTTTAGCAATATAGTCTATTTAACATAACAAAAACATTGTCATCTCAATATGTAATCTATGAATATTATTGAGATATTTTATATTCGTTTTTCCAAACTAAGGCTTCAAAATCCAAAAACAGTGCTTCACACTTACAACACTTCCTACTTCAGACTAGCCACATTTCAAGTGCTCAATAGCCACATGTGCCTGGTGGCTACCACTTGTGACACTGTAGCTCTAGACAGTGGTTTAAAAGACTCTCATGGGGGGCTTCCCTGGTGGCGCAGTGGTTGAGAATCTGCCTGCCAATGCAGGGGACACGGGTTCGAGCCCTGGTCTGGGAAGATCCCACATGCCGCGGAGCAACTGGGCCCGTGAGCCACAATTACTGAGCCTGCGCGTCTGGAGCCTGTGCTCCGCAACAAGAGAGGCCGCGATAGTGAGAGGCCTGCGCACCGCGATGAAGAGTGGCCCCCGCTTGCCGCAACTAGAGGAAGCCCTCGCATGAAACGAAGACCCAACACAGCCAAAAATAAAAATAAATTTAAAAAAAAAAAAAAAAAAAAAAGACTCTCATGGGACTATTTTTAAATTTTGTTTTGAACTGATCAACTTATTTGTTCTCTTTACAAAAGCATTAGGGTTCACTACAGAAAACACAACAACAAAAAAATACAAAGAAAAATATCATTCATAGTTTCACTGTTCAGAGATAACCACTGCTAACATTTCAGGATGTGTGCTTCCATCTTCCCCTTGTGCATACAAACAGATTTTACAATTCTCTTCACCTCTTTTCTAAAATAAAAAAAAAAAAAATAGAATCATACTGAACATAGGTTTACTGCCTGTCTTTTTCATTCAGACACCTGTAGACATAATAGCTATTATTTATTCAGCACTTACCACATGGTTAGGCTTTGATACTGCAAGAGCTTAACTACTACCCCATTTAACAATACTGTGAACTTTTTCTCCCTTGTCATTAGATGTTCTTTTAAGATATAATTTTTAAAATAGTTGCAGTTTTTCAATATATTGATGGACCATTGGTATATTCCCAATTTTTATTACTGTATTATGATGAATAACCTTACATATATATATCTTTCCCCATCTTTGTTTTCTTAATATGCCTTTTAATCAATCAATTAATTAATTAGGCCACGCTGCGCAGCATGTGGGATCTTAATTTCCCAACCAGGGATCGAACCCATGCCCCCTGCAGTGGAAGCGCAGAGTTCTAACCACTGGACTGCCAGAGAATCCCGCCCCCGCCGCCCAATATCTTTGACTATTCGTTGTGGCATTGCTCAAATAGTACCTTAGAGATTAAAACACACACAAATCAGTATATATTGATTCTGCATTCTAACTCAACAGCATCTGAGAAATCTGTAACATATTCTGCAAAACAAAAATTATGAACTAAAAACTATCTTCACATGTTCTTGGACTATTTTGTTAATTTTTAAAAATAAATTTATTTATTTTTAATTTTATTTATTTATTTATTTATGGCTGTGTTGGGTCTTCGCTGCTGCGCGTGGGCTTCTCACTGTCATGGCTTCCCTTGTTGCAGAACATCAGCTTTAGGCGTGAGGGCTTCAGTAGTTGTGGCACATGGGCTCAGTAGTTGTGGCTCACGGGCTCTAGAGCACAGGCTCAGTAGTTGTGGTGCACAGGCTTAGTTGCTCCGCGGCATGTGGGATCTTCCTGGGCCAGGGATCGAACCTGTGTCCCTTGCATTGGCAGGCAGATTCCTAACCACTGCGCCACCAGGGAAGCCCTATTTTGTTAATTCTTAACTTAAAATTTAATCTAAGTTATCATTAAATGGCATCTAATTTTAAAAATGATGTCTGAATTAGTATTTATGAAATACTCACAGACTGCTTAACAACATCTCCCCATTCAGGAGCTACTCCATATTCTGTATTTTCTTTCAGGAACCGACATAAATCTTTCAGAGGGGGAGCAAAGGCACCTCCAACCTATAAATGAAAAACAGATTGTTAGACACTTAAAACCACTATTAAATATGAAGACATTTCTTGCTTTTATTCTGTGCTGTACAGTTTATTTCTTTTTTTTTTTTTAAATATTTTATTTATTTATTTATTTATTTATGGCTGTGTTGGGTCTTCGTTTCTGTGCGAGGGCTTTCTCTAGTTGTGGCAAGCGGGGGCCACTCTTCATCGCGGTGCGCGGGCCTCTCACTATCGCGGCCTCTCTTGTTGCGGAGCACAGGCTCCAGACGCGCAGGCTCAGTAGTTGTGGCTCACGGGCTTAGTTGCTCCGCGGCATGTGGGATCTTCCCAGACCAGGGCTTGAACCCGTGTCCCTTGCATTGGCAGGCAGATTCTCAACCACTGCGCCACGAGGGAAGCCCTATTTCTTTAAAACACATGTATTCTTTGAACCACTTTTGACAATCTTTATTACATTAAAAAGGACTACCACAGTCCACAAGAACTATTAATATACTATATAAACATGTGCTAATGTAAATTTTAAATGTTTTTTTTTCTTTTAAATTAATTAATTAATTAATTATGGCTGCACTGGGTCTTCGTTGCTGCGGGCAGGCTTTCTCTAGTTGCAGCGAGTGGGGGCTACTCTTCGTTGCGGTGCGCAGGCTTCTTACTGTGGTGGCTTCTCTTGTTGCGGAGCACGGGCTCTAGGTGTGTGGGCTTCAGTAGTTGTGGCACACAGGCTCAGTCGTTGTGGCTCGTGGGCTCTAGAGCGCAGGCTCAGTAGTTGTGGTACATGGGCTTAGTTGCTCCGCAGCATGTGGGATCTTCCCGGACCAGAGATCGAACCTGTGTCCCCTGCATTGGCAGGCGGATTCTTAACCACTGTGCCACCAGGGAAGTCCCTTAAATGTTTTGAGTTACTGGAACAGTAAAATAAATAACTACCGTTTACTGTGAAATTACTATGCTGGGTAGGCAGTGTAGCCTAGTTAAGAGTATACCCTTCGGAGTCAGACTTACCACTTACATGAACTAGGGCAAATCAGTAAATCTCTTTGAACCTCAGTTTTCTGATCTGCAAAATGGAGATAACAACAACACCTCCCTCATAGGGTTTTATGAAGATGAGATAATTCAAGTGCCTCAGCAAAGGTTCTGGCACATAATAAATATAAGCTATTATTATTATTATTATATTGCCAACTATTGTGCTAAGGACTTTAAAGTACATAATTTATTTTAGTACTCACTACATCCATTTGAGAATATATTATTTCTATTTTTCAAATGAAGGAACTAAGCCTCAGAGAAGTTATACAAGTTGCCTAAAGCTAGCTAGTAAGTGTCAGGATCAGCTTTCAAACTCAGCTCTCAAAAACCCATGCACTTATCTATTATGTAAACTGATACCCTCAAAGTATAAAAATATACATATCCCTTTAAATGTTTAAATGATTTGAACCTACCAATTTAATGTTCCTTTGGAGTCTAAAGATACTTCTTGAATAATTCCTTTTTCTACACCTTTTTGAATGAATACATACTATATCTTGTTAGGATATAGATAGGGTTTAATATGGCCAGTTATAATACCTATAGGTATTCTTATCTAGTATTTCCTATAGTCTTTACTTAGCCTCTCAAGTTTCTGTTGCCATCTCCTTTTTATTATGACCTCATTAAGCTCCAATTTAAACTGGAGGCCCTCTGTATGGTTTATGTGGATTCAGGAGGTGGATCTCTTCCTTAGTAACTGATCAATCCATAAGTCTGTACTCTAGAAACTCAGAACAATAAAGAAATCTACAAACTAAAGGAAATGAACAGGACTTTTAGCCGGTTACAACAATGAAAAATAAAATTTAGGGTGTTTAATGTTAAACCTAACAAGTACAAATTTAAAAAAATGGTTCCATTTCCTTAAAACTGGCTAAGAGAAATTTATTCATATCTAGAAATGCTAATTTCATTATAAGATGAAGTGCAAAGATTTGTAACACAATCTATGCAAGCATAAAATTAAGGAAAATGCAACTAAAATGTCATCTTGTTCTTCCCCTAATACATCTATGACATCACTTTAAAGCACTAACAAAAGCTGAATAAGCTATCTCTACAAAATTGGGGAAAAATCAGTATTAATTTTAATGAGTTAGGGCATACGATCATATTAAGCCAATTGTTATTTTAAAAGTGGTTTTCTTCCAATTTCAATATTTCTTCTGAGAAAGTCAAATGATTTCATGCATTTTTATACTAGCAGTGAGGTCATTTAACAGAGAGCAAGACAGAACTAGAGAATTAATGTGATCTATGTAGGGTAATTTAATTTGTGAGTGAAGGAACTCAAGGAGAAATTTGCTGTTCTTACTCTGAGGCCATTTCTTCTTTCTTACTTATTTTGTTGCTTGCTCATCAGAATAGAAAACAATAAAAACGTCAAAGCTGTGAACTTACAAAAGGGTGCCACAAGTGTTCTATCATTTACTATAGGAGGTAAAAGAGACATATACCAATCCAAACATAAAACAGACACAATTTGGGGAAACAAATGTTGAGCCACATTTGGTTCAGAAATAGACTCTGGAAAAACCTGACTCTTACCATTCATGAATCAATAAAGCAAGAAGGTAAACACAGGGGTACTATTAGTGTATAAGGTACCTTTGTTTAAGACATTTTATTTCCACCTATCAGAAAATTATGTAACATGCCCATTTTGATAGAACGAGACACTTAACAGCCAAATGATGGAAAATCACGTGATAAATATATAAATCTATAATGGCCATGATGAGAATAGTGTCCCCTTTCAACAGAGTTTCTCGACTTCTGCACTACAGACATTTTGGACTGGTGTTGTAGGGGTTGTCCCCTGTGCTGCAGGAGGTGTAGCGGCATTCCGGGCCTCTACCCACTAGATGCCACTAGCATCCTTCCCCTGCTCACCACCTCCCCAACACCCACCTCCTTACTCCAAAGTTGTGACTACCAAAGATGTCTCCAGACGTTGCTAAATGTCCCCTGAAGGACAAAGCTGCCCCCTTTTGAGAACCACTGACTTAGATGTAGTGCTCTTGCTCAGGGCCACTGCTTAGGCACAGATAGTGTAAACTAACTTGCTTATTTCATTCAACAGCTTAGACAAAGACGTGAGATTTGAAATTGGACTGCATAAAATTGTAGTCCATGTCTTTTCCCGCAAATCTGCTAGATTTAACCCAACCAGGTCTGTTAGAAAATACTGCATAACGAAATAGTGTTCTAGAGATCTCTTAAGCAGTGAATCAACATGAAAAATTAACAACAAATATATAAATACCTTTCTGGCATTTCTTCTGTTAATCAGCTGAACACGTTCTTCCCCAGTGAGACTATTCACATCTAGTTTATTGGGGTTTCTGCAACGATGCCTTTTTTGCTTGGGTCTCCCCTCGTGGAGCTGCATTCTCTAAAATATATGGACAAAGGAATGGCTTGAAAATCTTTAACTGTGCAACTAGTACAAATAAGCTGATCCAAGAAATTTAGTCATATAAAATTGAAGATATGTTATCGATAAGATATATTAATACAGTTGACCCTTGAACAGCATGGGTCTGAACTGTGCAGGCCCACTCATATGTGGATTTTCTTCAATAAGTATGTACTACAGGACTACACGATCCATGGTTGACTGCACCCAGGGATGCGGAACTGAGGACACAGAGGGCTAACTGTAAAGTCATACTCAAATTTTTGGCTGTGGGGGTGGCATGCATCAGTACTTCTGACCCCCATACTGTCCAAGGGTCAACTGTTTATATTATATATTGAAGATTTATATTATATCTTATATATATTCTATCACATATCTTCAATATATCATATTAAAGAATTTACCCCATAGCTAAATGATAAAAATATTTAAGGTTTAAATATTTTTATATTTATTAATAAAAATGCTGAATAAGACAATGTTACATGAACCTTTTCCTCAAATTATATATTTAAACAATTATTAATAATGATCAGTATTATCTTCTATATGGAAGTAGGCTCCTGAAATGAGGACATTGCTAGTTCTTTCCTTAAATGCCCTCAAAGATCACTGTATTTCTAGAGTGTTACTTGAAGGAGTTATCAATAATGCTGGAAGAGCCTCCTCTTTACATTTTCTCCTGATGAATTTCACCTGAAACATCAGCTTTTCTCAGTGCTCTGAAACCATTTATATGTGTACTACTGGCTTTCATTTCTCTTCATCTCACTAATAAACTTTATCTCTTTTTACATAATCCTCACAATACTCAAAGATACTATTCTTTTTTTAAAAAATGTATTCATTTATTTTGGCTGCTCTGGGTCTTTGTTGAGGCATGCAGGCTCTAGAGTGCGCGGGCAGGCTGTACAGCATGTGGGCTCAGTAGTTGCGGTGCGCAGGCTCTCTAGTTGCGGTATGTGGGATCTTAGTTCCCCGACCAGGGATCAAACGTGGGTCCCCCTGCGTTGGGAGCACAGAGTCTCCACCACTCGACCACCAGGGAAGTCCCCCAAAGATATTATTCTTATTTTACAAATGGGAATCAAGGTCATGCAGCTAGCAGGTGGCAATAGGTGGCAATAAAAACTCTTTCCACCAAACCATGCTGCTCACCTCTGTTAACAACTGTTAACAAAGTAGGGCTTGATGTCTGCAGTCATTTCTAAACAATTAGAAATTCCAACAGACTAAAACTCAAACTCTTCAGCATGGCATACCAGTCCCATCACAGCCTGGTCTGAATTCACCTTTTCTATCCAATTACTATTACCCGACTCATTCCCTCACATACTCTGGAATATCAGACTAGTCACTGTTTTATGACTATATCCTTTTTAGACTCTCTTCATAATTGTTCTATAATGCCTAGAGTATCCTCCTCTTAGCCTGCCTAGAATAAGTAGGCGTTTGACCAGTATTAACCTGGTCAAACGCCTACTTATTCTTTTATCATCCACCAGTCATATGTCAGCTCTATTTTCTATCTTTTCCCAGACACTTTGCCTGGGCAGAGTAATTATTCTTTTATCAGTTTCCATGGCAGTTTATACATACCACTGGTGTAGTACATATATCACGTTATGATCATTTTGTTGTAGAGATACCACAGCAAAGTGTGAGATCCAAGACACCAGTAATGTAAAGTGCCCTTGGGAAATCATACCAGTCGTTATCTTGTATTCTGTACTCCAACAAATGCTACTTATAACAATGTTTTAAAAGCTTAATAATAAAGTTATATAAAAAATTAGGACATGGGGCTTCCCTGGTGGCGCAGTGGTTGAGAATCTGCCTGCTAATGCAGGGGACACGGGTTCGAGCCCTGGTCTGGGAACATCCCACATGCCGTGGAGCAACTGGGCCCGTGAGCCACAACTACGGAGCTTGCGCGTTTGGAGCCTGTGCTCCGCAACAAGAGAGGCCGCGATAGTGAGAGGCCCGCGCACCGCGATGAAGAGTGGCCCCCGCTTGCCGCAACTAGAGAAAGCCCTCGCACAGAAACGAAGACCCAAAACAGCCAAAAATAAATAAATAAATACATAAATATTTTTTTTTTTAAAAAAAGCAAGATCAAGACACAAAGCTCTAAAAAAAAAAAAATTAGGACAAAATGTTTATTTGCAGTGAAAATGATGAACTGCTATAAGTTGAAAAAAAAGTAATAAAGATTCCTTTGCAGTGGTAAGAGAAAGGTATGACAATCTTCAGAGACTAGAGTATAACTGCCACGAGGGCAAGAACTTTATATTGTTCACTGTTTTATCCTAAATCCCTTTAAATAGTAACTAGCACATAATAGTTGCCCGATAAAAATTTACTGACTGAATAAATGAATGTTGTTTTCTAACATGTTAATAAGTATATGGTTAAACTAACAATTCTCATTATTTTTAGAATTGCAATACTCATTTTATGACTGCTCACCTTACTGACAACCCTTCCCCTCATAATTATAAGAGCTTTATTTGGCTTTTTTTTTAAATCAAAAGAATTAAGTGAAAGTTTATTTGAGAATTTGTGGCATCTTTTGAAAAAATTAGGGATATGAAAGGCATTCAAAAGCCAAGACTGAGGCTCCCTATTTTAGACTACCAGGTTACCTCTTGGGGACAATAATAGCAATGTAAAGTATTAAACTAAATATATATTACAGATACAAGTATATAAAAATATATATTACAGATACAGTCACATTCTAGGGACTGGAGCTTTTGTGGTTCTTTCGCATGAAAAAATAAGGTAATGAATTTTTTCTGTTAATAAAATAACAATCACTTTACCTTTATATAGCACTTTTAAGTCTCCAAAAGACTTTCATTTAAAATTTTTTAGATCATTGACTCAGTAAATATTTACAAGGAGCTAGATACCATCCTCTGTATCAGGAATTATGTGCTAAGTCCTGGGGATACAAGGTGAATAAGATAGCCCTTAAGAAGTTCATGGGGTAGGGGATGACTTCAATGGGTTATCCAATTAATCTTCATAATGGAAGCAGACAGAACAAGCCCACTAGCTTCACTGTACAGAGGATATGCCATTACTCTTTTACCTTATAAAATATATAGAAACATCAAGGGAGACTGATAGAAAATTTGGTACATCAGCATTTGACAGTAAAGCATTACAAACTTAAATAATAGATTTCTATGAGTAAGAAAGCCATATGCCCATAAGATAGTGAGTAGCAAGTATTTCAGAGGATAAGAAAAATGCAAATGAATATATCTGTTCTCATCTTTGACTAATATAAACCATGCATCTGAAGAGAACCAGAAGCTGTATTCTTATGAGATCTTAAGTGTAGTAGTTTGGACAGTGGATTTAAGACTTATTAGCTGCGTGGCCTTGCACTATTTACTGGGTTGGCCAAAAGGTTCATTTGGTGTTTTCCATAAGATGGCTCTAGTAGCACTTAGTTGTCTTTAACTTCATTCAAAACAATTTTGTTAGATTGTATTGTGACAGCTGTCATATCAGGGTGCATTTAAAAAAAAAACATCAAAATTGGTGAATTTTTGCGTAGCCATTTTAATACTGAAGGTGGAAGAAAAAAAGCAACATTTTCGGCATATTAAGCTTTATTATTTCAAGAAACGTAAAAACACAACTGAAACACAAAAAAAGATTTGTGCAGTATATGGAGAAAGGGCTGCGACTGATTGAACGTGTCAAAAGTGGTTATTTAAAAATATGCTTGGAGAGCTTACATTCAGACTTTAGTATTTTTTTTTTAAAGGAATTCCTTTTTATTTTTTAATTAATTTATTTATTTATTTTTGGCTGTGTTGGGTCTTCGTTTCTGTGCAAGGGCTTTCCCTAGTTGCGGCAAGTGGGGGCCACTCTTCATCGCGGTGCGCGGGCCTCTCACTATTGCGGCCTCTCTTGCTGCGGAGCACAAGCTCCAGACGCACAGGCTCAGTAGTTGTGGCTCACGGTCCTAGTTGCTCCGCGGCATGTGGGATCTTCCCAGACCAGGGCTCGAACCCGTGTCCCCTGCACTGGCAGGCAGATTCTCAACCACTGCGCCACCAGGGAAGCCCTCAAAAGTGGTTTGCAAGGTTTCGTGCTAGAGATTTCTCGCTGGATGGTGCTCCATGGTCGGGTAGACCAGTTGAAATTGACAGTGATCAAACTGAGACATAACTGAGAACAATCAACATTATACCACGCGGGAGACAGCGGACATACTCAAAATATCCAAATCAAGCGTTGAAAATCATTTGCACCAGCTTGGTTATGTGAATCGCTTTGATGTTTGGGTTCCATGTAAGTTAAGCGGAAAAAACCCTTCTTGATCGTATTTCTGCATGTGATTCTCTACTTATACGTAATGAAAACGTTCCGTTTTTAAAACAAATTGTGACGGGAGATGAAAAGCGGATACTGTACAACAATGTGGAACAGAAGAGATAGTGGGGCAAGCGAAGTGAACCACTACTAACCACACCAAAGTCTGTCTTCATCCAAAGAAGGTGATGCTGTGTATATGGTTGGATTGGAAGGAAGTCCTCTATTATGAGCTCCTTCCGGAAAACCAAACTATTAATTCCAACAAGTACTGCTCCCAGTTAGACCAACTGAAAGCAGCACTCAATGAAAAGTGTTCGGAATTAGTCAACAGAAAACACATACTCTTCCATCAGGATAACACAAGACTGCATGTTTCTTTGATGACCAGGCAAAAACTGTTGCAGCTTGGCTGGGAAGTTCTGATTCATCCACCATATTCACCAGACATTGCATCTTCAGATTTCCATTTATTTCGTTCTTTACAAAATTCTCTTAATGGAAAAAATTTCAATTCCTTGGAAGACTATAAAAGGCACCTGGAAGAGTTCTTTGCTTAACAAGATTAAAAAGTTTTGGGAAGATGGAATTATGAAGTTGCCTGAAAAATGGCAGAAGGTAGTGGAACAAAATGGTGAATATGTTGTTAAATAAAGTTCTTGGCGAAAATGAAAACTGCGTCTTTTATTTTTACTTAAAAACCGAAGGCACTTTTTGGCCAGCCCAATATTTTAAAATTCAGTATTTCCATTTCTTTATAAAGTTATAATGATGCCATTCTGATAAAGTTAGGGGGTGTTAAATTAGGTAATCCATGCTAAGTATAAAGCCAGGCACACAGCTAAGTCTCAATAAATGTTTACTATGATCATTTTTATTATTTTAAAATAAACTATTTGTGGGAAAAGATTGCAAGTTTTGTAACTTTACAACCTTCATTGGGTCTATGATAGTACTCTGTATATGAGAGATGGTTTTTATTACTTAAACACTTATTGAATGCAGAATGGAAAAATGGAAAATGATATTGTATTGTATCATGGGAAAGATGGTCATTATTTTTTTCTGCTAATTTTCCTGAATCTTGGGCAGAACACATAAGTGGGTGAGAGTTTATGCTTCATCATTATAGGTATGACCAATCATAGAGGTAAAATATACCGAGTTTTATAAGGCATCACCTACAGGAATAAAAGCTCCTAAATCTTCCACATAACCTGGGTGCTCCTTAAGCCATTTTTCCAAATCCTTTCTCTTCGGTGCATCATCGCCTGCAAGTCTTGTCCCATCTTTAAGATTAATAACTGGAACGGGACTTTCTGTATCAGGAATTCCTTGAGGTTGAGTATAGGATAGTGCTGGATTTATCCCTGTAGAAATCTGTGAGGTGGTTAAGCCTAAAGTAACCTGTAGAAAAACATCAAATGACAATTTTATTTCCATGCTTTAGCATTCTGATTTTGGTCCAATGAAGCAATTCTTTTTGAATGGGAAAAAAAAAGTTGTTTAAAGTTCTGCTAAATATTTCAAATTTAAAATTTTCATGAATCTTGGCCAGTGCTGGATTCTACTGAGATACAATCTAAAGCTATATAGTATACTCCTAATTTTCTAGTTATCTTTATTATTCTACAAAACATTCACGAACAGCAATATGTATATTTACTAGAATTGAATTTTGGACTCAAGGATCAGTAGTTTTTAAGCATTACTTTACTTACATGATTAGGTGGTTTATTTCTGTTGAAAAAGAGGATGTCAACACCTTCTACATTCTTCCTCCTTCCCCGCCTTTTTTTGACTACAGGCTGGTTGTCTAATAAAACTCCATTGGCACCAAGGGTTGATTGAATGGGAGTACCTAACAAATTAAAAATGCAAAAGAGTGATAAAAATCTAGTTCTTAAATTAAAAGTAATTACTTTTCTAAATACATAGACATTTTGCAGAGGTTGGGGAGGGATGGATTGGGAGTTTGAGATTAGCAGATACAAACTATTATATAGAGAATGGATAAACAACAAGGTCTTACTGTATAGCACAGGGAACTATATTCAATATCCTGTGATAAACCATAATGGAAAAGAATATGAAAAAGAATGTATATATATATGTATAACTGAATCACTTTGTTGTATAGCAGAAATTAATATAACATTGTAAATTAACTATACTCCAATAAAATAAATAATTAATAGTTGTAATGATACTCATAATCAAAGAAAAAGTTTATTCAAAAAAATACATAGAAATTTAGTTCTTATTTTACAAGCAGTCAGACTAAATCAAGCAATTCTTGGACTAAAAATACCACCCCATTTCTCATTCAAAAACCAGGAGAATTGTAATCTAGATCTCTTTCAAGTTTTGACCTGTCTCCTCAAATTTCTCCCCTGGATAGTCACACATCTTTTCTTTTGTCCCATTTTAGAGGAAGAACCATGCCTTTCTCATGTACAAGACAAACCTTTCCCCCTTTTTTGAACCCATTAATTCCTACTTTTTCTAAAAGTTTGTTTTATCATTTATCTTTGTTTTTTTGTGCCAAAATATCTTACTCTACATTAGATTCTTATCAACTTAAAAACATGGCCCAACTCAAACAAAAAATAAACTTCTTTCGGCTTTTTCATAACCTTCAAAACTTTTGAAAAGTTGGTCGCTATTATGCTCCTCTTTCTCACGACAAACTCACTCCTCAATTTCCCACAGTCCGCTCCTGTCCCAGCCTATTTAAGGTATTTTCTTTAAGATCACCACTGTTTCTTGCCAAATTAAACTGACCCTTCTTGCTCTTCATTTCAGTAGGCACTCACTAAAAAATGTAAGAGGTATGAATGAAACAGTTCCATGCATTCATTTTTTTCCTAATAAATAAATACACATTTATCAAACAGCTATGTACAAAGCACTATGATGATTCAAAGGTGAGTAAGACACAGTTCCTATCCTTAAAGAGTACGTAATCTAGAACACTCTTATAAAAGAAAATATTAAGAATGAGATGTTTGCTTAAAATGGTTCACAGTTTGTAGCGAGAAATGCATTTTCAATCATTCAAGGAGAATTTTTGACTAAGTCCTATGTATCCCTGAAAGACATTTCCCTTTGGCTGGCTGTGGAACCCTATGCAAGTCACTCTCCTCACATCTCAGTTACAAAAAATACCTTAATTCATAATTAGTAAGGAATAACTAATTACAATGATTAAAAATTATTTTTGCATATGAAAGCACTGAGGAATGTGACATATTATTAAAAAAGAACAGCTTTCATTATTTCATTAAAATCAGATTAACAAAATATTATGAATATTTGAAAACACTTTCACTATAGTACATTTTAACTGTAATAATTGAATAACTTTCCTAAAATACTACTTTTAAAAGTACTATTCTGTTTTATAAGAACTTCTCATGGCTTCCTAGTCTAGTATGAATGAAATGCCTTACATTAAGCCTCATTCCTGCCTGACCACCAACCCAATCCCCTCCCCAGCTCAATTTTTGATGTTGCCCATAATCTAGATTTACCTTTGCTAAGCAGTCTCTGACCTTATACAAATATCTCTCCAGTAAGAATTTAAACAGTAGCTAGGTCAGTCTTATCCTAAAACCATACAATTTTCCCAACATCAAGTCTCTGGTTCAAGCTATTCCCTGACTCTCTCTCAATGTCATTTTCCAGAAAGACCATTATCTAATCTTCCTCTTATAAATTCTGTTCAATTCTGCCTCTTCCACAGGACTCTGCCTAAGTCTCTAGACAGCAGTGACTTCTCTCTTTTCCAACATTTATTAACTATAATGCTGTGTGGCAAGATACATTATCAACGTATTGTCTAATATTTTAACATGTAGGTCTAGTCTACCAAGCAACTGAAAGGCAGAGACTGTCTTAAGTTTCTTTTACTTTCCCTTTACTGCTATCCCAGTGCTATATAAAAAGAAAAGTACTTAATACAATTATCTATGGAAAAACATTAGTATACACACCAAAGTATATATTTATAAACAAATCCTATTTGGTCATTTATAAACATAGCCAATTTGGCAAATTATATACTCCCTTGACTTCTTTCATTTTTTTAAAACAACAACAAACCCAGCTACCTTGACTTCTTTTTGAGAGTGATTTTAATAAACATTACTGATTTATTTTAACCTAGAATCCAAAATGGAAAATTTAACCTACTCTACTCTATAAAGCCTGTGTTGTCTTTATCTTAGATGTAATTACAACAATATTAAAAATACCTTCTTTCTATTGAATGCCTACTAGATGCCATACCCTGGACTAGGTTTTACAAATGTTTTCTTAAATTACCAAAAACAAAACAAACAAAACACAGAGGTATTAAGCCCATTTTATAAATGTGATCAGAAACATTATGCCTCAGGCCCAATGTCACAACAGTGGTAAATGACAGAATTCAAACCCAGGCTGTTTGGCTCTACCATCTTTTGTGTACTATTCCAGGTGGTTTCTGGAATAGGCTCTTTAGTTTTGTCCTCTTATAATTTATGCTATTTTACTGTCCTTCATTAATTAACTTACATTATATGATGTATCTTCACTCAAAGCTTTTAGATAAAATTCAGGGGTGCCCATACAAACATAAAAAGGGCTTAATACGAAGAATTATAATAGCAGTTGTTGAGCATCTAATTCTAAAACCTAATTTTAACATCTGTTTAGCATCTAATTATGTGTCAAGTTCCATACTAGTCACTTTACATATATTATTTAATCCACCTAACAATGCTACCTCTCCATCGACCCCAACTCCTCACTTCGCGAACAAGAAAAGGTTAAAAAATGTTAGCAGGTTTCCTAAGAGTCATGTAGGAAGACAGAGCTAGATTTCACATTTACAGGGACTTCTCTGGTGGTCCAGTGGTTAAGACTCCGAGCTCCCAATGCAGGGGGCAAGGGATCAATCCCCGGCTGGGGAACTAAGATCCCGCATGCCACATGGCACGGCCAAAAAAAAAATAGATTTCACATTTGCAATTATCAAGATGGATGAGATACAATTCTTAGATAATTCTATCTAGTTTTAATGTTTGAGGCTTTTTAATATTTGGTATAGGTGTAAATTAGTGTTATTATTGATACTATTAAAACAGTATTATTTATCAAAGAATTACTTATAGGCAAAGACTGTACAATCTTCAGCTGCAATAGCATTAAAATGTTCAGATGATAGACGTATCAATCCCACTTTATAGAGTTATGAACTTATCAAGGTACAAGCAGTGGTATTATTAAACCCACTTAGGTTGGGAAAAAAGCCCAGAGCTTATCTTCCCCATCTCTTCCCATTTTCTCACGAAAAAAAGAGCTCCTTGCCATTGTAAATCACAATTTGGGGGATTTATACTTCAGTAAGAGAACTGTGGCTCATTCATACGTGTCTGAAAGTCCAGTAATTGGAGACTTACACTGAATGGTTAATTAAACCGTAAGAGACAAAAGTAAGTCTGATGACTCTAATTGAGAATTTAATTATAATTTATAATTAGAAAGCGGTAAGAGCAGCAACTGGAAACGGCAATCAATTTAACACCTATAATAAAGCACTATTTTCCCAAACTTCAGGAATTCCACACATTGTACACAGGCACAGGAGTTTTGAAATGTTTACAAGCTATTGTATGGCAAACGAATTTAGTAGAATACTGAAATAGAGTCCTTAGCCCTATGTATATGGAGGTATAAAGGAAATTCCAGTCACGTACCTGCTTTTAATCGAAAAGTTACATTTTTTACGATTAGTATGCTGTGGTCCATACATTTTAAGACTCAGCTGCTCTTAACTAAAATTCTCAATTCTTGACAGCATACTTTAAGAGGGATGCAGAAAAATTAAAGTACAACTAGATCAACATAAACAAAATAAAAAAAACTGCTTATGGATGGATTCCTCAGTGCTAGAGAGCACAGAACGCAGGGCACCAATTCAGTATTCAATAAATACTTGTTGATTCAAATAGTCAAAAGGTTAGTACAAAATATCATCCCAAGGGGAGATATGATCATTGTTTTCCAAATGTTAAGATTATCATGCAAACATAGGACTAGGTTAATTCTGTGACGCCTCTGAAGACAGAACTTCAGTCACTAAGAAGAACCAATTGCAGGCAAAGTTTGCTTCCAAATAAGAAGAAATTTTGTGATAATTAGAGCTTTCTAATAATAAGAGGGCTGTTTAAAGTAGTAACAATCTGGTTCTTGTTAAGTATTCTATGAGTAAGTAAAAAAGGATTTGCAAATGATGGACTGTTTCATGCTGAGGCAATGATTACTAGCATATTCACCTGATCCTGGCATGGATTTTGGAAAACTGGCGAGGCTGGTCTCTGACGCACCTTGAAGGTCCCGAAGTCGAGTGAGGTACTGCTGCTGCCCTAGAGCACCATCTTCACTGTCCAACGGCCTTCTCTGAGCAAGCCCTTGCTTCTGAAATGTCAACTTCAAACCACCTTCCTGTTAAACAAACACCATTAATAAGAAAGAAATGATTAAAAAAAAAAACTCATAGTATATTGAGAGACATCTTTTACTTAGAAAAAGTGAAGTTAAAAACCCTGAAAAGTTAATCATGTTCTCTTATTCATACATCAATTGGAGAAAAACATTTAATCAATTTCTATAATGAATATTAAAATTTCTATCTTAAATGAAAAACATCCAGGTATTACATATACTTTTCTGAGCAAAACAAAGCTTTTCATGTGACTAGTACATTGTAACCCTTTCAGCTTCTGACCTATGTCTCTGTGTACACTATTCACATGACATACTAGAAGATATTACCCATGTTTTTAGACACTGAGTAATCAATTTAGCTTCAAAAATCATACTGAACAATGAAACTTACTGGTAACAGGGCATGCTAAATGTTTAAAACACGAAGTGCACTGACATACCATGTGAATACTATATAAAAGAACCAAAAAATAAGAAATTGTCAGACTGTTTAAGAAAGCATCTTGATCTGCAGAAGGACTATTTTCAGAAGTACAGGTAGAAAAATATATTTAATGATGATTCCTCTAGTAGAATATTCAAGTTTAATAACCTGGATATCTAAAAGAAAACAATCCAAATGCCAGAAAACAAGTATGTGAAGGAAGTAAGAGTAAGAGCAGGCAGCCATTTGCAGGAAAAGCATGCTGCACACCGCAATCGCAATCAGGTCCTAGGGCAATAAAAATAAACATACGTCTTTGATTTTCACTGTAAACTCCTTTTCTCGTACATGCTTCTTCACCTTTGACATCTGTGTTGACTGATCGTGTTCTTCTTTAACGCCAGCACCTGCAGGAGTGGGCACGCTGGGCTCGCTATGTTCTGTAGCTGCGCCAGAGCTGTCCAGCAGCTTTGTGGTATAGAAAGAAGCCACTGCATTGGCATCATAACTTCTTCTAGCTGAAGGCCACTTCCCTTTCAGAACTGTTTGACAAATACTGTCCAACCGGTTGATCATCACACGATCCTGGAAAAGCATGAACATCAAAGGATAATTTTAATAATTAAGTCAGAACTTTGGGGATCACAGCCTTGATGGATTTAACCCTGGTACAACATATGTGTATTTGGTATGCATACATATTCTCACATACATTTACAATTCTATACAAATTCCCATTGGTGACATTAAAAAATATTACACTATAAAGATATTTTTCTGTTCTTTTGTTTTTAAGAGTAACATGGGTTCCTTGTAGAAAGTTCAAACAACTCAGAAGTATACAGAAGAGTAGAGAGTTCTCTTCTTTGCCATTTATTTCCCAACCTCACTCCTAAAGGTAAGTACTCTTCTACTAGCCTAGTCACATACTGGAAGGAGAACTGTCTTAATCCAATCTGAACTTCCACCACTATAGGTACATGTACTTAAATGAATCTTTTTTCTAGGTCACAACTGGCTTGGTAAATTTCTTCAAGAAGACCCACTTAAAAGCACTTATTTCATAAAGAAGCACCTGAATACTAACTTGTATGTGAACATAAGCATTCATTACCTTTTCTTCTAAATATTCTAAGGTTATATTGAGAAACACATACATTTAAGTAGACCTAATTTACTTGACAGTCATATTTGATACTTTTAATGCTAACACCAAAATGTCATCGCACATATAAGTGACCTTTTTTTTACTACATAATATCTATCATTAAAGAAATATAGAAAAATACTCAAAAAATGACCTATTCCAGCAAGAAATTACTCATTTACCTTTGGCCAGTACGAAGCTGCCAGCATGTATCCACCTTGTAGGATGTAAGCAGACTCCGGGGTCCCGTTGTTCATCTGGAAACTATCCTGGGTCTCATCCTGGGTAGTGCTCAGTGATGCGACGCTTTCTTCATCGTAGGCTTTCACGTGAGGGGTACCTTCTGCTAAGAATAATTATAACCAATTATAACTGTTTTAAAAAGACTGCATAACACAATTTTACATATACTTTTCAAATCCTATATAATTATTCAGATATATTTGAAAATGAAAAGTTAGAGGTAAAAAAAAATTCACCTAGAATACAATAAAGTACTCATTATTTTTAAAATTGAAACAAAAGCACAATAAGTGGCATAAAGGAGTTTGAGGAAAAAAGGGTTAACAAAACATCCCTTTCTGCATGAAAATTTGACCCATGGTTAACACTCTAGGTCTGTTTCCCTGGAAACACATAAACTGCTGATTGGTAAACTATATCTGGACTGGGAGGACACAAATATTGCTGGGGAGGCTATAATTCTCTAAAGAGGGGATTCTCATAATTGGGCATGTCCCTTGTGGTAACCCTGAAAAGTCATGCTTCTGGAGTTGTTACAGGAGATTCTCACTCTTGTGGGTATCACAGTGGCTCCTGTGTCCACTTGATGTTGACTCATTTCCTTGCACCTGAGCTGTTAGACTGCTATAAGGATACCCGCCGAAGAGGACCACCTAACACTACCGACAGACTGAAGTTCCTATGCTAGATCTTTCTAAGTAGGGCCAAGTAGGGCCTATGATACTCTTGTTAAGTCGGACTGGTGGCTGTTATAAAATATTACCTTTATTTGTTCACTGATCAACTTGCTCCAGGAAAGATGTAATACTAAATTTAAGGCAATCACAAAGTAATAAAATTACTGTGCCAAGTCGCTAATCCCGTTTGACTAACCCATTTTGCAATGTGAATATTGAATACGGAGTAAGAACCAGGAATTTAGTTGCGTTTTCAGCAGTCCTTCTCTAAGAAAATCTGTACACATAAAATTTAAGCTAACAATTTAAAATATGCTTAAGTGATCCAAATCAATTCTTTTCATTTTCATGTGAAATGCTGCCTTAAAATAGCAAAAGCACTTTATGCATATACCTCGCTTTTGGACTTCCTCTTCTTCACTGTCACTTTCTTCTGATGAAGATGAGGAGGATGATGAGGAAGAGGAGGACGAGGATGAGGATGAAGATGATGCTGAAGAACAAGAGGAGGAAGAAGAAGAGCTAGAGCCTGATCGAGAGTGGGAGCAAGAAGAAGAGGAAGACGAGGAAGAAGATGATCTGGAAGAACAGGACGATCTCTCAGAATCAGAGTCAGAATCAGAACTAGACTCTGATCCTCTTTTGTGGACTCGCTGCTTCTTAGAAGCTGGGTTTGGAGTTAGAGGCTCTGTTCTGGCTGCAACCATGCGTCTGTCTGTTTCACCTTTTCCACCAGATTTCTGGTCTCCAGTAGCCTGTGGTAAAACACCATTCTTTGGACTTACAGGCTCAGACTTTATTAGTGTCCTGGTTTCCTCAGAAGTCATAGATTCTTCTTCAGAAAACTGAGGCTCCTCTTTAAGGTTTTCACTTTTAACTTTCACATCCTCTAGAATAATACCTTTAGGATCTAGGAGCCTAGGTAGAGAGGTAAGAGGAGAAGCAGAAAGTGCTACTTGATATTGCTGTAAAAGTGGGGTAGAAGTCCTTGAATGAGCCATCTTACTTTGACTGTAGTTCCTTTGAGCTGCCATAAATGAGAGTTCAGGATCACGAAGAATGTGATAGTCTGTCCGGCTCACCCCGTGTTTAGCAGCTCCAATGAGCAAGTCCCTATCATGAGGGCCACACTCCCACCAGACTGGTAAGTCTGGATTTGGATGGCAAAGCTTCAAGCGCTCAAACAACTGTGGATGTCGGAGGGCCTGTTCCCTTACTTTCCTTAGAAGTTCAATGCGATATAAAGTCCTAGAAGCACGTTCTTCTGTGATTGGCTGGATAAAAATATTTGGATCCACCAATTCTACATTGAAACGAGAGCAAACATATTACCCTCAAAAATACTTCATTATAGATTTAAAACAAACAAAGCAACTTCTAAAATGCACCTCTACTCAGTATCATTGTATACTTTCCAGAATTTCTTTTTAACATTTTTAAATGAGGAGAAACATAAATTTTAGAAAGAAGTACTAAAAATCATGTAACATATAACATTGGATCTATAGAAAGTTAAGTAAAACATTAAAGTTATTTTGGAGGTGTGTTAATATAACTAGGAAGTTACTTTTAAGAAATTCCCTATGAGCTAATGTCATACTATTATGTGTTTTAATCAAAGAGAAAAGCACTCAAACTCATTTATAAATACAAATTAAAACTGTTAAATTAACACCCCATAAGCAAACCTAAGTCCACATATCCTTAACTGCACCGAGGTAACTCAGGGCATTACAGTGAACTCACAGGGACAACAAAGGCTTTCTTAAAATTTGATGGAAACATGGGAATAATTGTCAAACAGTGTATGAACTACTAGCCTGAGATAGTTCAGTTTCAGCATCAGACCATACTCTGCTCCTTTTGATGAGGTCATATCTTTGTGAGCAGAGATACTGGCAGTTGAGAAGTACTCAAAAAAAGATAGAGGCTTGTTGAAATAATGTAGAGACCACCTTAAGGAGTTACTAATGGCCAAATGTGGAACAATTTGAACATCAAAATGAATTAGAGGATTCATTCAAAAGGATTATAACCTACAGAATAAAAAATAAATACCCACATGAAAAAATACTAATATGAATAAATAATTAAGTAGACTAGGGAGAAGGAACAGCTTTTCCTTGCAGGAGAACTGCGTAGTAAAAACTGTTGCAGACAAGATCTACTGATGGTTACTGAAATCAATGGGTGAAAGTTTGAGTAGAACAGGATTTGTGTTGTCTCAAAGTATCTTCTTAAGATATCTGTTAACTACAGGGGAGAAGATAACAATTTCACACTGGAAAAATGCAGCATAAACTAGCTAATCCAAAGAATCAAGGGCAACATCATCAGTAATAAGACATAACGACATCATGAACCCCTTGACATTACATTCCAAGAAGGACACAACATCATTTCTGAGGTATTCTTGCAAAAAAAGGCATAACCTCAATCCAACTGTGTGAAAACACACGACAAATCCAAACTGAGGGGTTTATGGCAAAACTGATCAAAGGTATCAAGGTCATTAAAGAGAAACAACAACAACAACAACAAGCCCAAAACTGAGGAACTGTTATAGACTGCAGGAGGCTAAGGAGAAAGAACAACCAAATACAATGTGGGCTCCTGGAACAAAAAAGGACATCAGTAGAAAAACTGGTAAGATTTGAATAGGTGTTTTAGTTAATGGTATTGTACTAATTGGGCTAATAATTATACTGTAACTATAGTCATGTAAGATTTTAACATTAGGAAAGAGTGAGGGATATATGGAAACTCCCTACGTGGGCTTCAAAAACAATTAAATTCACCCCAGAACAGTCCCTTAGCTGAGCATTAGCAGCTCTGATTGTTTTTGTTTTGTTTTGTTTTTTTGAAGGCCCTGGGTGTTTTTTCCCTACTAAAACTCTTTAAAATGTCTTTTGAGTGGAGCCCTCACTTCTTGCAAAATTACTTGTGTAAATAAGCCCTCTAAGCACAGTTCCTATAAGACGGACTAAAAATACAGGTTAGTTCTGTTTACCAAAAGCTATCCTTTATCTTCCACCTCCCACAATCATAAATCTAAATCTAATAAAAACACTATTTTCTCAAAATTAAATGTGTACATTTATTCTCTTTAGATCTCATTTCAATAGTAGAAGTAAGGAGTAAAGGATCTTTGAGCAGAGTTTATTTACAATTCAGGAAAACTGGTGAAATGTTGAATTAGACAGTACTAAAATAAAATAGCTGGAAATTTCTGAATTTTACTAATTTTGCTTCTTTGATTGAAACGAGGAAAAAAAGAAATTTTAGACATACCGTCTTTGGAAGGAAGACGACAAACCCTCCGACACATAGACATGAATGCATACAAATATTTCTCCAAACTATCATCAGTTTTCTTATGTAGCCTAGCCATAGCTCTAAATTTTGTCCAATCAAATTGGCCTCTGTCAGGATCAAACACCACTCCAAATGTAGATACAACTCTATAAAAGTCAGCTTCTTCTCTTCTTGTCCATCTATTTTGAATAGATTAAAGAAAAAGTCACATTTCTCATGGAAATAAATAAATATTAATGCAAAATACAATGACTATAATAAAAATTTAAAACCATTTCAAGTACCTAACACTTTAAAGGATTAAATCCAGGGCTATTTCCTTAGAAATAGATTTTAAAATGCCAGCTGACTCATCTATCCAACCGTGCTTCTTTTCCTTAATAGTAGTTTTTTGCATACTTACTGTGCAAAAAAATATGCATGGGATACAAGACTGTATAGGATATGATGACCCTCCCTTTGGGAAAAAGATAAAACATTTCAAACATATTTACAGTATAAAGTAGTATTTTACAGTTGTATGTATTATAGAAACCATGAAATTTTAGGACAGCACAAAAGATGGAAGGAACTGTTCAAACTTGAGTGATGAAGAAAGGCATCACAGAGTAAGTGGCATTTAAGATGGAACAAGGTTAAGATTAAGGGAGGGAACTAGAAAGAGGGCACAGAATAAGCAAAGTAGGAAGTAATCTACTTTGTTTAGTAGTAATCTACTTTCATTAGTAGAAGTAATCTACTAATTTTAAGGGGATGATGACTATTCCAGATGGAAAAGGAGATGGCTCGTATTGGGGACAGAGGGAGATAGGCTTGGGGTCAGTTTATAAAACACTCTAAATGTCTGGCTAAAAATAGTCTCTATTCAGTTGAAAGTTCCTGAAGATACTTTAAGAGGGTAATATCCTCACACACCATAGATCTCCAAACACAGTAGAATCTTTTCCCTGGTTAACAATCACAAGTTTGTTGTGTAATGAGAAAAAGCATATGAGAAAGACCTTTGAAAAACATTAACAGGCCATTTTTATCATAATGATACATTAAGAAGATTAATGATGATGTAAAAATAGTCAGTCTGGGAAACCAACCAATCAAGTCATATGAACCTTGTACCTGAGTGATAAAGTAGGAATGGAAAAGAAAGGATAAATTCAAGGATTACATAGGACACAAAAAAATATGACACCTACCTTCAAAGAATTTACAAGTTAGAAAGGTAAGACATGGAAAGGAAAAGATGAATGTCATTACAGTATCTTTTATTATTTTGAAAATGAGTAGTTTTATTTAGATAAGTGCTATATGAGTGCAGAAAGCAGAGAGAATACTGTGAGCTAGTCTGGTTGAGAAAAAAACTAATAGAGGAGATAGAACATTTGTTGAACTCTGAAGGAGTAGTAGGGCGAGGTATGGACTGAAGAGTAGCAAGAAGGGTATTCTGGGTGATAGGAACAACTTAAGTAGGGTACTGAGTCAAGACTAAGTGGGGCATTCAGGAAGAGGGAATAGGAGAGAATAAAATTAGTAATGCATGCTGAGGCCTAAACTGAAGAGACTCGAATTAATTAAGAAGTTAGACTTTATCCCTATACTAAATAAAGAGCCACGGAATATCATGATAAAACTAGTACTTCAGGAAGATTATCCAGATCTGCTAAAGTGAGGGAAAATGTATGTGGTAGATTAAAGATGGTCACAAAGTCTTTGCCACTGTTCGCTTTGAGAGATGCAACCTATTTCCCTTTCCCTTAAATCCTGGTTGGCCCTGTGATTTTTTTGACCAACAGTAGGTGGCAGAAGTGACACTGTAACTGCAGAGGCTGGGTCTTAAGAAATCAGCAGCTTCTGCCTTTGCCACTTGGAATGCTCCCTCTTAGAATCTGAGCTCCCAGCTGGCAGTCAGCACCAACCGCCAACCATGTGAGTGAGGCCACTATGGACCTTCCAGCCCTCGCCTCACTCCAGCCAACACCATGGGAAGCAGAAGAACCACCTGATCAACCCACAGAATCGTGACAAACAAAAAACTGATGTTGTTTTACGTCACTATGTTTTGGGGTGGGTTGTTACGCAACGATAGATAACTGAAACAGTAAATTTACGTAGGTAGTAGTATTTGAAGATTACGTCTAGGATAGCTAATATCTTAAGTGTCAGACTAACTAAATTCTGGTTACAATGAATGTGCTGCAAATGAAACAAAGGAACAATGATTTATCGTTCAGAAAAAAATCCAAAGATCCAGGTTTAATAAGGAGGCCAGGTTATTGCTAAACTTTCTTATTCTTTTCCATGTATTCTATCCTTTTTAAGAAGTTAAAGCTTTTGGGATGAGAGAAGTTTGCCTGTCTTCCTAACAAGCCTCTTGCAAGAAGTTCTACTACTATTTGTTCCCCTTTGACATCAGCAGTTTTAAGGGTTCATCCTCTGTAAAAAGCATAGATGAACTTCTCTTCCATACATTCTTATATTTCATTAATGTCATCATGTAAAATAAGATACAGTGGAATTTATTTCATATAATTTAAACATACGTTTCATTGATAATTTAATTCTTGAGTTTGCACCTTCATTTTTCCCCATACCTCACTGTTCATAAACATGACAAAAGAACGATTAAATATAAAGCATGGACTAATAACTATAAAATGCAATAATCTGTATTAGCTTAACCATATTTGTGTGTACATATATTTATATACATGTGTATGTATGCATAAAGCATTTTGCTTTGACCTACTTCTCTACCTACATACGTTTTTCACGACGTGAGATAATCATACCCTAACAGACTTCAGAATGGACACTATATTTAGATACTATATATTAAAAATTTAGTGCTATTGTCTTACCTCTGCTGTCTTTCTATCTTGGCTGCCATTTTAGGATTAAGAGTGGCTTCTTCATAAAGAGGCTGCATAACACTGGCAGGCACTGAGAAAGCAGGTTGTATCTGCTGGATTTGTCTGTTTTTATTAGTACGCTGATATGCAGTGATGAGACGCCTCAAACGTGTGGTTAAAGCTGACTGAGTAGGCCAATAAATTTTATCACCCTCCATCAGTTGACCATCTACATTTAAAGAAACTCATGTCAATTAAAAAAAAAAAACCTAAAAACCAAAAACTAAACAGATACTGTCATGAACTCACAAAAGCAGCAAAATTTCCCTACTTAAAATTTTTTCTTCCAATCTGATTATGTGAAAAACAAAAACGGAACAAATCTCTCAAAAAAGTTTTAACTATAGCTCTAAAAATTACAACAAACTTTAAGAGCAAGCTCAAAAAGTAGGTCACGGTGGAATAAAGAACTACAATGTTATATATTTAAAGAGAACTTCATTTGCACAGAAAATACAACTCTTGCATTTCCAGGTCTAATATATCTTACTGGAAGGCAAATACTCAATGCCGTAACTAAAATAAATTAAAAGTCCAACTGAAATCCATTGAGAAGTTGAACACTATAAACTCTTCTAATTAAAGCTTTCTGTATTAAGTTTATCTCAATTTAATTAGAATGAAACACGTAAAAAGTCATCAGGGAGGAACATATATTTTAAAAAATTCAATATGACAATGCTGTAACTTTTAAGTTTTCATTCACCTAATAAAAGTGCAATATCTAACTCTCTATTTCTATGGTGTAATATAATCATATATACCATAATCAAGTGGTAATCATTCATGCTAAGGAAAAACTACTCCTTTATTCCTAGTTGAATTACAGGAAGGTGAGGCACTATTCCCCTTGGGTACCAGCTGGGAATGAATGTACTCTAGCGACAGTACGTTTCTATCTTGATATCAGAAGGAAGTAGGAGCAAGACCGTATACAGAAAAGCCTGTAGAAACTGAGTGATAAAAGAATGTTTCTCAATGTGTGTATGAACAAATAAGAAACGGATTATTAAATTAGCACTAATGGTGTGTTTAATGGTGAATGTCACGTACCAGTGTAATAATCAAGCCACAAAATCATCAAAGCTCCTATTCTATAAAAATTCAGTGAGTCACTGCATAAAGATTTACAACTAAAAATATTGTTAAATTTCCAATCAACTATGTTCTATAATGATTGCAACTGTCTTCAATAAATTTCACATACATTTGAGACATATAGAAGTGTATTAGTTTACTGATCTCATGGTATCATGGGAATGTTAATTTACAATAATACTAAGTAAAGAAATAAATGTTATTTACCTCCATCTGCTATAACAAGATCTCCTGGTGAGGAAACATCATCCTTTTAAAAGAAAACAGAAATTTGTCACAGGGAAACTGGGTCAAGATATAATAAGAGAATTGATTTTCTTTATAATAGAATACTTTCCTTTGCAATAGAATTTTAAAAATTCAAGTTACTTAAACTAAAAAAACCCAAACGAAAAACATTTCACCCATTTCCATCCTGCCTCTAACCCCAAGCCTCTGGCAACCACAATCTGTTCTCTTTATCTATCAACTTAGTTAAAAAAATTTTTTTTTTAGATTCCACATATAAGAGACACCACACAGTATTTATTTGTCTTTCTCTGACTTATTTTACTTAGTACAATGCTCTCAAGGTCCATCCATGTTGTTGCAAATGGCAAGATTTCATTCTTTTTAAAGACTGAATAATATTCCATTGTGTATATATACACACATATATATATATGAATATACGTGTATGTATGTGTACATATATATATATATATATATATATATATATATCACTATCTCTTTATCCATTTGTCTATCGACGGACACTTAAGTTGTTTCCACATCTTGGCTACTGTAAATAAAGCTTCAAACCACATGTGATCAGGCTGCATATATCTTTTCAAATTAGTGTTTTCATTTTTTTGGGATAAATACCCATAAGCGTGATTGCTGAATCATATGACAGTTCTATTTTTAATTTTTTGAGGAACCTCCATACTGTTTTCCACAGTGGCTGCACCAATTTACATTCCCACCAACAATGTACAAGGTTCACTTTTCTCCACATCCTAGCCAATACTTGTTATTTCTAGTCTTTTTGATAATAGTCATTCTAACCGGTGTGAGGTGATATCTCACTGTTGTTTTGATTGACATTTCCCTGATGATTAATGATGTAGAGAGACTTTTCATGTACCTGTTGGCCATCTATATGTCTTCTTTTAAAAAATGTCTATTCACATCTTCTGCCTATATTTTAATCAGATCGTTTGGGTTTTTTTGCTATTGAGTTGTATGAGTTCTTTATATATTTTGGATATTAGCCCCTTATCAGATGTATGATTTGCAAATATTTTCTCACATTGAGTAGGTTGCCTTTTTCTTTTGTTGATGATTTCCTTTGCTGTGCAGCTTTTTAGTTTGACGTAGTCACACTTGTTTATTTTTGCTTTTGTGTTTTTGTTTTTGGTGTCAGATTCAAAAAACTCATCACCAAGACCTATGTCAAGGAGCTTACCAACTAAGTTTTTATTCCAATGACTACTAGTTTCTACTTTTGCTTTAGAAAGCCCAAAGTTAGAATTATAATCATTCCTTTGTAGGTGGGTCTTTTTCCTCTGGTTGTTTTTAAAAAAATCTTCTCTTTGTTTGGTGTATCTGTACTTGCACCAGGATGTTTCTTGAAGTGGATTTAGTTTCATTTATCCCTGCAAGATTCATTTTACTTCTTGAATCTGAGGATTCGTGTATTTCATCAAGTCTGAAGAATTCTCAGTTGGTAACTCTTAAAATAGGGCTTCTCCCTTATGCTCTCTAGCCTGTCCCTCTGGAATGCCTATTAGACATGCACCAGACATTATCATGCTATACTCTTCGTATCTAAAAAGTTTTTTTATATACTCCATTGTACTGGTTTTCGGTTTGTTGCCTCTCAGCTCTAAATTTACTGCCTCTCATACCTTTTGCCAGCTCTAAGAAAAAAAAAAACGGATCTAGGCTCTTTATTTTTTCTTAGCCAGCCAATGTGATATTAAGCTTTGTCAGTAGTGGGAGCTGGAGAAGAAAGGCATTTTACTTCCTGGTTCCCGTGAGCTCCTCCACTGCTCAGCTCCTACAGCACAAGCAGCTTCCTCAGTGCCCAGCTCCTGCAGTTCAGGCAGTTTCTTTAGCACCGCTTGGCCGGCAGCTTCTCCTCAACAACCTCCCCCTGGGTGGTTTTGTAGTGGAATGCCTCCAGTGAGACACCTCCCCAAGAAAAGCTTGGCAACCCTAGAGGGTGGATTTCCAGCAAGTTGCTCAGGTGTGGTAGCACAAAAACTTTTCTTCCATCTAGTGAGCTGTGGTCATACCCTCCCCAAAAGGTCAGAACCTCAGCCCTGGTGGGGACAGGACCCTTCCTTGGGTGCTGTATCTCACAGCCTTAGGAGTAGTGGCTATTCCTATATTCTTTCGAGTTCTTGTCACTTCTTTATAGTCAATCTCTCAGTATTTCAACCCCCCTATTATAGTCAATACCTCTTTACATTAAACTTTCCCAGTTCAAATTACTATGTGGTTTTTCTCTCCTGATTGGCTCAAACTGATTCATCATGCTACATTATGGATAACTTCCTCTATTTTCTAAATAATTTCTTCTCTCATGAGCTGTGTCTAATCTGCCTCTCCAGCAGGATGTTTAACTTATTTGTTGAGTTTTAAATTTCAACGACAGTATTTTTCACCTCTAAAGTTACATATAATTCTCTTTCATATGTCCCTCCGTCATTTAAAATCTTATTTTGTCTTTCTTTTTTTCCTAGTTCTTTCTTTAATGTCTTTAATCATTTAAAATTTTATTTTCTATTTCAGGAGATATATTAACAGAAATTCTTAAAGATCTAATCTTGTTCTTTGTTGTATTGCTAACATTCACTCATGGTAAATTGCTCCTCATAAATTAAAAATTTTTGGATTTTGACCTCATTTTATGGAGGGTTTTATCTTCAAGACTCAAGTGTAATCTAGATTGAAGTCGTTTCTTCTAACTGTTCTTTTTCTTTGTTTGTTTTTACCAAGTACCTCAAGGGTATTACCAGCATGGGATCTCTTTTCATATTACATTTTTGCCTTGAGAGTTCCTGGACCATGCAGATTAAGTAAAAGAAATCAAACCATAAACTCAAGAGAAGGCAGGCTTATGGCTATCAATTCTCAGGGGAAACAATTTTCTCCCTACCCAGAAACCATGCTGAGATAAATTTACTTGCTTCCCTGTGCTGTTTGGCAGAAAGTACTACCCTTTAAGGGTTCTGACTTTACTGGATTTCATTCTCACTGCTACACACTGGCCTAAGCCTCATCTTTCTTCCTCATATAGGCATCAATATCCAATTCCCTTGGCAACCAAGACCAACAAACTCTACCTGACAGCCACAGCATTGTCTAGTCTTTACTATATAGTCTCACAAATGTTATAGAAATTCTTCTCCTCTTTTAACATCATTTTCCCAACCCAACAGATTATATTCTGTACTTTCAACCAACTCATTTTCTTCCTTTTGACTTTCTATAAACAGAACACTTAGAACTATGCTTTAGCAGCTCAGAATTCCTCTGGGCTCCACCCTCTACTTCAGATCACTTTATCTGTTGCTGTGTTCCTTTAGTATCTAGCTCTTATTCTGCTTTGAGATTTTGCCCCTGAACACTGTGTTTCTTTGGTTCCTAGCAGTGTAGCATGTTGGCAATCCCCATTTCATCCATATGTCCAAACCAGCCTCCAGCTTGTCTAGAAGAGGAGATCAAGCAAATTCTGAATGGTTATCTGTGATGTCTGGCAACCTAAGTTGGTCACTAACTTAGCTAATGTTCTAAGAAATGATGCATAATGAAAACGTATGAAGGAAAAACATACAAGAGAAATAGCAAGCAAAAGAAAACATGGATAACTAGATTTGAGGATTTAAAAACATGATCCAAAGCATACCTCTGTATCATCTTTAAAGATAGCTGGGGCAGGTTTGTATTCTGGATCTTCCACATCCCTGTTAAATACCAACAAATGCTATGATTATTGTACTGAACTTCAAATTTCCCATGGCAGGACAAAAAGATGGGGTACTGTTGGAAGGACTTCTTCGTATGTTTTAATGGTCCGACTGCAGTCTCTGTTCTTCAGCCAGAGGAGCCCAGGCCTAATAGCGTGAAGGCTATTTACATGGCAAGTCAGAAGAAAGCTAGTTCTAATTTACTCTAACTCCCAAGTTCACTTATAAATGTGGTATTAACCTTAACATAGTCTCTTACTTTTCTCTTTTGGTAAGAAAAGAAAGATAATAAAGGCCTCATAATAGGTATAATGAACAACATCAGATTTCTCTTCAGTTGTAATATGCTTAGCTTTCTTCTTCCCTCTTAGGTCCCTAAAATTTTATAGTGTTAATTGCCATGACCATTAAGAATGGAAAAATGAAGGACTCATCAAAAGAATGGGTGTGGGGAAGGTCCAGTCTCTTCCTTCATTGCACTCTGTTGGACAAGTGCTAACTTATTAGAGTATCATTGGCTCTTTTGAATTGTAAACTCCAATTCTCGTACTACTACATTATTTAAAGAGAAACATCACCGGCATAGAATATGCTGATGTTGATAGAGCTATATGGAGAATTCATGACTCTGAAATCCACGTACCCATCCATATAATCGTTTGCCCTCTGTTCTGCAGCAACCGCTTTCTCATCAGGTTTTCCCACTCTTTCCAAGAAGCATAATGCCGGGTCTGCTCGGATAGTGTTATATTTTTCATAACCTAGAGGGATGACCAATTATGAAAGTAAAAAGGATAAAAAGAAGAAAAATATATAAATATAAGCATTCCTCATATTTATGATGAGTGATAGTTCTGGACTGAAGGGACCATATATTAAAATGATATAGGTTAAACATGTTTTCTAGAAATTATCACAAACATTACATGGTCTGGCAATATGTATATTTAAAAATCTAGATTAAATACATCAGTTAAAAGGAAAAGAGGAAAAACTGACCACACATAACATATTTCACATAACAACTCTTCCTGAGAGGGGACGTTATGTGAGACTTACGTCCAAGAGAAGCAGTTCACATATGCCACCCATTCATGAGGAAATGTAGTGACTGACAAACATAGTTTGGGAGTGTATGCTTTATATGATGTATATAATAATATGGGTGTTACTGGAATAAAGCTGTAAGTGGAAATCAATAAATTGAGAAGTAGCTGAATTACACTATACGTAGATGAAGACTCTACCTATCTTACTTCTCACTTACCATGTTTAAAAACTCCAATAAGGAGTGACTTATCAGCATCAAAATCCCACCATTCAGCAGGAACTTCTGAGTGGTCTGGTTCTGGGACCCAAACATCAATGTCACTTAAAAAAAAATCATGATATGACTTTATGAGTTACCATAAACAAGTCTAAGAGGGGGCAAAATTTTACATAGCTTCTAAAAAGCATTGTGGTTTTTAAGAAAAATAGGATACAATTTTATTCCATTTTTAAAAATTTTCCACAATTATCACGTATTAAAATTATAAAACTGCACAGTAACAACAAAGGTACCATAAAATTAATTAATATTCTTAAACAAACAGAAGAAATAAGTTTCAACAGGTTTACTTTATTCTTAAGGAATCATATTCTTTCCACTAATTTCCTTCAGATACAGACAAAAGGTTCTATCAAAAAGTAGAGTCTTATGTCAGCAAACAACTTGGCAAAAATCATCTGGGTCAAAAATTTCACTTTGTATAAGAGGAGACTGAGGCGCTAAAAAAGCAAATGAATGGCTCTAGGCTGTAAAACAAGTTATGTCTCTTTTAGACCGCTATTGCTAGGAAAGTCACACTGAAAAATTAAGCACTGCTTACCAGTAAAGGAAGCCTAGCAAAGAGTTAATAATGTTTGACAAGGATTAGCAAATAAGTATCATTAATTTTGATATAAATACACGTCATTCTTAAATTGTATTCAACAGTCAAAGAGATTGGATAGGGTAAATTACCTGAGGGAATCAAATATTCTACTTGAGATTTTCCCTATGACATTAATGTATTATCAATTTTCAAAGAATCAGAGATATAATAAAAAACTTAACACAAATTATATTAACTAGAATTTCATCTCTTCAGTACGGCACCATAAATTTTATAAATTAATTAAGAAAGGCCTATAGGTGTGAAGAAATGGAGCATTTCCTACTTATAACTAAGTTGTGTGGCAAAAGTTCATCTGTAAGTTGGTTGTCTTTGGGAATGCAAAATAAATTTTCATACAGATATAAACTGATAAATGGTCAATATGTTCCTGGGCTAGTCCACAAGAACCCAACAGCTAACCACTAATATAGCTGAAATAAAAGATATTGACAATTAAAAATAGTTTTAAGTTTTATAATAAAACATAAAAAATGGATTAAAAAATTACTTTTTATTTTTCATAAGTGTTTTGCCAGGAGACAAAAAGAAAAATTTTCAACACTCTAAATGCACACCTCATTATATCTTATTTTGCTTAAAAACAGAAGCGTCACAATCACAATATTTTTTAGTTTAGTGCAGAAAGAGAGAAAGAGGAAGAGAGATTTTCTGGTGAAATGGCAAAAGTTGAAAATTAGATGAGGAAAAATATAGTTAAAGAAGATATTTATTTTTTATTGCATTCCTGGTCAGGATTAAACAAAGCAGAAGCACAGAAAGACAAAAGAAAGAGGAAAGAACACCGGAGACAGGATGCCAAAGGGGGAAAAATAAAGTGGGTCAGATACTGTGCTTCCTCTTACCAATCATCAGGTAGCACTCTAAAGCTCAAAATATTGTGACTGTCATCTGAGGTGGAAGGTTTTTCCTGTTTTTAGAGAGTAAAAGGCACTAAATATATATCTCATGGGTTTTTTAAAAAAAAATTTATTTTAACATCTTTATTGGAGTATAATTGCTTTACAATGGTATGTTAGTTTCTGCTGTATAACAAAGTGAATCAGCTATACATATACACATATCCCCATATCTCCTCCATCTTGTATCTCCCTCCCACCCTCCATTATCCCACGCCTGTAGTTAGACACAAAGCACCGAGCTGATCTCCCTGTGCTATGTGGCTGCTTCCCACTAGCTATCTATTTTACATTTGGTAGTGTATATATGTCCCTGCCACTCTCTCACTTCGTCCCAGCTTACCCTCCCCCTCCCTGTGTCCTCAAGTCCTTTCTCTACATCTGCGTCTTTATTCCTGTCCTGCCCCTAGGTTCTTCAGAACCATTTTTTTTTTTTTTTAGATTCCATATATATGTGTTAGCGTACAGTATTTGTTTTTCTATTTCTGACTTACTTCACTCTGTATGACAGACTCTGGGTCCATCCACCTCACTACAAATAACTCAATTTCGTTTCTTTTTATGGCCGACTAATATTCCATTGTATATATGTGCCACATCTTCTTTCTCCATTCATCTGTCGATGGACATTTAGGTTGCTTCCATGTCCTGGCTATTGTAAATAGAGCTGTAATGAACATTGTGGTACATGACTCTTTTTGAATGATGGTTTTCTCAGGGTATATGCCCAGTAGTGGGATTGCTGGGTCGTATGGTAGTTCTAGTTTTAGTTTTGTAAGGAACCTCCATACTGTTCTCCATAGTGGCTGTATCAATTTGCATTCCCACCAACAGTGCAAGAGGGTTCCCTTTTCTCCACACCCTCTCCAGCATTTATTGTCTGTAGATTTTTTGATGATGGCCATTCTGACTCGTGTGAGGTGATACCTCATTATAGCTTTGATTTGCATTTCTCTAATGATTAGTGATGCTGAGCATCCTTTCATGTGTTTGTTGGCAATCTGTATATCTTCTTTGGAGAAATGTCTATTTAGGTCTTCTGCCCATTTTTGGATTGGGCTGTTTGTTTTTTTGATATTGAGCTGCATGAGCTGCTTGTATATTTTGGAGATTAATCCTTTGTCAGTTGCTTTGTTTGCAAATATTTTCTCCCATTCTGAGGGTTTTTTCGTCTTGTTTAGTTTCCTTTGTTGTGCAAAACTTTTAAGTTTCAGTAGGTCCCATTTGTTTACTTTTGCTTTTATTTCCCTTTCTCTAGGACGTGGGTCAAAAGAGATCTTGCTGTGATTTATGTCATAGAGTGTTCTGCCTATGTTTTCCTCTAAGAGTTTGATAGTGTCTGGCCTTCCATTTAGGTCTTTAATACATTTTGAGTTTATTTTTCTGTGTGATGTTAGGGAGTGTCATAATGTCATTCTTTTACATGTAGCTGTCCAGTTTTCCCACTACCACTTATTGAAGAGGCTGTCTCTTCTCCATTGTATATTCTTGCCTCCTTTATCAAAGATAAGGTGACCATATGTGTGTGGGTTTATCTCTGGGCTTTCTCTCCTGTTCCACTGATCTGTATTTCTGTTTTTGTGCCAGCGCCATACTGTTTTGATTACTGTAGCTTTGTAGTATAGTCTGAAGTCAGGGAGCCTGATTCCTCCAGCTCCGTTTTTCTTTCTCAAGATTGCTTTGGCTATTCGTGGTCTTTTTGTTTCCATACAAATTGTGAAATTTTTTGTTCTAGTTCTGTGAAAAATGCCATTGGTAGTTTGATAGGGATTGCATTGACTCTGTAGATTGCTTTGGATAGTACAGTCATTTTCATAATGTTGATTCTTCCAATCCAAGAACTTGGTATATCTCTCCATCTATATGTATCATCTTTAATTTCTTTCATCAGTGTCTTATAGTTGTCTGCATACAGGTTTTTTGTCTCCTTAGGTAGGTTTATTCCGAGGTATTTTATTCTTTTTGTTGCCATGGTAAATGGGAGTGTTTCCTTAATTTCTCTTTCAGATTTTTCATCATTAGTGTGTAGGAATGCAAGAGATTTCTGTGCATTAAATATTGTATCCTGCTACATTACCAAATTCATTGATTAGCTCTAGTAGTTTTCTGGTAGCATCTTTAAGATTCTCTATGTATAGTTTCATATCATCTGCAAAGTGACAGTTTTACTTCTTTTCCAATTTGGATTCCTCTTATTTCTTTTTCTTCTCTGATTGCTGTGGCTAAAACTTCCAAAACTATGTTGAATAAGTGGTGAGAGTGGGCAACCTTGTCTTGTTCCTGATCTTAGTGGAAATGGTTTCAGTTTTTCCCCATTCAGAAGGATGTTGGTTGTAGGTTTGTCACATATGGCCTTTATTATGTTGAGGTAAGTTCCCTCTATGCCTACTTTCTGGAGGCTTTTTATCATAAACGGGTGTTGAATTTTGTTGAAAGCTTTTTCTGCGTCTATTGACATGATCATATGGTTTTTCTCCTTCAATGTGTTAATATGGTTTATCCCATTGATTGATTTGCGTATATTGAAGAATCCTTCCATTCCTTGGATAAACCCCACTTGATCAGGGTGTATGATCTTTTTAATGTGCTGCTGGATTCTGTTTGCTAGTATTGTTTTGAGATTTTGGCATCTATGTTCATCAGTGATATTGGCCTGTAGTTTTCTTTCTTTGTGATACCTTTCTTTCTTTGTGATACCACCTTGTGGTATCAGGGTGATGATGGCCTCGTAGAATGAGTTTGGGAGTGTTCCTCCCTCTGCTATATTTTTGAAGAGTTTAAGAAGGATAGGTGTTAGCTCTTCTCTAAATGTTTGATAGAATTCGACTGTGAAGCCACCAGGTCCTGGGCGTTTGTTTGTTGGAAGATTTTTAATCACAGTTTCAATTTCAGTGTTTGTGATTGGTCTGTTTATATTTTCTATTTCTTCCTGGTTCAATCTCAGAAGGTTGTGCTTTTCTAAGAATTTGTCCATTTCTTCCAGGTTGTCCATTTTATTGGCATAGAGTTGCTTGTAGTAATCTCTCATGATCCTTTATATTTCTGCAGTGTCAGTTGTTAGGTCTCCGTTTTCATTTCTAATTCTATTGAGTCTTCTCCCTTTTTTTCTTGATGAGTCTGTCTAATGGTTTATCAATTTTGTTTATCTTCTCAAAGAAATAGCTTTTACTTTTATTAATCTTTGCTATTGTTTCCTTCACTTTTTTTTTTCTAAAGATTTTTTTAAATTAATTAATTGATTTTTAAATTTTTTTTTAGTTTTTGGCTGTGTTGGGTCTTTGTTTCTGTGCGAGGTCTTTCTCTAGTTGCGGCAAGTGGGGGCCACTCTTCATCGCGATGCGCGGGCCTCTATCGTGGCCTCTCTTGTTGCGGAGCACAGGCTCCAGATGCGCAGGCTCAGTAGTTGCGGCTCACGGGCCTAGTTGCTCCGCGGCACGTGGGATCTTCCCAGACCAGGGCTCGAACCCGTGTCCCCTGCACTGGCAGGCAGATTCTCAACCACTGTGCCACCAGGGAAACCCTCCTTCACTTCTTTTTCATTTATTTCTGATCTTTATGATTTCTTTCCTTCTGCAAACTTTGGGGTTTTTGTTCTTCTTTCTCTAATTGCTTTAGGTGTAAGGTTTGGTTGTTTATTTGAGATGTTTCTTGTTTCTTGACATAGGATTGTATTGCTATAAATTTCCCTCTTAGAACTGCTTTTGCTGCATCCCATAGGTTTTGGGTCGTCATGTTTTCATTGTCATTTGTTTCTAGGTATTTTTAAATTTCCTCTTTGATTTCTTCAATGATCTCTTGGTTATTTAGTATCATATAGTTTAGCCTCCATGTGTTTGTATTTTTTACAGATTTTTTTCCTGTAATCAATATCAAGTCTTACAGAGTTGTGGTTGGAAAAGATACTTGATACGATTTCAATTTTCTTAAATTTACCAAGGCTTGATTTGTGACCCAAGATATGGTCTATCCTAGAGAATGTTCCATGAGTACTTAAGAAGAAAGTGTATTCTGTTGTTTTTGCATGGAAGGTCCTATAAATATCAATTAAGTCCATCTTGTCTGATGTGTCATTTAAAGCTTGTGTTTCCTTTTTATTTTCATTTTGGATGATCTGTCCATTGGTGAAAGTGGGCTGTTAAAGTCCCCTACTATTATTGTGTTACTGTCGATTCCCCCTTTTATGGTGGTTAGCATTTGCCTTGTGTATTGAGGTGCTTCTATGTTGGGTGTATAAATATTTACAACTGTTGTATCTTCTTCTTGTATTGATCCCTTGATCATTACGTAGTGTCCTTCTTTGTCTCTTGTACTAGTCTTTATTTTAAAGTCTACTTTGTCTGATATGAGAATTGCTACTCCAGCTTTCTTTTGATTTCCATTTGCATGGAATATCTTTTTCCATCCCCTCCCTTTCAGTCTGTATGTGTCCCTAGGTCTGAAGTGGGTCTCTTGTAGATAGCATATATACGGGTCTTGTGTTTGTATTCATTCAGCCAGTCTATGTCTTTTGGTTGGAACATTTAATCCATTTACATTTAAGGAAATTATCGATATATATGTTCCTATTACCATTTTCTTAGTTGTTTGGGTTCGTTACTGTAGGTCTTTTCCTTCTCTTGTGTTTCCTGCCTAGAGAAGTTCCTTTAGCATTTGTTGTAAAGCTGGTTTGGTGATGCTGAATTCTCTTAGCTTTTGCTTGTCTGTAAATGTTTTAATTTCTCCGTCAAATCTGAATGAGATCCTTGCTGGGTAGAGTAATTTTGGTTGCAGGTTTTTCCCTTTCATCACTTTAAATATGTCCTGACATACCCTTCTTGCTCGCAGAGTTTCTGCTGAGAAATCAGCTGTTAACCTTATGGGGATTCCCTTGTATGTTATTTGTTGCTTTTCACTTGCTGCCTTTAATATTTTTTTCTTTGTATTTAATTTTTGATAGTTTGATTAATATGTGTCTTGGTGAGTTTCTCCTTGGATTTATCCTGTATGGGACTCTGCGCTTCCTGGACCTGTTTGACTATATCCTTTCCCATATTAGGGAAGCTTTCAAGTATAATCTCTTCAAATTTTTTCTCAGTCCCTTTTTTCTCTTCTTCTTCTGGGACCCCTATAGTTCGAATGTTGGTACATTTAATGTTGTCCCAGAGGTCTCTGAGACTGTCCTCAATTCTTTTCATTCTTTATTCTGCTCTGTGGTAGTTATTTCCACTATCTTATCTTCCAGGTCACTTATCCGTTCTTTTGACTCATTTTTTCTGCTACTGATTCCTTCTAGAGAATTTTAAATTTCATTTATTGTGTTGTTCATCATTGTTCGTTTGCTCTTTAGTTCCTCTAGGTCCTTGTTAAACGTTTCTTGTATTTTCTCCATTCTATTTCTAAGACTTTGGATCATCTTTACTATAATTACTCTGAATTCTTTTTCAGGTAGACTGCCTATTTCCTCTTCATTTGTTTGGTCTGGTGGGTTTTTACTTTGCTCCTTCATGTGCTGTTTATTTCTCTGTCTTCTCATGTTGCTTAACTTACCGTGTTTGGGGTCTCCTTTTTGCAGGCTGCAGGTTCGTAGTTCCCATTGTTTTTGTTGTCTGCCCCCAGTGAGTAAGGTTTGCTCAGTGGGTTGTGTAGGTTTCCTGGTGGAGGGACTAGTGCCTGTGTTCTGGTGCATGAGGCTGGATCTTGTCTTTCTGGTGGGCAGGACCGCGACCGGTGGTGTGTTTTGGGGTGTCTGTGAACTTATTATGATTTTAGGCAGCCTCTCTGCTAACGGGTGGGGTTGTTTTCCTGTCTTGCTAGTTGTTTGGCATGGGGTGTCCAGCACTTTACCTTGCTGGTCGTTGAGTGAAGCTGGGTCTTAGCATTGAGATGCAGATCTCTGGGAGAGCTTTTGCCATTTGATATTACGTGGGGCCAGGAGGTCTCTGGTGGACCAATGTCCTGAACTCGGCTCTCCCACCTACGAGCCTCAGGCCTGACACCCAGCGGGAGCACCAAGACCCTGACACCCGGCCGGAGCACCAAGACCCTGTCAGCCACATGGCTCTTACATGAGTCCTTGGCACATAGAAAGCACTTGATAACTGTGAACTAATATTGCTATAACTATAATTACAGGGACAAGCTGGGGGAGCGATTCATCTTCCTGCTAGGGTTGGATGGTCTCCTGCAGAGGTGGGGGCTGGCTGTGGTTCACCGTGGGGACAAAGACACTGGCAGCAGGAGTCCTGCGAAGTACTCATTGGCGTAAGCTCTCCCAGAGTCTGCCATTAGTCCCACCAAAGAGCTCAACCTCACGGTTTAAATGTGCCATATGCATGTTAAGTGTTCCTTAACTGCTAGGGAAAGGAATACAATAAGGTGCATGTACTCCTATTGTTGATTTCTGCTTTTAGAGATTCAGTTCATGTGCTATCTTTTGCATAAAGCCTCTAAACTTCCCCAGGCTAGATCATCCATTCAATACAGATTTTAAATCTATTTTGATTTAAATATTCATTTTGATTTAAATATTCACAGTATTCACAATGTGCCAACAATGGCAATAATAAGACAGACATATCCTTGCCCTTTTGAAGAGGTATCTGCAAAATCTCTTCAATACCTGTGATGAGTGCTGTGACAGGGCACTCTGGGTATGTGCTTTACCCACACATGAAAGGACAGGGAGGCTGAGTTGATGTTGGCTGAGCAGTAAGAGAGGGAAAATGAAAGAAAACGGGAAAGAGAATGTTCCTGCAAGAATGCAAAGGCCTGGAGGCATCAGTAACCATGGCACATTTGACAAATGCAGATCTAAAGTTCAGAAGAGAGATGTGGGCTAGAATTAGGTTCGGAAGTCATCAGTATGGAAATATAAGTTGATGCTGCAGAAAAGATGTGAACACCCAAGAGTAAGTGACGAGAGGGCCTATGTGAATACATTTAAGAGACAGGTGGAAGAGAAGCCTGAAAATGAAAAGTGGCAAGCAGAATGCTAAAAAGAAACTCTACAGGAGAATGGTATCACAGACACATTTTAATAATACGGAAGTGGTCAATAAAGGCAAATAAGATAAACACCATGATATATTCATCAAATTTGGCAGTGAGAATGTGGGTGAAGAACTTCTTAAAGTAGGTGGTGGAGTGAGGGGGTAGCAGCTGAATTGTAGTGGAATGTACAGTCAATGGGAGAAAAGAAAAAGAGGACAGCAAATACAGATACTTCTTTAAAAAAAGTTTGGCTGTAAAACCAAGGAGAGTAATAATATGGTAGTCTGAGGAGAACTGGGTGCAAAAGTGGTGTGTGTGTGTGTGTGTGTGCATGCGCGCGTGTGTGTGTGTGTTGAGAGAGATGTAAATATTTTAAAATCCAAATGAGAAGCCAGAAAGGGAAAGAATAATGAAAGAGGATAATTCATAGATCACAGTTCCCGGGAAATCACAAGGCGATTGAATGCAGTCAGACCAAGGAAAAAGAGGAGCCAATTAGTCACCAAATATTTACTGGGTGTTACTATTTCCCAGATTCTAGGGGCTGGGAACACAGTGATCAATAAGACAGAGAGCATACTTCACCTTCAACCAGCTTAAATTGTAATGATAGGGGAAATACAATTTAAAAATAAATATAATTTTTAATACTAGTAGGCAACATGAATGAGAAAATAAGGTTAAGTAATAGTGGGTGACTGGTGGGCTGCTTTAGCTAGGGTGGGCAGGGAAGGCCTATCTGAAGAGGTGAAACTTAAGCTGAGACCTGCATGATATGAAGGGGCAGTTCTGTGGAAGATTAGCGGAAAGAATATTTGTACTAGGGGGAACAGCACAGAATGAGCCTGACATGTTGGAGGAACATTGTGGATGAGGAACAGAATGGAGGAAGAGGTCCCAGAGTTATGTAGGGCACTGTAGGATTGGGCTTTATTCTAAGAGAAATGAGAAGCAACTGGAAGGTTTTAAGAAGTGCCTTGGGGCTTCCCTGGTGGCGCAGTGGTTGAGAATCTGCCTGCCAATGCAGGGGACACGGGTTCGAGCCCTGGTCTGGGAAGATCCCACATGCCACGGAGCAACTGGGCCCGTGAGCCACAATTACTGAGCCTGCGCATCTGGAGCCTGTGCTCCGCAACAAGAGAGGCTGCGATAGTGAGAGGCCCGCGCACCGTGATGAAGAGTGGCCCCCGCTTGCCACAACTACAGAAAGCCCTCGCAGAGAAACGAAGACCCAACACAGTCATAAATAAAATAAATAAATAAATTAAAAAAAAAAAAAAAAAGAAGTGCCTTGGCCTGATTTTTGCTTTAGAAAGATCACTCTGGCTGCTGTGTGAAGGTCCGACTGTAGAGAGGCAAAATAAAAGGCAAAGATGGGAATTCCCTGGTGGTCCAGTAGTGGTTAGGACTCTGTTCTTCCACTGCAGGGGGCCCGGGTTCGATCCCTCATCTAGGAACTAAGATCTTGTATGCTGTGTGGTGCAGCCAAAAGCATACCCAACAACTCTTGAAAAAGAAGAGGCAAACAGACTCACTTAGGAGGCCACTGAAAAAGTCTAAACACGAGATAATGGTGGCTTGGACCAGGGAGTTAGCAGAGGAGAGAGTGAAAAGTGCTCAGGTTTGGCATATACTTTGTCAAGCTAGCAAGTCTTCCTGCAGGGTTTGAGGGGAAGAGAAGAATCAAGAATGATACCAGAGCAACTGGGTGGTACATTTAGTAGGATGGAGAAGGCTTGTATGTGGGAAGGTGGGGAGGAAAGAATAGGAGACAGATTTGGGAGATACACAGGAAGTTTGAGCTGTTAATTAGATTTTTCAAGTGGAAATGTTTAGAGGCAGCTAACTCAGAGCTTAGAGCTGAGGGGAAACGTCTGGGATGAATATGTAAATCTGACTGTCATCTGTGTATAGATCATATTTAATATGATGAGGGTGCATGAGTTTACCGAAAGGGAAAGTACAGATAAGAAAGAAAGCTGAGGACACACCTCTTGGTCAATCCAACATATAGAGATCTATTAGAGGAATAAGAGCTAGCAAAGGAAAATGGAAAGGAAAGACCAATGTGGAAAAAAGGACAACCAGGTGGGTGTAGCAGCAAGGATGCCTACCGAAGACATCACTTCAAGAAGGGAGAAGTAGAATAAGTTTAGAGACTGATCACATGGTAGGTTATTAGTGGCCTGATTAAAAATCATTTCAGCGGGAGAGTGGAGATGAAAGATTAATTGGAATAGATTGAAGAGAAGATGCAAGGTAAAGAAGTAGAGACTGTCAACACAGACAACTCTTTATTTTCATGAAGGGGAGCGGAGAAATGGAGTAGTAGGACGTATGTACGATACATGATATTAAGGAATGTATACATGCCAAGAGAATGATTCAGTAAAGAGGGGGAAAATGATTTGGCAAAGACAGGCGATTACAGGCGTAAAATCCTTAAAAGGTAAGAAACAAGTTCCAAGCATAAGGGTTGCTCTTAGGAGGAGGATTTCTACTGCATCCCAAGGGAAGGAATAAATAGGGGGACACATACGACAAGTAGAACTGAAGGTAGCTCTTGTCTGATTGTTTCTGTTTTCTCTGTGAAATATATAGCAAAGTCATTATTGAAGGGTGATGCTGGTGGGACAGGAAGATGGCTTGAGGAGAGAGGTGTGGAATGGTCCTCTTTAAGAGTAGGTAAGTGAACTTCCTAGTCATGGTGGTTAAACAGCTTACTTGTGTTTAATTTCGCTTGAGATCAATGCTCATAAATTTGAAGTTAGTTATTCGGCAGGGTTTGTGTGATTTTCTCCAGCCATGTTCAACTGCTTAGGTATAGGCAAGGGGTAAAACGATTTTTCGGTTTAACATGAGTTGGGGTTGTGCCACGAATGTAGAACAGAGGGGAAAGCAGGCAAAGAATCTCAGTTAGTGAGTACAGTGCTGGACTACAGAATGCAGGTTTATAATGAGGAAAGTGGGGCATGAAGGTGGAGATGGATAAGATGGGGGACATCGTGATGAAATTAGAGAATTAGAGTGAAAAGTACCCAAGTTAAGTGAGTCTGAAGGAAATAAGTGACAGCTGAAATGCAGATTGAAGAGGTAATGCTGTTACTGGTGATAGTAAGATTAAGTATATGATTGTGTGTGTGTGTGGCTGTGGTGGAGAGGAAAGAAGACGATTGTAGATAAAGGTCAAGGAACTGAGAGACTAAGGTGCTGGATGGATCATATGAGGACGTAAAAGTCAGTCACTGCAGTAAGAGGGAGGAAGGTTAAGTTTTAGATTTGGTAGCAGGAAGCTATTACTAATGCTGATGTTATTATTCTTATGATAACTTTCAGTGACAGAGCCAATGATGAGATTAATAGACAAAAGGCAACAAAATGGCAAGGGTTACTCTAAGTTTGGTAGATTTTTCTTCCTGTGAATTTCACTGAAGATTCACTTAATATACAATTTTCTGGTCATTTAACTTTTGCCTCATTATGTTGCTGAAAAATAAACATGCTATTTAATTTACCTTGCATCAACTCCGTCAAACACTTTCTGACACTCATTTCCAATGACTTCTTGTTTTAGATAATACAGCATTCTTACACGAAGCAAGACTCTAAAAATGAGGCGGGAAAAAAAAAATCAAAAGACACAAAGACATTAATCATTAAAGAAAATTCACCCATGGGGTTAAAATTAGAAAAGAATTTGTATAAAAATTTTTATAATGAAATAATAATAATAACTTCTGATTAAATAAACCTCATTACTATCATATATATAAAATAGGTTTCTTCAAAATCTTTACAATCATCATTATTTAATATCCACGTAAGATATAATGAGATCACTTGGAGGCCAGTTTTTTTTCTCTCTCTGCTGATGAAAAGTGACACAAGAGGTACCATAATTTGCTGAAGGATACCCTGGTAAGAATAAGATTAGGATTGGTCCTAGACCACACTGTCTCTGTACTCAAAATCAGCATGCTTTAAGATTGTTAATAAATTCAGAAGTAAACTTTTAATGGGTTGTGTTAAAAATACCCTACTACCTACTTATTACAGTGGTGTTTTATATGTTTTTTGTAGCCTTCATCCTGAAGTAGCTGCTCAGGATTGTATTTTCGAAGCCATTCTGCTTTTTGTATATCAAATGAGCTTGTTTGAGTCTTTACTTTCTTCCCTTTTCGACCTCTGGGTACAGGGGCTGACAGGCCTGTTAAAATGAGAAGGACAAATGAAATCAGGGATAATTTGTATAAAGACGTTCAATTTGAAACATTTTTTCAATGGAAGAAATTTCTGGAGACTTTCAGAGGTCTGTGTAGGCTATACAGAGATCTTTGAAATATTAATGGTAACAATATAAACTCAATCACAAGATAAGTCCACGTGACACCACACACATATTAACACAATTTCCGCCAACCACCCAATTTCATAACTCTAATTAATCATTCTGATTACCTCTATGTTGCAAAACATTTTTTTCCAAATGTAAAAACTGAAGATCAAACCTTTCCCTCTGCTTTACTTTTTGCTTCCTTAGTTACAAAAACACAAGTTGTGGCCTCTTGATTTTCAAAACTGATTGTTACTAATAACATGGATTAGGTTTTGTGGGGTTCCTGTTTAAGAGAGCTAAATTCATTTGATTTCTTTGACATTTTTGTTGTGAAATATGTCAAAAATAAAAAACGGATTCCCACTCTTAATATATTCCATATTTGGTCAGTTTTTTATTAAAGGAAATAATACATAAAGTCCAATTCACTCCTTCCTTCCCAGAGATAGCCACTACCCTGAATTTGATTTTCATTTCATACACGTTTATACTTGTGTGTTGGAGAAATATTCAGTATTTAAGCTTTCATTACATTATACATGCAATTCTGTAACTTATTTATTATTTTTAATTTTTTTCTGAGATTTATAAATACTTGCTGATTCATGGAGGCTCTAATTCATCCATTTTAACTGCTGTGTAAAAATCTATTCTATGACTATATCACCTGCTTATTATTCTTCAACGATGCTGGAGTTGTTTCACTTGCAAGTTTTCACAATTACAAATAATACAGTTGTGATTCTTCCTTTCAATTCTTGTCTCATATCTTTTCCCTGCCATATTCTACCAGCCAGGAGTTTCATCACAATGGTAAATAGAAGCACTATGTAGGTTTGTCCCATTTTTCCTTAGGATTCTGGTGGTTTTGGCCTTTATATTTTGATACTATTTTGTTCAGTGCATACAAGTTTATATTTGTTGTATCTTCTTTTATGGATTAGTCTTTTTTATTATGTAGTATCCCTTTTTAATCTCAATTAATGCTTCCATCTTAAATTGCATTTTGGTCTATGTTAATAATGCTCTGTATTCTAGTCCTCCTGACCCTTGTTGGTTTGGAAACTAAACAGTGCATATTTAAAAATACACATATTGAAATTTTCCTAATAAAATATGGAGATGTTTTATATTTTTAAATTTCTCCCTACCATAATTTCCTCAGATTCATCATTTAATCCTATTTACTTTTTCATGTAACTGCATGTTAATTTTTACATGTTAATTTGTAATTTTTAAGAGGTCTGTGCCTTGAATGTTTCTACAGTACTTCAGTCTTTTTTCAAAATCATAGTATATCTGAAGTATCTTTGCAGATATTAATGATATTTTTTAAAAAGTTGTCTTCTCCTTTCATAGTCTTTGTTTCCTACAAGTTCATTTTAGTGGTTTGTTTTCAGTCTCTCTCTCATGTTGGAGACATTCCTCAGATGCCTGATACCCTTGGTTATTTGCTCATATTTAAGAATGACAGAAAAGTTGACAGGCAGGCTGAATGAGTGGAGCTGACTGTTGACTCTTTGAAGGGTAATCCAGCTGGCTTTTTCCTGTCATTATCTTTAGGTTTTGGCCGGGTCAGATTCACCAAGGACGATTCCTTAGTTTTCTTCCTTGAGTATGACACTGTCCAGTATACATATTCATTTAACAGCCATTTAGTAGCTCCATGTTGCAAATACCAATGAAATGCAGACATTCTCTATTTTATCTTCTCCAGAGAATAAACATTCAGTCGGTCTTCACCATGGCTACATGGAGTTGAAAAGAGTATTTAGGTATCTGATCCTCCTTTTAAACAACTTTTAATCAAAGCCCCTGTCCTTTATATCCACTTTCAGAGGTCACGGATGTCACAAACTCCTGAAACTTTTAGATACTCTATGAAGCAAATCAGTTGGCTGTTGCCCTTTCCTACTGTTGACCTAAGATTCAGCTCTCTCTGGTTGTTTAAGTTAGTCATCACTAATCTAATGCTTCTAGGTTCCAAAGTTCCTTTTCCATTCTCTCCACTTTTAAGGGTTTATCCTTATTTATTTTTAAATTATGGAATTAAGCATACACAAAAATAGATGGAATAATATGATGGATCACCAGATCCTATCATCCAACTTCATTAATTATCAATTTATAGCCAATTTGGCTTCATCTATATCCTGTTTGTTCCCCAACCTCCAACACTATTTTGAAATAAATCGAAGACAACCACCACTTCATTAATAAATGTCTGAGTATCTTTTAACATACGTAAAATATAAGGCTTCCTTAAAAACAAAACAAAAAACGACAATACCATCACCAGCCCTAAGAAATGCAATAACACTTACTTAATATTTAGTATTCAAATTTACAATTACCTAATAAAGATAATAGACAAATTTCTCCTGGGCTGTTTGTTTCAATCAGGATCCAAATAAGGCCCACACACTGCAACTGGCTGAGGACTCATAAACCTCTTTCAGGTTATAGCAGGGTTTTCAATCTTGGCACTATTGCTATTTTGAGCTGCACAGTTTTTCACTGTAGGGGCAGTCTGTGCTCTTGTGGCCTCTACAAACTAGATGCCATTAACATGCTCAAACCTGTGACAACCCAGGGTGGGAGCAAGATTGGGACACAAGATCATGTCTGGTTGTGAACCAATGGTTTATAGATACCCTCCCCATTTCCTCCCCTTCCACTATTTATTTGTTAAAGAAACTAAAATTTATACCTGTACAATTTATAAAGCTTAATACCTTGAATTTTTTTCCCTTTATTGACATATAAGTTGGGTTTCAAGGAAGAGTGAAATTATATTTGTGTGAATCTTTTATCTTGACCAGAAATCAGCTCTTCACATTAATAATTTCATTGCCTCCTATTAAGATAGACCTCCAGTGACCACCCTAAACTAGGTGCTTTCTGTTGTTCTCAATCTCAGTACTTAGTTTATTTACTTCACAGTACTCATCATAATCTATAATTATTTAGGTAATTTATCTGCTTTCTTATTATGTCTGTCTGCCTGACCAGAATGTAAGGTTCACGAGCTCAGGGATCTTGTCTGTGTTGTTCCTTCTCATCTTCCCAGTACTCTGCACAAGAAGCGCAGAACAGGCACTTTAACAGGTATTTGTTGATTAAACAGAATAAAATTGTAAAACCAATTTAAGGGCATAGTAATCTTTTTACCTTTATAGAAAATTCAATTATTTTACGCAAAAAAGAATGTTCGTAGGGTTATGGAGCAAATGTTACTTGTATATACCTCTGATGGGACTATAAATTGACACAGCCACGTTTGACAGCAAATTAAAATGGTTATAACAATTTTAAATGTATATACCACAGTGTTCCAAATTTTAATATACACACTAATTGCTGAGGAACTTGTTAAAATGCAGATTCTGATGCAGTAAGTCTGAGGGCTAAGATTCTGCATTTCTAAGAAGCTCCTGGGAGATGCTGATGCTGTTAACACACAGACCACATTTTAGGTCCTAAGGAGGTATATATGCTGTACCTCAACAATTCCATTTCTTGATATTTACTTTAGTAGAAGATTTATTCCTGTGCACAAGGAGGAACATACAAGGATCTTCACTAAAACCTGTTTCTCAATTATCTAAAATTGGAAACATCCTAAACGCCCATCATCAAAGGAGATGCTAAATGAATTAAGAAATATCCATACTATGGACTACTAAGCAGGAGTTTAAAAAATAAAATAGATCTACATGAATACAGATGGGCTGATCTCTAAGACATACTATTGGGTCAACAACTTGTAAACAAATACATGTTTGATAACAGTATATAAAACCCAACCAAACTGATAACACTGGTCTTTCACAACTTGGAACTTGAATTGAGAGTGAAGCTTAAGGGTTCTTTACCATTATCTGAAACGCTTCAGTATTTTATAAGGTACTATGTTAAGTGCTACTTACATAACTAAAACTAAATTTAAAAAGGAAATAAAAGAATGTTCTTACCTAGATGATTTTGTAGCTCTCTTGTCTGCCCATCTTCAGTTGGAGTAATGAGATCCCATATGAAGCCTTTAATTTTCTCATCTCCTCGGTAGTGAACAAGGCAATAAGCTAAGAGGGCTCGGCAAATTATTTCCACATCGTGCTCATTTAGCTGCCTTTTAAAACGGCCATGAGACAAAATCTCTCTCCATCGGCCCCACCTAGTTAAAAAAGGTATATTTATATTAATATTGGGTGAAATTCTAGAGAAAACATAACTCATGGATAAAAGGCCTGAAACCTGCAAAAAACACACTTTGTCACTGATAGGATTTACCTATTAAAGTTTTTTCCCCCACAGAATAAACTGCAGAGTCATGGTATAGTAATTTCTAGTATATTTTATTGAATAATGGATAACAATATTATCCATTTTGTGTTACTGAATATGCAAATCTGAGAACAACAAGGAGTTTGATATTAGCAATACATATATAATATTAAAATTTAAAGATATCTCATCAACTGCTATTAAGTATATGTTAAATAAATAAATGCATGGTACTTAAAAAATACATTTTATTGATTCTAACAAGATAAAAAGTGTATTAGAATATAGTATATGTTTCCCGTAAATTTGTACACCAGACTACTAACAGTAAACATTAAAAATAGTATTTTACCCATAAACTAGCAGATTTTTCTCTACTCTAAAGCATTCAGTTCTTCCATAGCCATTCGAACGCTCACAGGGTCTCCGGAGTTTGGGCTTTTCATCTCCTTCACTTTCAGCTTCAGATAATTCAGCCAATTCATCTTTTGTGGCACTGAAGGGTCTTGTTTGTTTCCTAATTCTTGGAGTGTCAATAACCAAGCTGTTCTGTAAAATTTAACAGCTATTACTTGAAGGTCCTTTTATTATTTTGCTTATAACAATATTTTACATTTTTACCTTTCAAACTGTACAAACAATAAAACAATTTTAAAAAGCCAGAACAAAGAAATTACTAACAATTCCACTGACCTACCAAATCAACATAAAATTTTTATATTCCTTTAAAATCCTTATTACCATTTGTC